>NW_011494716.1:2410527-2430355 GCF_000754665.1 Bison bison bison | reverse complement strand
GAGTCGAACCCAAGTCTCCCGCATTGGCAGGAGGGTTCTTTACCACTGAGCCACCAGGGAAGCCTGCATTATCTACCCTGTAAGGAAGTTATTGTGTGGTTAAGAGGAAGTGAGACTGTTCCAGCACAGAGCCTAGAACAGGGTGAGCTCTCCATAATATGAGTCTCCATCACCTGACCACTAGATCTCAGAGGACAGAGGGTTCGCCACAGATCAGGCTGAATGGTGGAATCCCTTGGGGATACGTGAGCCCTAACCAAGACCAACTGAGGCAGAATCACTGGAGGTAGGGCCCAGAAATCTGTATGTTTTAACATAATCTTCACTATTTATCTATTTTTGGCCAGGCAGTATATGGGATTGAACCCATGCCCCCTGCAGCAGAAGCACAGAGTCTCAACCACTGGCCTGCCAGGGAATTCCTGGGAATCTGTATTTTTAAGCCCATCCAGTGATCAATAGAATTGCAACTTGCCTTCTTTTGGTTTTTCACATTTTACACTTTTCTCCTTTCAATCATTTTAAATATATACACACAGATACACACAATAATTACCACAGTCAATTTGACAACATCTCATCACATCAAAAGGAAGCCCCATATCCTTTAGCTCACCCTCCACCCTTAGTCCCACACCCCCGGCTTAACGCTGGGCTGGAAGAAACACAAGCTGTAATCAAGATTGCCGGGACAAATATCAATAACCTCAGATATGCAGATGACACCACCCTTATGGCAGAAAGTGAAGAGGAACTAAAAAGCTTCTTGATGAAAATGAAAGAGGAGAGTGAAAAAGTTGGCTTAAAGCTCAACATTCAGAAAACAAAGATCATGGCATCTGGTCCCATTACTTCATGGGAAATAGATGGGGAAACAGTGGAAACAGTGCCAGACTTTATTTTTTGGGGCTCCAAAATTACTGCAGATGGTGACTGCAGCCATGAAATTAAAAGACGCTTACTCCTTGGAAGGAAAGTTATGACCAACCTAGATACCATATTGAAAACCAGAGACATTACTTTGCCAACAAAGGTCCGTCTAGTCAAGGCTATGGCTTTTCCAGTGGTCATGTATGGATGTGAGAGTTGGACTGTGAAGAAAGCTGAGTGCCAAAGAATTGATGCTTTTGAACTGTGGTGTTGGAGAAGACTCTTGAGAGTCCCTTGGACTGCAAGGAGATCCAACCAGTCCATTCTGAAGGAGATCAGCCCTGGGATTTCTTTGGAAGGAATGATGCTAAAGCTGAAACTCCAGTACTTTGGCCACCTCATGTGAAGAGTTGACTCATTGGAAAAGACTCTGATTCTGGGAGGGATTGGGGGCAGGACGAGAAGGGGATGACAGTGGATGAGATGGCTGGATGGCATCACCGACTCGATGGACGTGAGTTTGAGTGAACTCCGGAAGTTGGTGATGGACAGGGAGGCCTGGCGTGCTGCAATTCATGGGGTCACAAAGACTCAGACACGACTGAGCGACTGAACTGAACTGAACTGAACTGAATCTACTTTCCTTCTCTATACATTTCCCTACTCTGGACTCTCATATTAATGGAATCGTATAATACGTGACGTTTTGTGTCTAGCTTCTTTCACTCAGCGTAACGCTTTCATGGTTCATCAATATTATAGCACGTATCGGAAGTTCACTCCTTTTGTGGCCAAATAATATTCCATTGTGTGGCTCTACCAGGTTTTGCTTATCTTTGCATCTGCTGAAGGGCATTGGGGCTATTTCCACCTTTCAGCTATTATGAATGATGCTACTCTAAACATTCATATGTAAGTTTTTGTGTGGACCTATGTTTTCATTTCTAAATAGACCTACCTCCAAGTTAAGATATACAAATGTCCAATATGTATATGAAAATACACTCAACACCCTTAGCCACTGGAGACACGCAAGCCAAAACCGCAATGAGATCCCACTTCACATCCATAGGATGGCTAGAATCACAAAGCCTGCCAGCATGGAATTCCCTGACGTTCTAGGGGTTAGGGTTTTGAGCTCTCACTGCTGAGATCCCAGGTTCAAGTCCCAGTCAGGGAACTAAAGTCCCACAAGTCATGAGGCATGGCCAGAAAAAGAAAGACTGCCAACAACAAGGGTTGGTGAGGATGTGGAGAAATTGGAACCCTCACACACTGCTGGTAGGAGTGGAAAATGGTGCACCCACTCTGGAAAACATCCTGACCATCCTTCAAATAATTAAATACAGAGTTATATATGACCCAAGATTCCATTCCTAGGTATAGATCCACTTGGGCTCTTTTACTCTGTGGGAAATGAACCATCAGTACTTGGCAAGAACAAAGGGGAAAAGAGAGAGAAGAAGGAGTTGCGAGCACAGCCTTCATGCAGGAGCTTGTGCTTGCTTTCCTTGATGAGAACGTCTCACTTTGATGAATGATTTTGGGGTTGAAGACACAAATATTCATAAAAGATAGCCCCAGGATGACTTCATCAGCTGCTCACCAAAGAAACCACTGTCTATTCCAACCCAGGAGGAAGACGTGCTAGGTGGGAGCTGCTGAGCTGTGCTCAGTCTGACCTCTATACTCTATGAAAGATGGAGATGATTTTCAAGAGTAACATGAACCGTATTGAATTTTTTGCTTTGCTCACTGACTTGAGAATCTCCTGCATGAGGTCTGGCATGCCTGTGCTTTTTATTGCTTCAAAATAAATTTCCAGTTCTGCATAGTCGAGAGATGATACGCTAAGAAACAAATCTCTCTCAAAAAAAAAAAAGCTAAGAATATAGGCATAATTATACTGCAGAGTTAACACAAATTGCACTGGTATATATGAAGTGCAATATATTTTCATGTGTAATTGTTTTTAAGTCCTTCATTCTCAAATAGGCTGCAGGATGAGGTCTCAAAGACCCTGGGTTCTCATCTGATTTGTGTTACGGTAGAGTCACCTCTGATGGGTCTATGTCCCAATCATTTTTTTATCCTTTTTCCTCAAAAGTTCTAGGCACACAGTGGTTCTGTGTATGTTTGCTGAATAAACCATAGACAAATGACAACTGGGAATTCTGGACGTGCAGTCAGGACTCCAGAAACTGTGGGTGTCTCCAAGACACTCTGGCTGAATCCCTCAGTCTCACCATGATTTTCCGTCTCAACCTGAACCCTATGCATGGCCTTTGTTACAGAACTCCTGCCCAGGACAGGCCCCCTCAGCAGGGAAATAATCTGACCTAAAATGTCAATAGTCTTTAGGTTGAGAAACCCTTATGTAAATAGAATCACATGCTATCTACATGTTTGTGCTCACGATCAATTTTAACCCTTTGATTATGATCACTTAAAAAAGAAACAAAAACGTCATACGGAGGCGGGTAGAATCCCAAACAAAGAAAACCCGGAGTTGCCCACAAATCTGGTGTTTGTAGAGCTTGGATTTGATTTCAGTTCTTTTCGTCTAGTTTTTTGACTGATTTTTCTTAAAATGGCATCCATTGGGCTCAAGGCCCTAAGATTCCCGCAAAGATGAGGTTCACATGGGAAATTTGCACACACCCACGCAGGTACACACTGTCATTTGCATGCAGACATCCACCCACAGACACACACACTCAAAGACACGCACACCACCAAAGACAGAGAGCAAACTTCACCAAAAAAGCACAGTCCCACAGAAGAGCAGAAGCTCACCCTTCTTTCCAGGGGGACGTCTATTTCATTGGTCTAACTCAGACCCCGATGGTCAAGCTGTTCCTAAGCCCAGTTCTCAGTCTTCCCGGCCTAGGAAGGAGAGATGGATTTTTTTTTCCCTTCAATCAAGAATATAGATTTTTAAAATAAACACTTCTGCGTCTCAAAGCAGGCTGTACTTCCTAAGCTGCACATATTGATCAGCATTTTATTGTGAGTTTTCTTTCAGTTGAACTGGAAAAAATATAATCTAATTATGTCCTTCGTGACAGTTGGGAATCAGTTGCACCAAATCCGCCGGGGTGTGTTTGTGTGATTGAGGTGTTTAATTTGGAGGACAACGAAGCGGAAGCCATGGCCATGTTTTAACATAATTAGCACAGAATCTCGCTTAAGGGCTGACCTATCACAAGGACGCAAAGCTCCCTCTGAAGCTGGAAAAGATTCTACCCATAGAACTGAGTCAGGGTGGTCCGAGGCCCCTAGAGACATTTAAGCATTAACATTTTACCAACATCTCTTCAAGAGTCCCAGGTTGTGGCACAGGAAAGACAGAAATACTCCAAGTCTTGGCTAAGATTCTATAAAGAGAAATAACCTGGGCTTGTAGATACTCCACACTGGTTCTCTAAGCTGCTGACTCCCAGGTTGCTCTATTTCATAAGCCAATAAAATATTTTTTTTAATTTGGAAACTAAGATAAAGTTGCCTTTTTTTAGAGGGGTAGAGGGTTAAGAGGGCTTCCCTGGTGGCTCAGATGGTAAAGAATCCGCCAGCAATGCAGGAGACCCAGGTTCGATCCTTGGGTGAGGAAGATCCCCTGGAGAAGGGACTGCCTACCCACTCCAGTATTCTTGCCTGGAGAATCTTAAGGACAGAGGAGGCTGGCAGGTGATAGGCCATGGGGTCGCAAAGAGTCGGACACAACTGAGAGACTAAGCACGCACGCACGGTACAAGGAACACCATTTGGGGGCCACTGCTCTGAGCCAGGTGATAAAAGGGCCCCAAAAATAGAGCATGGAGTCCCTAGGAAAGATCTGACAGAGCCAGACTGCTCACATTTCTCACCATCAATGAGCAGACACTCACCAGGAGCATCTACACATCCAGCCTCAAAAGGGGCTATATGCCTTCATTGTAATGCCCTCGTTTTGATCCTCATCATCACTGCAAAGCCGTTTGGTCTCAAGATCTAAAATTCCCACTGTAACTACCTTCTCCTGTCTGCCTCCCCACTCCCACACCTTCTCTCCCTCACCACCCCTTCTTGCTTTGCCTTCCTCATCAGCCTGGACCCTACTACACTCATCTCCAGCTTCCTGAGTTTCACTTCAGTTTATTTGTCTTCAATTATATTCATGCACCATTAAATGTAGTACTTTTTCTTTAAAAAAAAAAAATCCCATTGTGTCTGATTAGAAGTGTCTGTCCATCTCTCCACCCATCTTTCCATCTGAACGCAGGGTGAGTCTGGGACTTTGTTCACTTTATAGGAAGGAGGTTTATTTCCTGGCATGGTAAGATCTGAGATGATCTTTCTTTCTTTCCTGTAGTTTTCTGTATTCCTTGAATTTTTAAAGCACCTATTTCATTAGAAATAATCAAGGAAAGGACTTCCCTTGTGGCCCAGTGGTGATAACTCCATGCTTCCACTGCAGGGAGCACGGGTTCAATTCTTGGTTGGGGAACTAATATCCTCCCCATGCTGTGTAGCATGGCCAAAATTTTTGTTTAATGAATAAAAACTTAAATATTAAACAATCAAAGTATTTTTTTAAATCTACTCTGTGTTGCACTTATTCATATACTCATCTAATCTCCTTACTTGATTATAAACTTCCTGAGCTATCTACTGATGCTGTGGTCCCAGCATCAGAGATTCTGATTCAAAAAGGTGGGACCTTGTAAACTGTAGGCCTAGAAACCACCTCAAATGAGTCCCTCACAGGTGTTCTAAGGGCATCATTCTGAGAAGCACTGATACAAAAGGAAGAACCCTCAGGAAGTTCTTCCTACAGTTCATTTTCCTGTCCTGCTTGTGTGTGTGTTAGTCACTTAGTCGAGTCCGACTCTGCAACCCCACGGACTGTAGCCCATAAGGCTCCTCTGTCCATGGAACTCTCCAACAAAACTCTGTAAAGCAATTATCCTTCAAAGTTTTTTAAAAAGCAAAAAAAAATATGGATAATAAACATATTTTTAAAGTTCTAAAAAAAAAAACACAGGAGTGGGTTGCCATTCCCTTCTCCAGGGGATCTTTCTGATCCAGGGATGGAACCCAGGTCTTCCACATTGCAGGTGGATTCTTTATCATCTGAACCACTAGGGAAGCCCTCTTGTCCAGCATAGGAAGCAACTGAAATATTATGTAATCCATACCAATTATGGTACTGATTGTGTGTGTGAGGAATTCAGAAATGGTTTGATCAAGGTTGATGATTGTAGAAAAAGGTTCCTCTTTTGGATGCCAAGTCCACCTCACACACAGTGGTAACTAAAGATGGTAACTAAAGCTTTCTCCAGCTTTGTATTTCATGTTTTTTATCATAAATGAAGTGCATCCATCCCCAAACCCAATCCCAGTTACTCACATACATTTGTACAGGAGATCTGATAGTACACACCCTGAAGGAGAAATCAACACAGCTCCCATGGTGGGGTGAAATGGAAGTGAAATTTTGAGTTCAGTTAGTGAGGATGACACTGAAACATTTCCCAAGAGGTGCTTTCAGCAGCTCTGCCCATCCACAACCTCACTCCATTTCAGGGCAAAGCCTTGTTTAAGCTGCACTGGCTTCCATTAGAGTAAATCACACTGACTCACAGAAAATGCAGATGCGAGACAGAAAGGTGCTTTTAACAAAGGTTCACATCACACACAGACACACACACAAGCCTCCCTAGAGCCTGACCCCATTCAGCAAGCAATCCTGCTCCTCTGAACACCTATAGAAACCTTGGTTCACTGATGCAAATGTGAGAGAGAACCCTGACATCAAAGAGCTCACAGTCCGGGGGAAGAAACAAGCTTGAACGCAAGTGAGGATAAGACAAGATGGGGTGGATAGTTAAACAAAGCAGCACCATGGACAGTTCCCAAACTGGGTCCCTGAGGCAGAGCCAGGCCTGCCCAGGAGACACCTGGGAGCTTTTGTAACCAGAGATCCTGGCTGAGCGTCTAAGCTTCAGAAACTCTGGGCATGAGCTCCAGGAATTGGTATATGTAATAAACATCCTCCCCCGCATGATTTTGATGTTCCTCAGGGCTGAGAAATATGGAACTATGGAGAACACCAAAGAAGGCACTAATACAAACCCACAAATGTTGATTTCTGTGCAGAACACAGTGTTAACAGCCCGAGTGCATGATCCCTGATACTCAGAAAACCATGTAAGGGAAGCATCTGCGGGAATGACTGGGTGTTATGGGTCAGAGCAAGTGCCCACAAGACTCAAACCCTGCCCTGCTGGTCAGCCCTCGCCTACAGGGGCCCAGTGGGAGTCTCCCTGGAGGTTTTAATACAATGCAACCTATTTTCCAAAGTCACTGGGGCCCAAGATGTTATTAAACAATCTTCCTGAGTTCTCCCAGCTTGTAGCTGTCCAAACCTGGGGTTCAAACCCAAATCCATCTGACTCCAAAGCTGTTTCCACTTGCTTCATCCCCAGAGTTGTCCCAGTTACCGACTGACTGAACACACCCAATGTCACTTTTCTTTTTAGAAACGGTCTCAGGTCCCACTTTTAATATTAGATGAGGGCTATTTCTTACAGAGTAACCCTGTATCGAGAATATGAAGCAGTTCCCTCGCTTAAGCTCTTACACAGACAGACTCAGGAGTCCAGGGTCCTGGTCCCTTTTCTGCACCTTCCTTAGTTTTCCCCAGCAACCACAATCTTTTGACAGATTCCCTCTGCCAGAGGATACAGGCAGGAAGGGTTAACTCCACTTGGTTTTTGAATAGACAGCCTCAGGGTTAACGATGATTCCACAGGATAGAAAATATCAGTCACAGAACACTTTGCATTCAAATAGAATGTTTTCGTTTTCAAAGAGCCCTCACTTACCATCTCATCTTATCCTCTTAACAGTCCTGAAAGGGAAGCAGGCTTGATATTCCTAACCTCACTTCCCAGACGGGAGACTGAGGCATGGGCTTTCCTGATTCCAGACATGGGGTGTGATGACAGGTGAAGCCCACCATCACTGCCAGCCCCCTCACCACCGAGTGACTCCTCGATCTGGTGGACTTTTGGCAGAGGAGACAAAAGGGCTGGGTCACTCAACTCTGCTCTCTGAACACCCCTTTTATTGACTAGGAAAGTAAAATCTTGCACTGATAATTAATACAAATTATGGTTATAACTGAAGCCTGATGAACTGGTAACAGTTGGAGAATCAATAATCAATGCCTTGGTGGAGTCTCGCTGCTGACATTCCAGGTAAATTCCACCAAAGGATCCTCATCAAATTTAGCAGCCTTGTTACCCAGTCCAAGCTCACCCAGCTCACCACACGACAGGCCAACGAATCCAAGAGATGAGGTGTTGAGGCAAGGAAAATGACTATTTGGAGAGCCAGCTGACCAAGAAGATGGCAAGCTAGTGCCTCAAAATAAACATCTCATCAGGGTCTCTAGATGCCAAGTTCTTTTATAGATTAGAGAGGAGAGGAGGTGAGGAAGTAAAGTAAAAAGGCCATTAATCTTGCAAACATCTCCTAGAAGGGCAAGCCTCAGGCAGGGGATGTGTTAATTTCTTCCTTTCTGCTGTCTACAGGTGGACAGGGTTCTGAACAACGGCACTTCAGTTTAACAGTCAGGCAGAGGGGCAGGATTCTCTGAGGCAAGCCATTCGGTATGATTATACTAACAAAAACAAGTCAAAAACAGTTCCAACATGGAGTCAGAAGTGGCTTCTTCTCTGCAACAGTCTCATCAATTATTCCCCAATCGTGAGGAGAAGGAAGGTTTATTAAATACTTAAAGTTCACCTGGGCAAACTCAGACCCATTTGTCCACTTGGACCTAACCCTCAGCCCTGAGACTCACTCAGTCCTCCAAGTCAGTCCTTCTTCCAGCCTTTGGATTAACCCTAGTGACTGCGCACCCAACACGTAGCTTCACCTTATTTACATATCTTCTATTTTAAGGCTTTCCTTCAATCTCAGTTCAGTTCAGCCGCTCAGTCGTGTCCGACTCTTTGTGACCCCATGAATCGCAGCACGCCAGGCCTCCCTGTCCATCACCAACTCCCGGAGTTCACTCAGACTCACGTCCATCAAGTCAGTGATGCCATCCAGCCATCTCATCCTCTGTTGCCCCCAATCCCTCCCAACATCAGAGTCTTTTCCAATCTGGCCTTCACCAAAAGCTGGAGTAGTTGTTGACAAAACCAAGTCATCCTGGGTAAGGGATGGGAATAAGGGAGCAGGCCTCACTTACAGGATCAAGTTCTAAGCAAACTTGAAGAGGGAAAAACAAACTGAACATCTACCAAGGGAGACAGCATGGATTTTGCGTAACTGAAGCTAAAGATGATCAGGGGGCTATGGCAGACCACAAGATCTAAATATGATGTAGATTCCATCCTCCCACAGCAACAACTATGCTTCAAATATAATGAAGGCCTTTGCTAAGGATAAGTCAGAAAGATGGGGCATTCTATGCCACACAATAAGGAGGTCCATTAGCAAATATGTTCCAACATCATCTTCCAGGGGTCCTGCTAACACAAGTCCTACACATTCTCTCCCATTTCTGCTGTTAGAGAGCTGTCATAGTTAGGCGGTGAATAGTGTGCCCCCAATCAGGTGAGCATATGCTAAATACCAGAGACACAGTGGGAATCAAGACAGCATGGCCCCTGCCCTCATGGTGATCTTAGTGTAGAAGAGGGCAGATATGCATCACAGAATCATGCCAAAAGAAAGACATATATCTAGTTGGGCCCAGGCCTAAATAGAGAGACAGCTGGTGCTATGAGAGGTAACAGGGGGCCGGGCTTCCCTGAGGCAATGGTGACTCAGCCAACAAATGAGACGTTTACCTGTTTACCTGCTGAAGCGGGAGGCTGAAAGAGCTTTCCCAGGCAGAGGCAGCATATTCCCAGGATATGCAAAGGCCCTGTGGCAGAAAAGGGCACAGCAGGGGTACAGGAGCTTTAAAGAGACTAGAGAGAGCAAGTGGGCATGCAGATGATCACAGCACCTGCCCCACAGAGGAGCTGCAAGGAGACAGAGGCCTTGTCCATAACAAGTTCAGTAAAAAGATTAAGCAGTAACACAGAACAAGGTTCCTTCCCGGATTTTCTCATGAAGAGATGCAGCAGACTCAGAGGCCCCTCTAACGAAGGTCCTCCTTGACAGCCCCCCAGCCAGTTGGATGCAAATTCACCCTCTGATCACAATCAAATATCAGGAACCACAGCGGAACCTGCCTAGGGGGAAGAGGCAGCTTTCTTCCAAAGCTGTGGTCGGTTTCTACAGTCTTTCAGATGGAAATTAGGCAGCTCATTGCTGGGACCTGAGAGGAGAGCCTCGCACCCCTCCTGGTGAGAGAGCTGATGAATCAGGCACACTAGTGGATCAATCAGCCCGTGCCTGTGAACAAGTTTATGGTGGCAATGAAGGGCTTTATTTGTTTGGCAAAACACGGGGTGGTTTAATCTCCAGGAGGAGTGTCTGTCGGCGCAGGTTTTCTGGAAGGCGGGAGCGGGGCAGACGAGGCTTCCGTTTCATCTGCAGGCCCCTTGCAGAGGGAGCTGGGGAAGGCTTTGCAGCCATCTGGCACACTGTTTGCATCTTGTCTGGCTGGGCGGCTGTGCTCCAAACAAGGGTGGATGGGGTAGTTCTTGCCCTGTGTTTGGAGAGGAATGGAAGGGAACCAACAGAGGTGGGGAGTAGGGGTGACAGGTGCTGGGGAGCACCGCCCAGGCCCGGGGACCAGAGCATCCAACCCCACAGACTCTGGGCCACTAAGCAGCCCTGGAGAATCTTCCCAATTCCTCCCCAACCTCGTGCCTGCACACAGGCCCTCCTGTGGACACATACCCACACATACCCACACCCCCCAGAGCACTGCCAGACAGAGCAAGTGGAAGGACAGGACACCACTCACACCTGAATTTCAGATAACAACAAATCATATTTTAGCGTAAGTATGTCTCAAATATTGCTTTGGGACATACTTATTCTTTAAAAAAAAAAAAACAAAACTTGTTAATTTGAAAGTCAAGCTTAACTAGACCTCCTGCATTTAATCTGGCAACCGTAGTCCTGAATAAACAACCCAAGACTTGGGTACTCACAGAGAAGGTCACACACACACAGGAACACCAACATACAGGCACACACATGTACATGCACACATACAAGCCCATGTGCCTCACAGGGTCCAAGGCAAAAGGGAATTCAAAGGCCAAATTGTGGGTACTTACCCCCTACACTTCCCTGTCTTCTGTGTCTGGGCTCAGAGGCACCAGAGTCCCAGCCACCTCAGGGTCACCTGGAACCCAGGACCAAGCTACTGCGGGAGATGCCCTGAGGCAGCAGGACACTCACTGACCTGCCCCCGCCTGGACTACAGTGTAGAAGACACTGCAGAGCCCTGTGGGCCTCAGCAAGCACAGCAAGGGGCTGAGACTGTAGGTTCATCATGGAGCCTACAAGCTGGGGATCCACTGATGAGCCCATTTTTTGTCTGTACCTGCTGCCTGCACCCCAATCTCTTCCCCCACCAACCAGGCACTGAGACTTTACTGAGCAGCTACTAAGGGCCTGGCATTGGACTCGACACCAAAGACATACCTACCCACTGTGAATTCACAGCCCAGCGTGCTGAAAACTCAGCGATGACCTGCCTGGCACTGGCTGAACATGCACAGCAAGCCAAGCATTCAGAAGTGGTGGTCATTCCCTTGAATCCTCCCAGCAGCCAAGGAGGCAGCTGCCATTGTTCTATGATCCCCATTTTACCTTTGAGGGACCTGAGACCAAGAGAGCTGAAACAGCTTGCTCAAGGACACATGGGGGGAAGCAGCAAGACCTGGAGGAGGTGAAAGCCAACCTTGGAACTTGCAGTAACATAACCAAGAATGTTCAGGAAAGTGAACCTTCCCACCTGCCAATCAGAAGCCAGGGTCCTGCCAGCGGGAGCTGGAGGGACAGCTGGGCCCCCAGGGGTGGCAGGGTGTAGACCGACCCTAACAGAAGTGAGGCGGGCAATGCCATCTCACCAGTGCCCCCTCAGGCTTCAGAGGATGACCCCCACTGAGGATGGCACCTGTGAGCCTTAGGGTGCCGAGAGGGCAAGAAGATATTTACACAGGATGCAAAGACCCGGGATGCACAGTAGCACTGATGCCCCTCTACCCTGGTTATCCTGCCCCTGGGAACATCTTGGAGAAGCACAGGCACAGAACACCAAGCAGTGTGCACCAGGATACTCATCACAGTGCCATGAGCAACAGGGAGGAAGAAGGAACAGTCAAAGACCCATCAGTCTAGGGTCAGCCAGGAGCATCCACACAGCAGAATAACTGCCGTATGAGTAAGGTGGAGCCCAGGTTCCCCCATGAGATGATGCCAAAGACACATCACTGAGTGAAAAGGAAGCTTTTCTAGACATTAAATGGAGCGTTATCATGGCAAATAGATGGGGAAACAGTGGAAACAGTGTCAGACTTTATTTTTCTGGGCTCCAAAATCACTGCAGATGGTGATTGCAGCCATAAAATTAAAAGATGCTTACTCCTTGGAAGGAAAGTTATGACCAACCTAGATAGTATATTAAAAAGCAGAGACATTACTTTGTCAACAAAGGTGCATCTAGTCAAGGCTATGGTTTTTCCTGTGGTCACGTACGGATGCAAGAGTTGGACTATAAAGAAAGCTGAGCACCGAAGAATTGATGCTTTTGAACTGTGGTGTTGGAGAAGACTCTTGAGAGTGCCTTGGACTGCAAGGAGATCCAACTGGTCCATCCTAAAGGAGATCAGTCCTGGGTGTTCATTGGAAGGACTGATGCTAAAGCTGAAACTCCAATACTTTGGCCACCTGATGCGAAGAGCTGACTCATTGGAAAAGACCCTGATGCTGGGAAAGGTTGAAGGCAGGAGGAGAAGGGGAAGAAAGAGGATGAGATGGTTGGATGGCATCACAGACTCAATGGACATGGGTTTGGGTGGACTCTGGGAATTGATGATGGACAGGGAGGCCTGGCGTGCTGCAGTTCATGGGGTCGCAAAGAGTCAGACACAACTGAGAGACTGAACTGAACTGATCCTATTTGTATTTTTAAAAGATTAAAATTAAACTATATATGTGCAACTATCCATGCCTGAATACACAGAGAAAGGTGTGGAAGGGTATATGTCAACCCCCTACTCCTGGTGTCACCTGTGAGAGGCAAGCCTGAAGAGAGGCAGACAAAAGAGTTGCTTGCTCCTTGTTTTATATATACTTGTGTAGCCAAAATTCTTTACAATGAGCAAATAATAATGTGTATTGCTAATAAGCAGAACAAAGACCAAGGAATTATACTCATACCGTGTAGGTGCTTTCATCCAGCCCAATTCCTAGAGGCCAGGGCTTACAACTCCACCAGAACAACACAAAACACGGAATCAAAAAGAAAAATGAAAAGGGCAATAGATTTTCCCTCCCAGGCATCACACACCTTCCAGTTTAAGCCAACACATTACCAAGTCACAGAGTTTTCCTTATCAAGAGACACAGGACACAAGCCCCGGAGCAGACACAAGCCCTGCCTGAGTTTCTCCTGGAAGGAGGTCTGACAGGCAAGGCAAGGCATGTCCACATGTGGTCAGGGGTGGAGGGACCCAGCAGGAGGGGCCCACAGAGCCAAGGAAACCCAGTGGGCAGCCCCTTCACCCCACAAAGGTCTTCAGAACCCAGAGCTGCATGGAACCCCTGAAAGCCTGTTTCTATGACATCCTGGAACACAGAGAGAGGAGGCAGGGAGAAGGAAACATGCAAGATTCACAAAATCCAGACACACGTGGAGCACACTGATGGTGTCTGCTCTTCTCTCTGCTTTCGGAAATCCAAGCTTTCTCCCTCGTGACTTCAAGGCCCTTGTTGTGCACGTGAGCTCTCCTCTCTGTCTGTCTGCCTCTACCCTCTGTTTGGAGTTCCTTCCCCGCAGGTCTGCCCGGGCCCCCTCCCCCTCTGCTGGCACTAGTGGTAAAGAACCCGTCCAGCAATGCAAAAAGCCCAAGAGACGCAGGTTTGATCCCTGAGTCAAGAAGATCCCCTGGAGGCGGGCATGGCAATCCACTCCAGTATTCTTGCCTGGAGAATGCATGGACAGAGGAGCCCCTACAATCCATGGGGTCACAAAGAGTCAGACACGACTAAAGAGACTTAGCACGCATGTACACACCCTCCCCCTCTGACCACACCCTGACTGGGACACTGGCTCCAAGGCAGTGAGGTCTAGGGGTCAGCTGTGGCAGACACTCTGCGGAGAAGGAAAGACAGGAGCCTTGTGGACTTGTGAGTAACCTGACAACTTTCCCGCTAGAGCTGATAAGGGAAAAGGCCAGCTCCTCCTCTGGGCAGTGCTCTCGTTGGCCTCTCGGGGGATCTGTGCTGCTGGTCAGAAGTACTGTCGCCTCCACATGCAGTTGCCTGCAAGGAAAGCAGTGCAGGAAGCCATGTGTTCTCAAAGAAAAAAAAATGGAATTAAATGTACCATCTGCTTATTAGCGAGAGATTTTGAGGCAGATGCTTAAATATGCATGCCCAGACATTAAAAAACTTGGGGGTAAATGTTAATTTCAATAACCCAAATTCTTATGCTTGCAAAAAAAAAAAAAAAACCTTTCTTTTCTCTCAGTGATTTAGAGGCTCTGTATCCCACAGCACCAATAAGACTATCTCAGTGGACTTTGGCAGCTGTGCAAAGTGGGACCCCAAACACTCGCTGGGGACCCATCTTAGAGGGTTGCTGCCAAGTCTCCATTCCCTCCCTCATTTCTCACCCCCATCCAAAAGTCAGACAGCAATAGGTGGGTATCTGGCCACAGGGATGAGGAAAGCCCACTCAAAGCCTCAGTCTTTACCCTGACACCAGAGACCCGGAAAGGTGAGAGTAGGGGAGCTGAGTCCCTCTCCCTCTGGATTCCCACAAGGTGAACCCTCATCACAAACCCAGCCCAGAACTGCACGTATTTCAAGAGCAGCTGTACTCATGGCCTCCATAGGACACCATCGGGGTGCAAAACCCTTCACCTAAGATTCTCAGTGTAAATATTTTCAGCTTTGTGGGCCATACAGTCTCCGCCCCAACTATTCAACTCTCCCATTCTAGCAAGAAAGGAGCCACAGACAATAAATATACTTGTGAATGGGTGTGGCTGTGTGTCAGTAAACCTTTATTGACAATTACAGGTGGGGAGGGCAGCTTAGGCCCATGGACCAGGGTCTGTCTCCTCCGCTAGAGTAAGGTCTCCAGA
Source organism: Bison bison bison (assembly GCF_000754665.1). NCBI lineage: Eukaryota > Metazoa > Chordata > Mammalia > Artiodactyla > Bovidae > Bison > Bison bison. The sequence continues at coordinate 2,415,209 of NW_011494716.1, read as the reverse complement.
AGAACAAAGACTGATCCGTCCTGTAGACCAGCACCCAGCCTGGCACCTGGTACATAGAAGCTGCTCAAATACTTGAAGAAGGGATGAGAAAGCAAGTGGCCCTCAATGCAGAAAAGTGAGGGCTCCCAATGGTACCCTCTTGTGCCGGGGAACACACCAGGGCAAGCCTCTCCACCAAGGCTGGGTCCTTTTCCAACGGAGCATCGAAAAGTGACAGCTCAGTGTTCTAAGAGCACCAAGGCTTTGGAGTCATACACACACACACACAAACTAACGTTTTCCAAGAGTGTCAAGGCCGTGGCATGTCCTGTGTTTCACTGCACACACCCTGACTGGGTGCCGAAGTGTCTCGACTCAGGGTGAGTCTTTGTACCCCCACCCTAGTTGGCCTCCATTAAAATTCCAGCAAAAGCCAACAAGCATATTAAGTCCAGTGGGCGCTTTTCAACACAAATGACCCTTGTTCTTCTCCCTCGTCTGTCTGTGGAGCCACCTGTGCTCTGCCTGCTGGTCCTCTGACCCTTCTCCTCTCGTCGTTCGGATTCCCCGAGCTTCCGCCAAAGCCTCTTCTCTTGCCACTCCTCTCTCTTCCCAGGCAATCTCGTGTGTCCTCTTCGCCTCAACTACCTTCGACCCTGATGACCTTCAAGTCTGAATCTCCATCCCTGACCCCTCTGTCCATTAGATGCTGCCACCTGGGTGGGTCTCAGAACATCAGCCAGAGCCTAGAGTCAGACCCATGGTCTTCCCTGCTTTTCTGGAAGTTGACTTGACACTGCATCTTGCTCACTCCCATTACCCAAAAGATCCTTAAGTCCTCTGAAACATATCTCCTAAGGTATGCCACTCAAGGTCCCCAATTCAGGCACACAACTCCACCATTGTCCAGGCCACCAGTAAAGCAGAGACTCCTGTCCCAGTGCCCAAACTGGTCTCCCTCCTATTCCCTGAGCTCCAAGTCATGTTCCAGAGGACACAACAGAACGATGGCCATCTTGATTAAATTTTTTAAATTAGGAGGACCCTGGCCTGCAGTCTGAATTTCCCCTGAGAATCCCAAATCGAGTTCCAGTTTGTGAGCACTGGGGTTAAATCTTTCTGAAATGATTAAGACCAAGGGCAACACAGCTCACCCTCAAACTACTCTAGGCACAGAGTCATCTGCCTCCCCAGGCTGTGAGCCGTCGGAACCATCTAGTATGTGCCTCTCTGCTCCGGCTGAAAGGAAAGTCCTCCAAGCTTCTGCCTCCCCCAGGACCCTCCACCATCTTGCACCCCACTCTTGGTCCCTGGAGGATGAGGAGACCTCCTGCCATTTCCCACTCCAGCACAGCATTCCGCAGATGAGTGCCTCACAGATTACAGAAGAGCCGAGGCAGACACACCGCGCTCCAGTGGGCGGCCATGTCTTCATGTCAGCTTGAGAGATCGTTGCCAAGGAAATATCTATATCTCGGCAGAGAGAGCTTCCACCCTGCAGAGTCCAGCTGTGCTCAAACGGGAATCCTGAAACCCAGATGTTGGTCCAAATGCCCTGCCTCGGCAGCTGGCTTTGGAACTCTCCACTGTGGGCACGAACCCTTAGTGCCACCTGCCCTGCCTGCCCACAGCCCTGCCTCCCTGGGATCCTGGACCCCAAGAACCAAGAAGGAAATCGGGGCAACCCAGTGAGATGCTACCTGAACCCAATATAAGGTTCAGGTGAATGGTATACCCCACCCCCACAATTACAGGGCTTTCCAAGTGGTGCTAGTAGTAAAGCACCCATCTGCCAATGAGGGAGACATAAGAGACATGGGTTCAATCCCTGAGTCGAGAAGATCCCTTGGAGAAGGGCATGGCAGCCCACTCCAGTATTCTTGCCTGGAGAATCCCATGGACAGAGGAACCTGGGGGGCTACAGTCCATGGGGTCACAAAAGAGTCAGACATGACTGAAGCAACTTAATGCAGACACACACATCCTGCTTTATACATCACCAGTGGCTAAGGGGATGGGGATGGAGTCTGATTCACTCAAATAATTTAGAATGGCGATGACCATTTGTTTCGTGCTTTTTCCATGTCTAAATGCTATGCCAACCATTTTCTATTTACTAACTTGTTGTTTCATCAAAAGCATATACAACCCACCACTGAGGTTATCCCCATTTTATAGATAAGAAAACTGAGGCCCCTGGAGATTGTATAAATTTATCAAGGCCACAGAGCTCATAAGTGGTACAGCAGGGACCCAAACCCAACTACCACACTCTGAAATATTTTTTGCAAGTGTAGACTTGTGCCTCTAAGCCAAGGTGATTTTGCCCACCTCTTCCTGGATTGTCACATTTGGGGATAGGGTATCAGTGCTACTGGCCTCTGTGGGTAGAGGCCAGGGATGCTGCCAAGCAGCCCAATAATGCACAGCGCTGCCCCCCATAACAGAATAATCTGACTCCAAATGTCAACAGCACAGTGCCAAAGTTGAGATACCCAGGTGCAGACCCTCACCAGAAAGAAGGGGAAAGATCTACAGTCTGGATTCACCCCTACAGGGAGCCTCACGCTGACAACAACCTTCTGCTCCAGTCTCAACCCCAGAGACACTTTTTTTAGTCATGACATGCAGCATGTGGGATCCCAGCTCCCCTACCAGGGATCAAACTCAAACCCTCTGCACTAGAAAAATGAACTCCCAACCACTGCACCAGCAGGGAAGTCCCAACCCCAGGGACTCTGGAGCAAAGAGTCCATCAGGGAACTTCAGGCAATCTGATGAGTTATTACTCTTGAAAGCTCAACTCTGCCCAGCAACAACCCAGAAATCTATGCCAAGCTGCCTGATCATGGGAAAATCTGAACAAACACCTGAGGTTGATAACCAATTACATTGGAAAGACTTTTCTCTCCTTCCAGGAAGAGCTATAGGTCAGACTCACCCTGGGGTCACTCTAAAGGAATCAATAGTTCAATTGTCATCACCAATAGAATGATACTTGGATATGTTCTTTCTATAAAATTCTATAAGTAATAAAAAGAGAGAGAGAGAGAAGGAATCAATAAATGCTCTAGGGGGACCAGTTCTTCAATATCTCCTCAGCATCACTGGTCCTGGAGGGGGAAAAAGGAGTCTGTAAAACTTCTGATCCTGGTGGGGGGGTCAGCCCTCACGAGTCATATACCTTCCTTCCACCACACGTCCAGCAGGACCTGGGTGCTGAGAGGCCTCCTGGGGCTCCAGTTTAGCTCCTTAAAGCATCCCCTAGCAAACCAGCAGAGGATGAAACCCCCTCCTTAAAGACAGGGGCTGAGTCCAGGAGCCACTCTGAGCAACAGCCAGTCACACATAAACCTCAGCCATCCAGGACATCAGATACAGTGATGGGAAGGGGTATTTTAACCTTAAAAACATCTACATGCAACACGGACAGGGAGGTGTTGACCGTGCAGCTTCTGCAGAGAAAAGCCCAAAATGATCTGCATCCAAAAATAATCTGCTATCAAAGAAAAAGGATGTTTTTGACATTTTGGCCAAGCTAATGGTCTACACAGACAAAATCTCATGAAAAAGCATTCTGTTTTTCTTGATCCATTTGGACATGGTCTGTGAGTGAAGAAACGGTTCTCTTCCTTAAAGAAATAGCTGCTGCTCCTGGCACCAGCCTGAAACTGCTTCCAGGTTCTTTAAAGAGAATATTCTTATAGACATGGAAAAGGAGAAATCTGTCTGGTGGGCATTCTGGGCAGCCTGGACTTTGGCCAACCTTTGGACTTAAAAACCAAGACACCATCTTCATGAGGGGCCACTGTTCCCAGAAGATCTGGGTATCCCATGGAACAGGGCCTGGTGACATATGCTTTGCACCACAGAGGCCATTAAGGCTCAGAGAGGTTAGGCAACTTGCCCCCCGTCACTCAGCTAAGGAGACCCATAACCAGGATCCAAACCCGAGTAGTATGGATCCAAACCCACATTCCTAAGCAGCCCACTGCACCTGGTCACTCCATTCCATTCTGGTGTCCTGGTTTTGGGCAAAGTTCCATGTGAAAGAGGGAGGTGACAGGGGCAGGGAAGGGCTTCTGACAGCGGACGTTTCACGGCACTGCACGGCCCCATCATCACGTCTCAGATCCGGGACCTCTCCTCTCATCACACTGCAACGCATCCCTTTCCATGACGTGTCCCGGAAAACCTTCCCCAAATATCATCCTTCTGGCATCGCAGAGAGAAATTCACCTGGTTCTGGTGTCTAGGTGGCCCACGATCTGAACTCAACCACAGCCACAGGAGGCGAGGGTTTGGGAGCAGCACCTGAGAGCAGCCCCCTCCCCGAGTCAGCCGGCCTTTGATGCGGCCCAGTGAAGGGGAAGCAGGCAGCTGACACCGGCGAGGATTTGGGAGAAACAAGGGGACCTCTTCCTTGTGGGGTTCACTAGTCACCAATCAAATTTTTAAGGTGAGCTCAGCTGAGCAAACGGTTGGAAGAAACAAAAAGGTCAAACCCATTATCAATTTAAACTCTCAAGGTGGCAGCCCTCGCCAAAAGGACAGCCGTCCAGCCAGCCCTCATTTGTCCTCAGACATCTGTGACCCCCAAATGTGAGGTCCGCAGGGTCACGACTGGAAGATTCAGAAGAGGAAGCAAAAAGCAGAGGCCAGGGAGGGGGTCAAGCTGGCCAAGAAGCTCTGCCCCACACACA
>NW_011494716.1:2409607-2410141 GCF_000754665.1 Bison bison bison | reverse complement strand
GCCTGTGCCCCATACTTCCCACCCAAGCCCCTTACCAGGTGCAAGGCGACCAGCAAAAAGTCCCAGAGAGACGCCTCAAACCGCTCTGCCCAGGATGAGGCTCTGCAGGGTGAGGGCTCCTCAGAGTAAAACCCCCACCCTCTACCCCCCTCTCCTTTCCCTTCTGGGTGCCCCCAGGACACAGAGCGCCCTCTCCCTTTTCGAACAACCCCAGAGTCCACGGGTCTCCCAGCCAGCAACAACGACGACGTGGCAGAATCAGCAAGTCGATCCTACATAAACAAGAAGGGAGTTGCCACCAACAACAGGGCATCTAGTTTCTCGGGAGGTCCCCACAAGCTACCACACCGCGCCCGCACGCAGGAGTTGCTGCCCAATTACCAACTTGGAGCTGACCGCCGACGGGGTGCAGCCCTGCCCCCCCAACCCCCACCCCGTCCCTCCTGCGCCCCCGCTCACTTACGCCTCCGTCCTCGACACCTGTCTGGGTACCGGTCTCTTCCCTGCCCAGATGCGGCGCGTCTTCCCCTTCCT
>NW_011494716.1:2399700-2409429 GCF_000754665.1 Bison bison bison | reverse complement strand
GCTGGAAGGGCTGGCCATGGCTCAGGGGGCTCTGCCTGCACTTGAGGGAGAGGAAGGACCCAGCAGCCTTCCGAGCCGAGCGGCCTGTCGGTGGGAGACCGGGCTTCTGAGCGCGAGCTCGGTGGGTTCGCGCGGCTGGGCTCGGAGCTGGGCTCCTCCGCGGACCACTCCTGTCTCTCTGCCGCCCCCTGCTGGCTGCTCGCGGGCACAGCGGGCACGCGTGGACGAGGCCTGCGCGGGTCTCACCTGCCCTGGGGCCAGCCAGGCCCGCTCAGAAAATCCTGGCCGCCCCCCACCCGCCAGTTCGCCCACACGGACGGTCTCCCTGCCCAAGGAAGGGAAGGGAGAAGGGACAGACAGACGTCTACTTGTCCAGCGCCCTGCGACAATGGACACCCTGGTCCTTGGTACTGTTCTGCATCTTAAACGGTTTGGAGGTGACTGGAAAACTGAGGCTGCTCAAAATGCCAGGAGAATTCAGCCTGGAGAATGATGACCATATTTCAAAGCTGTGCTTAACTATCAAGGGTGATTATTGAGCATCACTATGAACCAGGCATGGCGATGGAGGGGTGGAGGGGGTGGGGTGAGGGATGGTTTACAACAGTGACCATTACGGTCTCTGCCCTGGTGGAGCCCAGTGCAAGGCGGGTGGGGGGAGGTGGTGACTGACTGACATTGCCAAAGGACTGCAAAGGAAACGTGCTGAGGAGGGTGTTAGTCGCTCAGTCGTCTCCAACTCTTTGCAACCCCATGGACTGTAGCCCGCCCCCCAGGTTCCTCTGTTCATGGGATTCTCCAGGCGAGAATATCAGAGTGGGTAGCCATTCCCTTCTCCAGGGGATCTTCCCGACCCAGGGATCAAACCCACGTCTCCTGCATCGCAGGATGCTGGGGAGAGAGGAGCCTAAAACAGCAGCACCTCAGAAGGTCTAGGGCTGGGTAAGGGGCAGAGGAAGTGAACCCTGAATGGAGGTGACCAAGATGAGTAGTACTCAGCCAGGTGAAGGGTGTTCAGGCAGAGGGAACAGCACATGTGAAAGCCCAGAGGCTGGGAGGGAGGCAGCAAGAAGCCTGTGGGGCCGCAGCAGGGTGGGTGAGGGGAGCACGGAGTGGGGGTGGAGAGGTTTCCGGGGACCACTGGGGGCTCAGCACAGCAGCAGTGCAGACGGACAAAGGGAGGAGACATTAAGAGACATTTTGGAGTGATGGGCTGGTAAATCTGCGTGGGCCCCCAATGTTCCCTTAGCACCAGTGTGGGGCTCCCTCCTCAGCTGCGTGACGAGTTGAGCCAGGAGGTACGTTCCAGACATTTAAGTGTCATACCCAGAGTCCAGGACAGGCTGAATGAGCGCCAGGCTCCGACGTGTCCTGAGCTTCCCCAACCAAGAGCTGAGACCATGTTGCACTTGCTTGTTAAATTTTTTCTGCCACTAAGCTCCTGCAGGCAGTTGCTGCCTCTGCCTTGTTCACAATTTTATCCTTAAAAAGCCCTCACAGTGGGTGGCACACAGTAGGTATTCAAGAAACATCTGTAAGATAAGTAAATGGATCTGCTCCCACCCAGTGTTCCCTGCATCCTGCGTGTTCCCCCTCTTGCTTCAGCTCCTTCCCCTCTCTTCCACCTCTTCCCTCTGCCCTAGCACAAGTAAAGCCCTGTTGTTATCCCCAGTACAAAGGAGGAGACTGTGGCATGAAGAAGGCACCCTATAGTGGGAACGGCTGCCACTGAATTGGGAAGCCTAGATGCAGTGAAGGGATCCCTGCATCCCAGAACGGCAAAGACCAAGTGGCAGCCCTCAGCCGTCACGGCAAATGGTCGTGGGCTGAGTCAAAGCGTAAGTCAGAACAGTCCGACTCACACGGACCTGCAGCAGTGGCCAGTCGAGCACGGTGATCCCACATGTGATACAGATCGCGGTCTACTGAATTCTTAGTTGATCTGTACAAGCAGAGGAGCTCTAGGTCAAGGGAACGAAAGCCTAACTTGAATCATAAAAACAGATGGCCATGACCCCTCAATCAATTCCCAGACTTGAGCCAGTTTACAGACTCCAGGAGGCTGGGTCCCCTTGAGAAAGGACCTGGATATACTGCCAAAAATATATACTCTTAACCCTTCTCCCAAAGGGACCTGTGCCTTTTATCAGAGTGACTACGTGGGGAAACAAAAACAGACATTTCCAGGATCACTGATCTGACGCCAATTCCAGGAGACCACATCATTGGATTGGAGTTCACAAGTAAGAGCAAGGCTTATGTAGGTCAGATGATCAGCACAATTTTAGCTCCACCATCTCACGGTGCTCACAGGGGGTCGCCAAACCCATCCTGTGGTTACTAATACAGTGGCAGAGCTGGGACTCAAACCCAGGGTGTCCAGCTTAGAGGCTGTGCTCTTAACCACAAAACAGTGTGACATCTCTAGGAAGAAAGTATTGACTATAATTCAGGATTTCAGTCCCAGGCCCCACGCCCAGCCCAAGGTCATCGTGTCAACCCTATTTTATGCAGTATTCCAAACTAGGCAGGAAAATTGGGGACAATCAAAAGGTCACAGGACCTGACATCAAAAGAAAGGGCATGAGTTTACTAAGCCAGCAGGGCTGGATCCCCGAGGGACCACTACTCACCTCCCTGGCAGTTTGACTAGATCTGATGGTCAAAGTGGGAGAAAGCCCAGAACAAAAGTAAGCAAGCCCTTTCACCGTCTCACCTGAGAAAAGGTCTGTAAATTCTTTGGGAGGCCTTTCAGATATAGACTAAACCAGCACTAAAACAAGCTACAGTGACTTGGACTACAAAAAGGTAAAACCAGTCAATCCCAAAGGAAATCAATCCTGAATATTCACTGGAAGGAGTGATGCTGAAGCTGAAGCTCCAATACTTTGGCCACTGGATGTGAAGAACCAACTCATTAGAAAAGACCTTGATGCTGGGAAAGATTGAAGGCAGGGAGAGAAGGGGACATCAGAGGATGAGATGGTTGGATGGCACCACCGACTCAATGGACATGAGCTTAGGCAAGCTCCAGAAGATGGTGAAGGACAGGGAAACCTGGAGTGCTGCAGTCCATGGGTCACAAAGAGCTGGACCCAACTGAGCAACTGAACAACAATGGTGATGGAAACTACAAGAAGTTATGGACCATTTGAAGGAAGATACACCTTCTGCATTGCCGGAGTCTTTGGAAGGCCATCCGAATCTACACACCCACAGAAAAGGTGCATCTGACTCCAAAGAGAGCCTGGAAAGGCAGATTCCAACACAAAGATTCAAATGCAAGTACTTAGACCAGGAAACTGGTTGAGGATGTGGGATGGAGCAGGGAAGGCAGTTTATAAGGCAGACAGGTTGCCACTGTGGACCTAGCGCTAATCCAACTGGGAGAAAGTATAGATAGTGCACCTCAGAGTTATCCCAAAGAGGGGTGCGGGAGCTGGGGACCCACTCAGGCTTGACTGACAGCTACCCGCTGGAGGCTCCTGACTCCCATGTACTCCTGGCGGTGATGGCCACAGAGCGCCTCAGGCAAAGGCAAGTCAGCAGGTGCAGCAGAGCTGAGGGCAAGGCATGTGGGCAAGGGCTCCAGCAACGACCCTGCAAAGCCCGCCTCTCTCCTTTGGCAGGTTCCAGCCAGGCCCAGATTCCCACTCTTCCACCGTGGGGCTTAGGGAGCAGATTAGCTAAGCTGGGACTCTGGGGGCAGAGCTTGACTGGGGTTCTGGCTTCACTCTTAATCACACAACCTTAGGCAGGAAAACGGACCTCTGGGAGCTTCAGTTTTCTCACCTGCAAAATGGGTGTAATAGTACTTTATGGGTTATTGTGATAACTGAACAAATTGTGCACATAAAGCTCTTAGCCTAACATATAATAAGGGCTCAAGTAGAAAGTGTGTTTATTGGGACTTCCCTGATGGTCCAGTGGGTTAAGATTCAATACTTTCACTGCCCAGGCCTGAGTTCAATCCTTGATGGAGGAATTAAGATCCTACAAGCTGCATGGCACAGCCCAAAAAAAAAGAAGGAAAAGGAAGGGAAAAGAAAGGAAGGGAGGAAGGAAGAAAGAAAGAACAAAGGAAAGGGGAAAAAAGAAAGGAGAAAAATTAAGCACATTTATTAATGTCATCAACTCATGTGCTTTTCTTACAGGGAAGGTAAGGCTGGCCCTGAAGCTGACAGGCCCTGAGGCCTCCAGATGCAAAGGTGGAGAGAAGGAGGGAGGCTGAATAATGATGAGCGTGACAGCCAACGTCAGGAAGCCAGAGGCAAGGGCCGGGGTTTTGCGACATCCCGCACTGCAGCCGGGTCAGCCACGAAAAAGTGCAAGTCTGACCGCTTCAGCTGGTGATAAATCAGCACGTGGGAAACATCCCCCCACAGCTTCCCTGCTCAGATCCCCATTGTCAGCACCTAGCCATCTGAGAGGTGGAAGGAGGAATCCAGCGGTTGGGACCACCCTCTCCCCACTGGCATCAGCCTTGGGTTGTTAGCTGAGGGCCAGGGCTCCATCAAGGTGAGACACTCTCCTCAAGCTCCCATCCACCCAAGCTTCCGGGGCACTGATCCTGCCATAAGGACGGACCCCCCTATCCAAGGCACTGCCGCCTCCTCTCCAACGAGAAATCTCAGTTGGGGGTACTGACCCCTCCGAACCCAGAACTTCTTCAGGCAACTGATCCATATATCTCCTGGTGCCACCTACACACCATCCACAGTATCTTCATCGGCTGTATGAACCCCCAAGGCCCACCCAATGCTAGCCATGACCACCAACATCAACCAGGACACCCAAGGTACTGAACCGAAAAGTCAGGATTTGTGCTGTTCTGCACCACTGCTGAGAATCCCATCTTAGTCCCCATCAGCGGTCACTGGGGACAGGTGTCTGTCTCCTCCTTACTGTACCCCAAGTCACCATGCGTTTTTGCTCATAGACCCTCGGCTTCTACTTCATTTCGAATGCACATGTATCCATGCGTCCTGCACCTATAATTACACAGGTACTCATAGGTCCTACCAGGGCCATCAATGAGCTTTCCACCAGCCCAACTGTAAGGACATAATCGTGCTGGTGGTTTATTCTTAACTTTAACGTTTTTGTTAAATATCACCAAGATGCAAATGACAGTCCAACAAGTCACCAGGTTCCAGGTTCAAGAACGTCACTCTTCACCTCTGTCACAGCTCACCTTTAATTCTGGGACATGACTGGATGTGTTTTTCTTCTCCTCCCAAGGAACATCACAACCCAACCCTTCAGCTGCTTAAACAGTTCACACACAAGATTTCAGAGGGCCTCTCCTAAGCCCCCAGCACCCAAATTCTTCCCTCCTCAGCTCTGAACCAAATTGGTGAGCAGGAACCTGCCAGGAGAGAATGCAAACACCGGACCAGACGGACGTCAGCATTTATCTAAACCATTCCTGCCAGCCCTTCCTACAGGCACATGCGTATTTGTCTTAATGATCCAAATCGCCTCTCCTCTTGTTCTTACTAAACGGGTACGTGCTGTGTCCCATTGTTTGCTGCCATGAGGTGCTGATTGCTGCAAGAGCCTTTTAATACACACACAACACTCAGAACAAAGACGAATCCCTGCCTTCTCTCTGGCACAACCGCGCCATAAATTGCAGAGTTTAGAGAAGAGAGCTTCAGAGGCAGCGCCCACACAGCCTGTGTGTGTGTGAGAGAGAGAAAGAGAGAGAGGGAGGGAGGGAGACAGCCCTGAGAGGAGGGGGGCAGCCCCCTCCCCAGCACCGTCATCTTGAACCCTCAGACAGGGCCACAGGGCAGAAACAGGAGTGAGCACAATGAGTCCTGGGGCTGGCAGAGGCCCTGACCTCAGAGCTTCTGCACAGACACACCCTCAAACCCTCTGGGCCCCTGGGACTCTCGACAACCTCACATCCATCGTCATCTCAATGCTGAAGGGCTCATTTTCGTGTGTCACTTGCTTTTTTTTCCAGAAAACTTCGTGTAATTCATTGTGTGGCCGTGCGTGTGCTCAGTTGTATCTGTCTCTTTGCGACCCCATGGACTGTAGCCCTCCAGGCTCTTCTGCCTGTGGAATTCTCCAGGCAAGAACACCAGAATGGGTTGCCATTTCCTACTCCAAGTTCGTTGTGCAGAGGGGAGGTCAAAGTGAGTTTCTATGGGTCACGGGTTAAAAACCCATAACGGCTCAGGAAGTATTGAACCAACTGAGATTATATGCATGTGTTTCTGTTTCTCTGAGGAATACTCTGAATTCAACTTGACAAAGGGTTTCATGATCACCGCCCCCCTTCCCAAGACAAGGCAAGAACCACCAAAGTGTGCCTTCATTTCAATATTTAATATACCTTGATCTTGACTGTGACAGGGAAAGGAGAAAAAGGAGAAATGTCATTGTTTGGGGCACTGATGTGAACTGCTCAGCGACTGGAGACAGAGAGTAAAAGTTACCTCCACATGCCATCCAATGGTAAGAGTTTATGGTAATAATATTAGTCAGATAATATTAATAGCTGACGTTCCTGAGAGCTTATATTCTAAACTGTTCTAAACACTTTGTGTATGTTAACTAAATAAATCATCAGCCCACTAAAATGCTTATTATTTTTATTATTACTATCACCATTTTACAGATGAGGAAGCTGAAGGATAGAGCTGGAACTTGCATCTCAGTTATCTGCCTTGAGCCCATGCTCTTAACCATTCAGTGACACCACCTCCCAGAACCTCCCGGTGATCACTGTAACTGTAAAATCAAGCTGACTTGACTGTTTAGAACCAGCAAAGACCACAGCGTGTTCTGTGATCATTCCAGGTTTAACATTAGCAAAAGCATGGTCCTTAGTTCTGTGTTCAAACGCCACTCCCCACCCAGAAGCATACACATTCATGTTAGTAACAAGACAAGAGGAAAAGAAAGCTCACCCAAGACCACAGTGAGTGATGGAAATTAGGTTTTAACCCAGGTATGTCTGTCTTGTGAGCCTGTGCTCTTAGCCACCTGCCCAACATCTCACCCTCCTGTAATGAAAAGCTCTGGCTTAAGAGAAGTCAGCGAGGTCCCTGGGAGGTCCAAGTGAGGCACAGGAGGTACACAGCAAGCCCCTGGTCACCTCCAGAACATTATACCAGAGAAAACCAAAGAGCAACCACGTGGGTTAGAAGACACCCTTGATTAACCAGACAGAGGAGGAAATGCCCCATCTCTTGGAGTGCGTCTCCTAAGACAGAAGGGAAGTATCTTTCATCTCTCCTCCCACACTGCTGCCAACATTCAGCAAGAGGTCCAGTGGGTAAGACCACCTGTGTCTGCATCCAGCCATGCCGCTAGACCTAGTCTATGAGCATGAGTGAAATCAATTTCCAAGCAGTGCTTCCAATGCTGAGTAGAATTCATACCAGTAATAAGTGCCACTGTTCTTACACAGAAGCACACACACACTCACACACACACAGAGACAAAATTTAAGAATCTTGAGGGAGTGAATGCTTGCAAAAAAAGGTACATACTATCTCCCTGTCATGGAGCTGTGGCATCTGACCCCTCATCTACACCTAGGTACAATCCATCTCTCTCTCTCCCTCTCCCTCTCTCCCCCTCTCCCTCTGTCTCCCTCCGCACCACCCCCCCCACCATCCCTCTACCCCTTGTCTCTCTCCTAACTCTTACCTCACTTCCTGCTAGGCTTCCTCCTATTTTTATCAATACATAAACTCTAATAACCTGAGCCACATACCCCTTTTCTCGCTGGTGTCTCCCGGCTTTCCCTCGAAGCTGGACCTCAACTTCAGCACCATGGCCAGAGCGAAGCTCCCCTTCCCCTCAGGGCGTGGATGAGGGACCTCTGATTTGACCTCTGGCCCCATCAGTCCCTCTCACTCCCTCCTGCTCTCCCTCTCTCTACTCCCTCCCTCCCCTTCACTTCCTCTCTCCTACCCTCTCCTTCTCTTCCCCTGTACCTAATGCTGTTTGCGCACACCTGCGGTGATGTCAAAGTTTTGCCCAAGGAGACAAGTTGCTATGACAGATACAGGGACACAGACCAGCTGGCCAAGAAAACACAGCTTGTGCGGGTCCCAAACACAAGCACCACCTGGGGATACACCACATCTTGACTCTGTCATCTGACTGATTTGGGCACCAAGTCCCTGTAGAAGGGGCAAACATTGAGGACCGCACCGCTCTCACCAGCCTCGGGACACACTCACTCCAAACACGACATTTTCATCCCAGAGCAGGGAAAACGTGAAGAATAAACGGGCTAAGAAGTGAGCACTCAGGGGAGTTCCCTAGAGGTCCAGTGGTTAAGACTCCGTGCTTTTAACACAGGGGACGCAGGTTCAATCTCTGGTTGGGGGATGAAGATCCCACATGCCTCACAGTGTGGCCAAAATGAATAAGTAAAACTGTAAAAAGAAGTGGACACTCGGGTTCTTCCTCACTACCCTCTCCTACTTGCAACTAAGAAAGGAGAGTGTGTGTTGTGCAAGCCCAGGTGTGTGTGTAACAGGCTCGGTGTACATGTGTGCTGTGCAGGAGGCAGAAAGGATCAGGGAGAGAGGGAGGTGTCCGTGAACAACTCTAGCAAATAGGATGGGAGGTAGGCCAGATCTGAGAGCAGAGAAAACAGCAGATGTTAACCACCTGGGGAGAGGTTCATTACCCTGTGAAAATAATCCTAAAAGAGCTGACATTTTTGAGCAATTGACATAGCTAGGCACTGCTAACTGCTTTATATGCATCATGCCATCCAATGAGGACAACTCTGTGAGGTAGGCACTATTCCCGTTATACAGACGAGAACTCAAAGGCTCAGAGAGGTTGAGTAACTTGGTCAGAGTCATACAGCTAGTTAAGTGACAGACAGATGGAAGCATGAGCGTCAAAAAGGCAAGAGAAATTTGCTGTAAAGGGAAGAAACTAGTCCTACACAGAGAAATTCAATTAATTTGGGTTTGGCGAGCTTGGAGATTATCTTTTCCCCTGTCTTCCAATGTTAAGAAAGAATTTTTATAAAGACAATGCTGATGAGTTCAAGAAAGAATTTTTATAAAGACAATGCTGATGAGCTCTCCATGTGTTTGGAATACCAGAGAAAAGGAAAGTGACAAATCAAAGCATGGCTGTTTGTAGTTGGAGAAACAATAGACCTTACTGTCAGGGTGTATTTTTTTAAGCCAGGACATTAACACAGTGATGCAAACAGCGGCGGGCAAGGGAACTGGGAGACTTGAATTTGAATCTGGCTCTGCTGGTAACTTGCTGGGGCCCCTGGGTATTAGTCTCCACTCCACCCACCCTCTAGCTGCCAAAAAGGAGGGGCTCCAACCAGGCTATCCTTCTAGCTGCTGAGCTCACGTTCCCAAAAGGTGCCCCAGGACAAGGCCTCCTTCCTTTCAAAAGGAAAAAAAAATTAAAAAATCCAACAGCAGCACTGGTCCCTCTTTCCCTGCCCAGGAGATTAAGGATCAGGGCATCCCCAGACACCAACGGGGACCACATCTGACGAGTCCCCCAGGAAAATGCTTGCTGAGCCTGTCTGAAGTGCCAACCGCCCCCCAGTCCCCTCCAAAGCCAGCCACACACCCACCCCACTTCAGGTGCTAATCTATCAGCCGGGTTTCCTGGGGAAACAGAACTCATTCTTAAGCTCTCTTTTATGGCTTTTACCCAGAATTGATTTGAATAAATCAGTCTAATGCTCTCTCTACAATGGAACCAATTGTAAAA
>NW_011494716.1:2389113-2399600 GCF_000754665.1 Bison bison bison | reverse complement strand
TTAAAAAAAAAAAGCTTTATTTGCTCAGCTTTAAAAGCAGGTTGGAGCTTTCTTCTTCCCATTCCTGGGCTGATGGAAGAAAAGGAAGCATGCACATTAAATTTAACAAAGGAGGAGTCCTCAAAAGGTGAGGACCCAAGACCCTCCCAGGATTCCTAGGCAAGGGGGTCCCCTGCAGGATTCATACCTGGAAAAGGAAGCCAGAGAAGACCAGCTGGGGTTTATCTGCTCCTGATGCTAACACCTTGACACCTGTTGTGCTCAGCCAGAGGCTTGAGGAAGCGAGGCTTCCCTGAAAGCTCCTGTTTTCCTGGTTCTTCCGTCCTCTCTCAGAAAGGACACAGAAAAGCTAACCTCCACTGAGTGCTGCCAATGTGCCAGGAGCTGCGTCAAGTCTCAAAGGCACCTCCGGTTCCGGGATCCCAGGGATAAGGGCTTTCTTTCTATTCTGCAAATGCACCCAAAGTCTTGTGCTCGTCAGGACCTTTGCATGTGCTGTCTGAAGTTCCCACACTCTGCAAGCCTGGCTCCTTCTTCATGTTCCTTAAGCTCTCTTCCCCAAGTCCACCTCATCGTAGGAGCCTTACCCCAACACACTGGAATAAATGTTGCTCTCTCATGCACCATCCTGTTCTTTTTCTCCATGTCACTTTATAGCACAGAAGCAAGACACTGCTTTGTTTAAGGATGAAAGTTTGGGAGCCAGGGACCTGAGAATGAACCACCTCTTCTCCTCTTATTAGATGTTAACTTGGAGAAAGGTATTTTATTACTCTGAGCCTCATTTTCCTCACCTGTAAAATGGGAGTTATGAAAGCACCTACCTTTAGAAATGTGCCTGGCAGGAGGTAGCATTCCATGAATGTTTGCTGTTACTTGTGAAAATTCTGAAAGAGATGGGAATACCAGACCACCTGACCTGCCTCTTGAAAAACCTGTATACAGGTCAGGAAGCAACAGTTAGAACTGGACATGGAACAACAGACTGGTTCCAAATCGGAAAAGGAGTACATCAAAGCTGTGTATTGCCACCCTGCTTATTTAACTTATATGCAGAGTACATCATGAGAAATGCTGGGCTGGAAGAAGCACAAGCTGGAATCAAGATTGCCAGGAGAAATATCAATAACCTCAGATATGCAGATGACACCACCCTTATGGCAGAAAGTGAAGAAGAACTAAAGAGCCTCTTGATGAAAGTGAAAGAGGAACATGAAAAAGTTGGCTTAAAGCTCAACATTCAGAAAACTAAGATCATGGCATCTGGTTCCATCACTTCATGGCAAATAGATGGGGAAACAGTGGAAACAGTGGCTGACTTTATTTTTCTGGGCTCCAAAATCACTGTGGATGGTAATTGCAGCCATGAAATTAAAAGACGGTTGCTCCTTGGAAGGAACGTTATGACCAACCTAGACAGCATCTTAAAAAGCAGAGACATTACTTTGCCAACAAAGGTCCATCTAGCCAAAGCTATGGTTTTTCCAGTAGTCATGTATGGATGTGAGAGTTGGACTATAAAGAAAGCTGAGTGCCGAAGAATTGACGCTTTTGAACTGTGGTGTTGGAGAAGACTCTTGAGAGTGCCTTGGACTGCAAGGAGATCCAACTGGTCCATCCTAAGGGAGATCAGTCCTAGGTGTTCATTGGAAGGACTGATGTTGAAGCTGAAACTCCAGTACTTTGGCCACCTGATGCAGAGAGCTGACTCATTGGAAAAGACCCTGATGCAGGGAAAGATTGAGGGCAGGAGGAGGAGGGGACGACAGAGGATGAGATGGTTGGATGGCATCACCGACACAATGGACATGGGTTTGGGTGGACTCCAGGAGTTGGTGATGGACAGGGAGGCCTGGCGTGCTGCAGTTCATGGGGTCGCAGAGTCGGACACAACTGAGTGACTGAACTGAACTGTGTTGCAACTGTTTGATGCGTGTCTCACCCACCCACCCCGTGCACCTGCCTGTGTGCTCCAAGAGCACCGAGCTTGGTCATCCTGTTTCTGATTAGAGCCTCAGGGCCGAGTTCAGTGCCTGGAACATCTGGGTACTGAAAAAACATTTGTGAAATGAACAGAAATTTTGTTTGTTTTATGTTTACTTCAGCCAGACTTTAAAGCAACAAGCAGAAATGGCACTGATTTTTTACCATTTTACAGATGGAAAATGAACACTGAAAACCTCGATTTATCTAAGCCTGGACAGTCGGGTGTCCAAGCAAAGCAAGAGCCCATGTGGCCAGCACTTTTCCCACCGGAGGTCAGGAAGCAGAAACCCGGGATTGCCTCTCTCCATCTGGCAACTGAGGCCACCACACCTCGGCAATAAGGAAGTCATAGGTCAGTTCCAGGCCCACTGAATAGGCTTACAGGGCTGAGGCAGACTTGTGCCCCCGCCCTTCCCAGGGCATCTTGAAAAGCTGCAAGGATCAGGCCCAGGGCTCTGGCTGATGGTACAAGAGGGTGGCAGAGGCCTTGGTGTGGGGGCTGAGGACTTAGGGCTCAGAGGATTCTCATGGTCAAATGAACACGTGGAACAGGGAAGCACACTCACAAAGCAGACTGACCTTCAAACATCAAGCAGACGTGGGGACCACATATACTTTTGTTCACTGCTACCTAGCCCACGGGCTCTCGGCAAAGGACTTCCCTTGATAATTACTAGTTGAATAAGTGAGTGAATAAGCTGATGCTTGAATAAATGAATGAATGACAACAACAATAAAAGCCTTTGTTTGTCCACCTTCCTCTCTCTTCCATCTCCTGACCTGGAGAGTCTGAGTCTCATAATAGCTAAGAGGGCGTCCTGTGACCCTGCGGGGGTTCAAACCCCAGCTCTACCATTTTCTAACCGTGTGACCCTGAGCAAGTAACCTAGCCCCTCTGTGCCTCTGTTTCCCCATCTATGAAACGAGGGTATTAATTGTGACTTCCTAGTAAGACTGTGAGATTTAGATGAATTCATACATATAAAGCACTTGGAAGTGTCTGGCACACAACAAGCACACAAAACAAGTATTAGCTGTTATTATCATACAGGCTTTTCTCTGTATGTTTATTATTTTCAGACTTTATTTGATTTGCCTCTTGCAATAAGCTTTCTTGAGCCCTTTTGGGGAAGAAGCAGAACACAAATCAATTTAATAAATGAACTACTCAAATATAACATTTACAGGGTGGACTTAATCTAACAGATTTTCTCCTAATAAGACACACTTGCAAATTAAACTGTCTAATTTGGTAATATCTTTCGAAATGTTAAATGCTCATACCCTCTGCCCCAAAAATCTCACTTCCAGGGACTGGTCTTGGAGATACGTTCACATGAGTGAGCCAAGGTGGCGTACAAGGAAATTCATTGCAGCATCTGAGAAAGCAAACAGCCAGAAACGGTCTACATGTCCATGCACGGAAGATTGGCTAAATGAATTTATGGTCTAGCCTAAAGCAGGATGTATGCTGCTACTAAAAAGTGGAGCAAAGTTCTATGCATTGACATGGAAAGATCTCCAAGATATATTGTTTATGGGAAAAAAAAAAGTTGCAGAATGTTGGAGAGCACTTGACTTCATTTGTGTCTCTAAGTACACACACATACACAGACACACAGACATGTGCACAAACAGATGTGCGTACACACAGACACACACACACACACACTCACACACACCAGTCATTGTGCACATTTTAAAGATGAAGAAACTGAGGGACTTCCCCGGTGGTTCAGTGGTGAAGAGCCCTCGCTTCTAATGCAGGGAGCCCGAGTTCGATCCCTGGTCGGGGAACTAGACCCCGTATGGTGATGATAGTTTAGTTGCTCAGTTGTGTCCAACGCTTTCAACGCCTTGCGCTGGAGCCCACTAGGCTCCTCTGTCCATGGGATCTCCCAGGCAAGAATACTGGAATGGGTTGCCATTTCCTTCTCCAGAGGATGTTCCTGAGCCAGTCTCCTGCCTCGCAGGTGGATTCTTTACTGACTGAGCCACCAGGGACACCCCTAGATCCTGCATGTCACAACTAAAAAAGATTCCAAGTGCTGCAACTAAAAGATCCTGAATGATGCAGTAAAGAATAAAGATCCCACGTGTGGCAGCTAAGACCTGGCACAGTCAAATAATTTTTTTTTTTTAAATGATGAAGTAACTGAGTCTCAGAACCCTAAGATTCCACAGCTGGGAGATGACAACCTACACTCTTCCCCTCTCTGCCTAGTGACAGAATCTCAGCACAGATCAGAGCACAGCTGCAAGGAGCCATCCTGGTAACAGATAAAAAGAAGCTGAAACAGCCAGAAGTGCTGACATTGAGCAGTGTGTGTGTGCTGTCACTTCAATCGTGTCTGACTCTTTGCAACCCCATGGACTGTAGCCCTCCTGGTTCCTCTGTCCATGGAATTCTCCAGGTGAGAATATTGGACAAGGTTGCTATGCCCTCCTCCAGGGGATCTTCCCAACCCAAGGATCAAACCCAGGTCTCTGTACATCTCCTGCATTGGCAGGCGAGTTCTGTACCACTAGCAGAGGGCTGTCACTTCAATCGTGTCTGACTCTTTGCAACCCCATGGACTGTAGCCCTCCTGGTTCCTCTGTCCATGGAATTCTCCAGGTGAGACCCCTGGAGGAGGGCATGGCAACCCCCTCCAGTACTCTTGCTTGGAGAATTCCATGGACAGAGGAGCCTGCCGGGCTACATTCCATGGGGTTCGCCAAGAGTCAGACATGACTGAACGACTAAGTACAGCTCAGCACAGCACTACCTGGGAAGCCTGTCGAGCAGAGTCTGGGGGTATGAACTGGCTCTTTTTTTTTCTCTGCTAGTTCCAATGTCTTGCTATTTCTCTCTCTTTCTGACCTCAGCATTTGGGGTAACACTTTCTAAAAACTACCATTCTCCAATACAGAAGTCAATAAAATAAAAAGGTAAAAATAAAAAACAAGCAAAATGTAGTATATGAACATATGAAATATTATTCAGTCTTAGAAATAAAATAGAATTAACACATGCTACAACATGGATGAAGCTTGAGGACATTATGCAGGGACATAAGCCAGACACAAGGGGACGAATGTTGCATGAACACACTTATACGAGGTTCTAAGAGCAGTCGAATTCCTAGAGTTAGAAAGTAGAATTGTGATGGAGGAAGGGGAGAGTGGGAATGAGTATTTAATGGATAAGGAATTTGTGAAGATGAAAAAGTTCTGGAGATGGATGGTGGTGGTGGCTTAACAATGTGAATGTAATTAATGCCACTCAACTGTACACTTAAAAATGATTAAAATGGTAAATTTTATGCTACATCTATTTTACCACCCAGAAAAAAAAAAATGTGATTATGCTATTCTCTTAAACCACATAGAAAATCCATGTGGGGAAAAAACCCGAGGGAGATGAGTAGGACCAGGGTTGGAGACGGACCTCAGCTGTGTGAACCACCGGCTCACCCCTCACCCCAGGTATCTCTACCCTACCCACCGCCTTCAACCTAAAGCAGTTGGTTGAAACCTTTGGTTCTGATTTTCTTCAAGAAAACATCTCATCCTAAAATCAGTAGATCCATGACAATTATAAGTTACTTTCAAATTTAGTCAATAGATCAGATGGTGGAGATGGTGGCTCCATGACAACACTCACGGGTCCCACGTTGACACTCTGCTGCTCCGAGCATATCTTCCACATGACAGGAATTTACACCCAGCTATGGGGCCTGGTTTGGGGTAGCTTGAAGGATGTGTAGCTTCCCCTCATGACGTCACCCTCAAACGTTTTAGGCCTTGTCCCCTAACCCACTTGGGTTCACTCAGTGACTGGTAAGGTAGACTCATCCAGTCTCCTTGAAGCTTGTGTTAGTTAGGTTGCTTTTGGAGCTAAGTAACAAGAAAATCTGGACTTGAGCTGGTTCGCCCAGCAAAGAAATGTATTTTCTCATACAAGTGGCGGGCCAGAGGGACAGCAGGGCCCAGGTGCTTTATGCATCTGGATAATTCCAGCAATATCTCGGCTCTTTCCGTTGCTCTCCTCTGCTGTTGTTTGCTGTTGCTTACTCACTAAGTTGTGTCTGACTCTTTGCCACCCCGTGGGCTGCAGCACACCAGGCTTCCCTGACCTTCACCATCTCCCTGAGTTTGCTCACATCTCTGAGTCGGTGATGCTATCTAACCATCTCATCCTCTGCTGCCCTCTTCTCCTTTGGCCTCTACCAACCTCAATCTGCACTTCCTCCTGAGGCTGGTTCCCTTCCTGGTCCATAAAAAAATAACCAAAATGCTGTTGACTTATGTACGCAGGAAGCTTGAGGGAATGATCCTAGCTTCATGCTCAGCTGGATCCAGGTCCAAACAGTGTCATCGGTGCTCTCTGTATATCTCTCTTCTTATCCCTCATCTCAGCTCTGCTTTACTATCAGACAAACTTGATCCAGGTGGACACAAGATGGCAGTTCACAGCCTCTAGCCTACATCCCAGATACAGCTCCCAATGCCAATTTATGAAGAAGTGTCTTTCCCCAAACCTATAAGAAAGGATGTGTGGGAAACCATGATGGGCCCCATTCTTATGACATGCCATTCCTGAACCCGTCAATAGCCGTCAGGATCAAGCCTTCTAGTTGTACGAGCTTGAGTCACATGACTACTTTGGACCAGAGGAATTCCAGCCGGGGTAGAGGTGCTGACCTATCTTTCATACCCAGAGGCCAAAAAGCATGATCTGAAGAAGCCAGGAGACCATGAAGGGCTCTAAGATAAGCATCAAGTTATGCTCCAGGACCCTAAAACCACAGCTGTTCCCAAAGTCCAAAAGGACAGACAGCTGGGTGAGCCACTTGTTTGCTCATCGGTTTTGATTCAGTAAAGAAAGATGTGAGCCCCAGGATCTCTTGGGAGGCTGCCAGATAAAGAACCATGTGGTTTTTAAAACTCCCTCTTGGAGCTCACACTCACGACAAATGCAATCATGGTTCTATACGTCTGGCATCAAAAGACAGTAATCTTTCAGCAAGTTTGAAATCTCACTTGGTGTATTTTTTCTCAGCCTTATCACTAGAACTTCAGTTAACCCGAAGATACTCCTGAGTTAGTAGGAAGCCCAGCAGTATTTCTTTCCTGACAGATCTTTGAGCTCCAGCTCCAGCGATCTCCGGGAACGCAAGGTGACTCCTCGTTGGGAAAATACTGCATTTGTCCCTTCCATAGGAAGGGCTGTTGCTCACCATATGGAGTGAGGCTTTTCCAAACCCAAGAAAGAAATATGTCCCATTTGCTCCATAACCCAAGAAGAAAATAAAACACAGATTCTCACAAATAGGAGAGGGTTGAATTGTGTTTGTTATTCTCAGCTTCGAAGCAGCATTGATTACTTCTAGATGAAAAAAAAAAAAGAGTTCCATTTCTAAAATACAGTCACTCCACATCAGATTTATATACTTGAACTTAAAGGAAGCCAAGTAAAGTTATCTGTTCTTGTTGTACCTGATTAACCTCAATACACAAATCCTACAAATCAATAGTTAATTAAAAATGTGGCACTGCCTCCGTAGTTCAGTTACCTCATCCCTCTGCAAACACTACCCACCTTGTATATTATGCAGCTAAAAGCCACATGGGCCACCCTCTAGGGCAATGTAGAATTGTACATACAATAAAATAAACATATTTCCAAAATATTTCTACTCAGGGACTTCAGATGTCATTTTCAGGCTGTATTCGTAACTCTAGGCTTCCCATAGAAGCTGCCTCGGGTGTTCTGCAGAGCTGCCCAAGCCTTGGAATCACCTTCATATGGACATGAAGCCCATATTCTCTGCATAGTCAAGGTTTGTAAAGATGCTCCCATGGCGATTTAAAGTACTGGGTTTCCATTTTTCAAACTGTCTCCGGGCTGAGAGCCTAAGAACTCACCCACACCTCATACTCACCCACGCCTTCTAAGCTAAAAATAATCAAGAACAATAAGGCAGACCTGATTTATTTGTCATTTCCTGGTTACTGGTAACTCTTTGTTGGGTTTCTTTGATTTTTACTTCACACTCTTTTCTGCTATAACTAAATCATCTATATATATTTTTTTTTTGATAAGTGTATGGGTGCCCTACCTTATTCCAAAGGGGAATTGCAAACAGTGCAGTGGAAATAGCTTTGCCAGAACCACGCATTGAAGTAGAGTCAAGTCACACACTGATTTCACAAGTGATTTCCTCTGGTGGTCTTGCCTGTGCTCCCCCACAACCACCATCAGCCTTCTGGTACCAGGTGCATCCACCCCTGCCCCTGGACTCAAGTTGGGCCAACCATAGCATCTCAAACCCCTGGTCTACAGGTGGACAAGCAGCCCAGGAGAGTCCATCACAACCCTTTGCTGGGAGTTTTCATACTGGAGCTGGAAAGAAGAAGCCAATTTTCTTCTTGGTGACAAAGCCATCAGAACGAATAGCCAAGACACATCTGCCAAGATCCCCATCATACACAAAAACTCCATCTATGGTAGGAGGAAAGAAACTAAGACACAGAAGTGAGAGATGGAAAGAAAATGGACAAGAGAGAGCTGCTCCATGGTCTGGTTATTTCAGCCAACATGTTCCCTTTTCTGCTTCAGTGAGTCAAATGCTTAAGCCTGGAAAAAATACCCCATGAGGAGATAAAGACAAGACACCCACCCCTCTGGCCTTCACTGCAATCGATGTTTATATACTTTAACCTCAATCCCCAACATAGGTGACAGAATCCAAAAGACCAAGAACCTCAGCAGCCAAGAGCAAAGGCTGGGACTTCCCTGGTGGTCCAGTGGCTAAGAATCCACGCTCCCAGTGCAGGGGGCCCAGGTCCAATCCCTGCTCAGGAAACCAGATCCCACATGCTGCAACTAAAGAGCCCACATACCGCAGTGAACATCGAAGATCCCGTGTGCCACAACTAAGATGCACAAATAAATGCATTAAAAATATTTTTTAAAAAGAGCAAAAGCTGTTGGTTCCTGCTCCTCCATCCTCCTAGTTGCAGGAACTGGAAAAGATTTCACTAGTTTCTATAAACCAACAGTGAGGGGGACCTGACCACTCCTCTTGGATTGCCTGGGGTTAGACTTTCAAGAACAGGAACTTGGCACTTTGTGGGCACCCTTAGCCAATGGGCTACCTAAAGAGAAGCAGAACTGTGGGAGGCAGGGAAACAAATTGGGTCTCCAAAGAGTCTAGGCAGATTCATTTTGATATTTGGCAAAACTAATACAATTATGTAAAGTTTAAAAATAAAATAAAATTTAAAAAAATAAAAAATAAAATAAAACTATAAAAAAAAAGAAGGAAGGGATCTGAGGATCCCAGGGGGTGGAGTATCAAAGAGAAATGGGGGGGCTTTGGGGGGACTGTCCATGGAGATGAGATAGTGGTTGTAGCCATTTTATAGGAAGGCTGCAGCCTCAGAATGGGCACTAAAGATGTCAATGCAGTTTGGACAAATGAGCTCAGATCATCAGCAGTGGTTCCTGGAAGCCACCTTGCAGATGGAGAGTTAACTGAAGTGGTCCTGAGATAAGCCAAGAGCATCCACCTTCATGCCCAGCAGGTGACAGCCTTCTCAGTCTTTACTAACAATAATTAACATGTTTTGAGCA
Source organism: Bison bison bison (assembly GCF_000754665.1). Taxonomy (NCBI): domain Eukaryota; kingdom Metazoa; phylum Chordata; class Mammalia; order Artiodactyla; family Bovidae; genus Bison; species Bison bison. The sequence continues at coordinate 2,389,993 of NW_011494716.1, read as the reverse complement.
CTTTCTAGGCACCAGGAACCACGGTAAGAGTTTAGCAGGCATCATATCAGTTATTTCTTGCAATAAGCCTATGAGGTAAAGATTCCACTTTTATCTCCATTTTACAGGTGAGGAGAATTCATAGTCTTACAATTCAAAGAAATTAAGTCCATTTCACCAAGTCAATGGCACAGTCAGGATTCCAAATGAATCCTTTCTGACTCCAAAGCTAAGATGCCAGGGTACCCTTCTGCCCAACCCTCCCAGTTCTCCTCCAAGACACTGGACTCTATCGCTGACACCCACACCTTCAGGCCCTGGACAGCACCTTTGCTCCAATTCTCAGGCCACCAAAATTGGATCAAGGATCGGCACTGATTCACAACTGCAGTTGCTGGCTCTATGACCATGGCTGGACCACTTTGGATCGCATCAACCCCCACCAATGCCTGCCTACATTCCCCACCCTCTCTTTACATAGTGACAAAAATGGTGGGGTTCACAGCCCACTCGTTAAAGTTAACTCAGTTCCCCTAACCCCACTCTGCTCAATCTCCCTGCCCTTCCCCATCAACCCACCCCACGGAGGCCCAGAACACCTCACGGTCAAATCCACCTATGTATTGACAAAGGGTCACAATTTTCCACCTTAAGTTCAGAGCCAAGGTCTGTGCACTGGGCACAAAGGAGAGAACGCTTTGGATTATTTCCAACGAAATGAAAATAAAGAGCAGAGAAGAAATGAGGGAGACCAGGCCTGACACTGCACTGAGTCCCGTAAAATGACAAATGCTGTACACTCATGTCAGGAAGCCAAGGCTATAAAAGCCACAAGTGAATTAGGAAGGAGTCCAAAGCAGTGATGTCATGTGAGAACACTGCTGCCTTGCAATAAGGCTGG
>NW_011494716.1:2388181-2389013 GCF_000754665.1 Bison bison bison | reverse complement strand
CAACAAGGCTGGTGCTCACTTCCTGGTCAGACAGGTTCTCAGACCTGACGGTGCCACTCATCAGGAGAAGGTGGGAGAAAGGCAGAAATGCATCCCAAATGAATTCTGGAGTCACTACTTCTCTCAGGGAAGCCAGGGTGACCAAGGAACACAGCCACCCTCTCCTTCATGAAAAGCACTCCAAGAAAGATGTGAGCATGGACATTTGTCAGTCTGCGGCCAACATCCCCACGCATCCTGTCTGTCATTGTGTACAGCCTTGTTGTTGTCGTTCAGTCGTTAAGTCATGACTGACTCTGTGACCCTATGGATTGCAGCACACCAGGCTTCCCTGTCCTTCACTATATCCTAGAGTTTGCTCAAACTCATGGCATCATCACGAGTTGGTGATCCCATCCAACCATCTCATCCTCTGCCACCCTCTTCTCCTTTCGGTTTCAATCTTCCCCAGCATCAGGGTCTTTTCCAATGAGTCGGCTCTTTGCATCAGGTGGCCAAAGTATTGGTGTTTTAGCTTCAGCATCAGTCCTTCCAATGAATATTCAGGACTGATTTCCTTTAGGATGGACTAGTTGGATCTCCTTGCAGTCCAAGGGACTCTCAAGAGTCTTCTCCAGCACCACAATTTGAAAGCATCAATTCTTCAGGGCTCAGGCTTAAAAAACTACATAATTTGTTCAGAGCTCCACAAAAAAGGCTTATTTCTACTCTTCACAGTGTCAGCTGGGATGACTTCAGTGGGAGTGGAGGGGCCATTCTCAAGACGGCTCATTCTGTGGCTGGAGAGTTGATGCCAGTGTCAGCTGAGAGCCCAGATGGGGCTGTGAGCCCG
>NW_011494716.1:2369882-2388081 GCF_000754665.1 Bison bison bison | reverse complement strand
CTGTGAGCCAGAGGCCTCAGCTCTTCCACGTGGGCCTTACCGTGGGCTGCTTAGTGGCTGGGGTCCAATCGTGAATTTGCAGAGAACTTGGGCTCCAAAGTCACAGAGAGCTACTGCCACTGTGTCCTATTTGTGGAAACAGATTCAAAGGTACTCCACCTCCCCATGGGGGTATAACAGGTTTCTAGAAGAATCCTTATGATGGGAGATAGCATTGATATTACAATCCGCCACAGCCAACAGGGTATTTCATGACTTCACCAGGCTGTCCTAACTTACAAAGTGAAAGTGTTAGTCATTCAGTTGTACCTGATTCTTTGAGACCCCACAGACTGCTGACCGCCAGGCAAGCCAGTAACTTACAAACCGGACTTAAAATAACTGCTTCAACCAACCATCCACAAACTCCCCAACTAAGAGTTTTAGAAAACCACTGGACTCAAAGAAAGGAAACCAGAGACAGTAAAAGTCACTCATGAAGCAGGCTTAGAGAAGGAAAACTTCCCCAAGATATTTACATATTTTCACTTCATTTCCCTACAATGCCTGAAGCTCTACTCATTAGAAACTCATTTGAGATAACTAGTAACCAATTAAAAAATGCAAACACCTCAGGGTCTAGCCTGAGTCCTCCAACCCTTCCTGTAACTGTGATTCATCAAGGATTTCCTCCTGCCCCCTGCTGAGAGGTAGCCACAAGGGGAGACTGGAGAAGGGTAACTGTTGCTAAAAGCCCTTACAGATAGAGACCTGGGTAAAGGAGCAAGTGGAGCTCAGCAGAGGGTGTAGGGAGGTAAGTTTGGTTATGCATCGGAACAAGCTCTACAACTGATGCTTTCAAACTGTGATGCTGGAGAAGACTCTTGAGAGTCCCTTGGACAGCAAGGAGACCAAACCAGTCAGTCCTAAAGGAAATCAACCCTGAACATTCACTGGAAGGACTGAAGCTGAAGCTCTAATACTGTTGCCACCTGATACGAAGAGCCGGCTTATTGGAAAAGACCCTAATGCTGGGAAAGACTGAAGACAGGAGGAGAATGGGATGATACGGCTGGATGGCATCAACAACTCAATGGACATGAGTTTGAGCAAACTCTGGTAGACAGTGAAAAACAGAGAAGCTTGGTGCAACTGAGCAGCTGAACAACAAAACATAGCCCCAATCAGGCTGCAAGATCCGTCGCTCCTGGTAAGTCAAGTCACTTTCCAAAACACCCTCGCACAGCTGCGCTGATGGCCAGCTCCACTGGCAGCTGGTGAAGCCACGACTCACGCTGTCACCACTCCCCCCAAACCTCTCCTGTAAGCACTTTGAATCAACGCAACAGGAATGGACTTTTGCCACAGATTGGCATATGCTGCCAGGAGCATGCTTCCTCTCTGCTCAGAAAGGAAAACTCTCCAGGTGTTCACACCAACAAGAGACCACAAGAAAATATTTTTATTCTGCTATAGCCATGAGGCTGGACACATTTTCTCCAGGGGGTGCATTTCTCTCTCAAGAGTTAATTTGCACTCTGAGGTACCATCTGTCTGTTCTCCAGCTGACTTTTCAAAGCATCGCTGCTCCCTAAATGGTCACCAGCCCTGCCCTGCCAGCCCCCAGGTGATGCTGAACTCAGGTGAGAAAGCAGGAGGTTTCAGGGGAATTCCATTAGGCATCTTGGAATCTCAGTATGCTTTGAAATTTTTTTTTCCCAAGCTCTGGGCCAAACCAGAGGTTGGGGAAAATTACTTACAAAGATTACTTGTTTGTAATCTGCTTTGGTGTTGGAAAGTGCTAGGGTAAGGATCTGCACAGGCAGTGGAAAGGGGCCCCTAACTGAGTATCAGGTGGTTTTCTGAAATACTTCCCCCATCAGACAACCCTTAAGTTAAAGACTAGAATGTGATATACGAGTTATCTAGGTGATGAGGCAAATGGTGGAAGATTCTTCCAAGCGGAGAACCAGCATATCCAAAGACTGAGAGGTGAAAAATTGTTTGAGGAGCTGAAAGAAGTTCATATAATTGTTGGAATAAGGGGTGAGGAATGTAGAAGTAAGCTGGACCCAAACCAAAAAGGTTCTTATCAGCCATGTTCATCGTGTGGGAAAAAGGGAGCCAGAAAGTGCCCTTAAGCAGAGGAGTAAAATCCTCTTTGTACTATAAAAAGAGGAATCTGGGGGTGCCCCTGGCAGTCCAGTGGTTAAGACTCTGTGCTTCCACTGCAGGGGGCCCAGATTCAATCCCTGGTCAGGCAAGTAAGATCCCACATGCTGGGGTGTGGCCAAAAGAAAAAAAAGCAAAAATCTAAGAGGAGAAATCTAAGACTCCCCTGGTAGTCCAGTGGTTGAGAGTCTGCCTGCCAATATAGACAGTCTTCCCGGGTCTGGGAAGATTCCACAGGCTATGGGGCAACTAAGCCCTCACCCAGCAACTACTGAAGCCCATGAACCACAGCGCCCATGCTCTTCAACAAGAGAAGCCACCACAGTGAAAAGCCCATACACCGCAGCTAGAGAGCAGCCCTGCTCGTCACAACTAGAAAAAGCCTGTGCACAGCACTGAAGACCCAGCACAGCCAAAAATAAAAATAAACACATAATTAAAAGTTTTTAAGAAGAGAAATCTGGCTAGAGGGTGGGAAGGAAGGCAGGTTATCAGGGGGGAGGCTGCAATAATCCAAGTGAGATGAGATAGTTGGCCAAACCAAGGTTGTAGCAAGGTGGATGGAGGGGAGAAGGTGGATTAACTTGACAGAGGTGGGGTTGAAGGAAGAATGCAGGATGGTGTCTAAGCTTTTTGGAAGCGCGATGGTTGGTGGGGTGAGTTGGCCCTGATTAACCCAAGCATAAAAAGGAGGTCAGGAAAGGAAGGGTAAGCTGAGGTCAGTGCAAGAGGGACATTCAAGTGGAGGTGACTCAAGTGCTATTTGATACACAGTGGGGTCATGCAGAAAGTTCCAGAAGGTAAATAAAGACTGAAGTGTTAGGGAACTGTTGACTGAAACCACCCACCTTGGCCAGGCACGATGATGACCACTTATGTGAGCTGTCTCATGAGAGGTCCTGATAGGGAACACTGTGCTGCTGCGAAAACTACTGTGGCGAATTCAGGAGTGGGGGGAGACACCAGGCCACGTGTTCTACCAACTTCCCAGAATCCTTCTCCCTGGAATCCGTCTTGGCTGAGAGATGCTCTCACCACCAGAAAGGACCCTGAGTCAGACCAAAGGTGTGACTAGCAAGATAACTGGCCAGAGACAAACCAGAAACTAGCCCCATTACAATAAAACAAACAAACAAACAAAACAACCTGAGGCTGTGAGCCACGTGGCAGAGCAGTTCTCCTGGTTTCCCTTACCCTGCTGCCCTCCCCCAGGCACCCCTTCCCAATAAGGTCGTTTTTTTTGTCAATGTATATTTATCCTCAGACAATTCATTACCAAGTGTTAGACAAGAGTCCACTCTCTAGCCCTGGAAGGGGTCCCTCTTCCTGCAACAGAAGGACCCTGGGAGTAGATGATCCCCCACAATAAGGTTCAGAGGAATAAGAATAGAACCCAGGGGACAGGTGAAGGGACCTGTGATTAAAACCAACCAACCTTCAGATACCTTCCCCAAAAGACCCACTGATTGTTGGTTTCCTCAGTATGAGTTATTCAGGACCATATTTAAATATCATATTCAAAATAACTCAAAACATTTAATCCTGCCTTTTTTTAAATTAAATCTAAAAAACAGGAGTTCAACTTATTGCACAGACCCTGAAGCAATTTTCTGGCAAGTATCTATCAAACAAAAATCCGATCTGACTCAAGAGGGTGTCACATCAAGTGTAAGAATCCAATCCCATTGTCTGTAAGAGCCTTTCTGCCAGGTACAAGACCCTAATCCAGTTGAAGTGATTTTCCATTGATTAACAGGCTGGGAATACACGTGTTGGTTTTTTGAGATTCTTTCCCTCTGTCTTGATGCAAGCTGTGTATAATTTTCACAGTCAAAAAGCTCCCAAACGTCAAAATAAAAATGACGCTTGGTCACTGGGGAGGCAGAGTATAGGTCAATAACCTTGATTATTTTTTAACTGTGAGGAGCCATTAATGTTAGTGAATAAGCAAATCTGTTTGCATAACCAGATTTTTATAGGCTACTGGGAATAAAGGTTTTCCTAAGTGGATGATTTGTACAACGATAGCCTTTGGGTCTCTGATGGTACAGCTCTGATGAGGAAATGTTCCTTTAATTATGTGGAAGGCCAATTACCATGTTATAGCCACATTGTTTTGCAGATTGCATACAATTTCACCATCTCCATAGCTTCAGCACTATAATTCTAGAGAAAATGCAGGCACCAAGAAGACACTTGAGGCACATTATGCTGGAGATGAAGATGTTTTAGCGAATTCAATTTAAGCTACAACATTAAAGTTATTTTATTGAATAAAACATAACGCAATAATGAGCTTGTGTATGTCAACTCTATAGTGGAGGTAATAATAGCTCAAGAGAGAGCATCCTCTCTCTCCTTTTTCATGCTCATTAGAGTAATAGATAATGCTATGGAGAGAACCTTGCTCTAATATGTACTTCATCTCAGGTTAAGTGTGTTTCTTGCAACTGCACTTCATGGGAGGAAAAAAAACAGTAAAGGGACTAATTTGGGAGCCATTCACATAAGTGCTACTACTTGGTATTTTTTATCCACTGAGATTTCTTGTTCCTGATGCCAACTAGGAACGGACTTTCTTGAAAAGTGCAGATTAATCACTGTCTTTTACTACTCAGCACTCGGAGGCTTGCAGAGAGAAATTTAAGAAATCAGTAGAGTGGAGATGGGGAAGAACATGATGGCAGAAAGGTGAAATGATTGCAGTCTTGATCTCAATCCTGACACTAAACAGTGGAACCAATAACTTCCCTTCTAGAACTCAGTTGTTCTTGTCTGTGAAATGGAGGAGTAGGAGGGTCTTCAAGCCTCCCTCAAAGAACTACCATTCCATGATCACATCCTGAACATGCAGGAAGACTACATTTCCCAGCCTCCCTTGTGATTACCACGTGACTGCATTTCCACCAACAGGAATGTAAGAAAACATATGCTGCTTTTGAGTCAAGGTAATTAAAAGCAAGTGTATGGATGTGAGAGTTGGACTGTGAAGAAAGCTGAGCCCTGAAGAATTGATGCTTTTGAACTGTGGTGTTGGAGAAGACTCTTGAGAGTCCCTTGGACTGCAAGGACATCCAACCAGTCCATTCTGAAGGAGATCAGCCCTGGGATTTCTTTGGAAGGAATGATGCTGAAGCTGAAACTCCAGTACTTTGGCCACCTCATGCGAAGAGTTGACTCATTGGAAAAGACTCTGATGCTGGGAGGGATTGGGGGCAGGAGGAGAAGGGGACGACAGAGGATGAGATGGCTGGATGGCATCACTGACTCAATGCACGTGAGTCTGAGTGAACTCTGGGAGTTGGTGATGGACAGGGAGGCCTGGCGTGCTGCAATCCATGGGGTCACAAAGAGTCGGACACGACTGAGCAACTGAACTGAACTGAACTGTGGGTTCTCCATGCTGCCTCTGTTTCCCATCCACATGGCTACAAGAGATGGCAGATTTACAGGCTGGAAACCTCCAAGATCTCTGAAACGCTGTTGGAGAAGGCCTACCAAAAGAGCCCCTGCCTTGCACTGGACTGTTATATGGGTGATATTAAATGGTTACTGTGGGAAACCTCTGACTTTCCAGGATTTCTTTGTCACAACAGCACTGTCTAGTGTTATCTTGACTAACATACAAGGTTCTGAGAGATCTAACGACAGAGAAAGAAGTCAGACTTCAATTACACTGCTAATCTTGACTACATCTTTAAAAATTAAACAGATCATCCTATAAAACAGATCATCCATATTCCTTTTAAGCATGCATGGCACATATGCAAAATATTAAGCACATATAAAGCCATAAGAGAAACCACAACCAAACCCCCATAATTGGCATTATACAGATGACATTTTCTGACTATAATGCAGCAAAATTAGAAACTGACAGTAAAAAGACAGTTAAAACACAAGCATACATTTGGAAAATTAAAAATACCCTTCTGAATAACCTGTGAGTTAAAGAAGAAATCACAATAGAAATTACTAAATATTTATAACTGAAAGACAACAAAACTATATATTTATGTCTTTTTTCACATGGACTCATTCAGCTACTTGGCTTTCACTTTCATCATGTCATTCTAGGAGGCAGTGGTTGTTTTATTTCAACCCTACCTACTTTTACAGCAACTGGGAATTGATAAGAACATTCTTATTTCTTCCAGAGAACTAAACACTGAGCTGAATTGTGCAGCAATACAATCATGGAAGGAACAACTCTGTGTCGCTGGTGGGCAGGACAGCAGGGGCGGGGGACGGTAAGCATGCACATACTTGCAAACTTGTGCAGTGACAGACACAAATAATCCCCTTGGCAGCTCTTTTGCTATGCTGAGCATCCAGACAGAAACTAAAAGTCAGTCACTGAGTTATCTCAACACTCATTTTAACTTTTGGCAGCAAGTTGCAACTGAGAGATAGAAAAGAGACAAGAGTTAAAATAATGTACGTGCGTTCATGCGTGCTCAGTCGCTTGGGTCACATCCAACTCTTTGCGACCCTACGGACTGTAGCGCTCCAGGTTCCTCTGTCCATGGGATTCTCCGGGCAATTCTACTGGAATGGGTTGCCATGCCCTCCTCCAGGGGATTCTCCCAACCCAGGAATGGGATCAGCGTCTCCTGCATCATTCTTTACCCACTGAGCCATCTGGGAAGCCCAAAATAATGTACACACATGTGTAAAAGAAAATGATGAAACCAATTGTATATTTCTTTCTCTTTAGCTCTCAGGTCAGTTGTCCTGTCATATACCAAGGGGCCACATACAAACTTGTTCCTGGGGTAGTGTCCTTGCTAGAAGCCACCACACAGGTTAGTCTGTGGGGCAAGCACGTGCTCGTGGAATCATGTGCAGGAAGGAGCTTCAGAAGGTGCTGCCCTCCGGGAAGGAGGGATATGGGATCAGGTGAGATGGCTTGACTGTATCTGTGATGTTGTTTCTTAAGAAACCAGAAAAGGTCTGAACCAAATATTGCAAAGTTATGTTGTTAATGGGGGTATTATTTCCTTATTGTCTGGGGTTTTTTCCTGCATGGGCTTATTACTCTCAGAAAAAATGGTGCGAAAATTTGATAAGGTGAGATACCAAAGTTCTGGTGTGTGACAGGGAGGGCGCTCTCTTGCTGATAACATGTGGACACAGCAGGTCAAAAGTACTTTTTTATTGTTCTGGAGCCGCTCAGTGTCAGAGTTCTACAGCAGGGGGCTGAGTCAGCTCGTTTCAGCCACTCAACCTTCCAGAACATGGTCTCTGGAAATCTGCAGTGCAACGCTGACTTCTTAGATCACCCTCTGGGTGAAAAGGAACCACCTCTAGGGGTGGGATGGGATGGGCCACCATCTCCACAACAAGCAGCAACAACAGTAGAAGCCCAGGCTTTCCCGGGTGGGGGCGGAGGGTGGGGAACTGTCCTAGGATCACAGGTGTTCCAAATGTAACATCTAAGAAGGATTCTCCTCTCTGTTGCGTCCCACACGGGAATCTCATTAACAGATGTTCCCATGTTTTACTATACAGAGTGAGGTAAGTCAGGAAGAGAAAAACAAATACCATAAATTAATGCATATATGTGGAATCTAGGAATATGATACTGATGAACCTATTTGCAGGGCAGCAATGGAAGTGCAGACATAGAACAGACTTATTGTCATGGGGTTGGGAGGGGGGGAGGTGTGTACCAAGGAGAAGATGGGACTAACAGAGAGAGTAGCATGGAAATACATACATTAACATATGTAAAAGAAAGAGCCAGTGGGAATTTGCTGTGTGAACCAAGGAACTCAAACCGGGGCTATGTGAAAACCTAGAGGGGTGTGATGGGGTGGGAGGTGGGAGGGAGGTTCCAGAGGGAGGGGACATATGTACTGCTACTGCTGCTAAGTCACTTCAGTCGTGTCCAACTCTGTGCGACCGCACAGACGGCAGCCCACCAGGCTCCCCCGTCCCTGGGATTCTCCAGGCAAGAACACTGGAGTGGGTTGCCATTTCCTTCTCCAATGCATGAAAGTCAAAAGTGAAAGTGAAGTCACTCAGTCGTGTCCGATTCTCAGCGACCCCATGGACTGCAGCCTTCCAGGCTCCTCCGTCCATGGGATTTTCCAGGCAAGAGTACTGGAGTGGGTTGCCATTTTCTCTGGGACATATGTACACCTACGGCTTATTTATATTGATGTATGGCAGAAACCAATACGATATTATAATTATCCTTCAATTAAAAAGTAAATTAAGAAAAAAGAAAAAATGCTACCATGTTTAAAACTTTAAAATCTCTCCTTTGACATATATGATGTCTGGGTTTTACTTCTATATTACAGAGGCTATGGGGGCAGGAGTGGGAGGATGTAGATAAAACAAGGTTGGCCACAAACTAGGAATTGTTGAATGGCTTCATGGTTACACAGCAGGCATTAAACTACTCTACTTTTTATATATTTGAAATTTTCTGGAATAAATTTTTAACCACTTTAGAGCAATTTGGCAATATCTTTACAATAGGCAATAAAATTACATTCCCTTTGACACAGCAATTCCACCTCTTGAAATTCACCAGATATACTAGCAAAAATGCCAAATAAAGTGTTATTCCTTGTAGCACTGGTTCTAAGAGCAAGATGCTGGAAACAAGTGTTCTTCAGGAGAGGATTGGTTAGGGACTTCCCTGGTAGTCCAATGGCTAAACTCCATGCTCTCAATGCAGAGGGCCCAGGTTCGATCCCTGGTCAGGGGACTAGGTTCTGAATGCTGCAACTAAGAATTCGAATGCCAAAACTAAAAGATCTCTCATACCGCAACTAAGACCTGCAGCAACCAAATAAATAAATATTCAAAAAAAAAAAAAAAAAGAGGGGGTTAGTTACAGTATAGCCCATCAAACAATGGAATAGATCTGTGCAGCAGATAAAAGGTAATGAACTTTCTAGGTCCTAACATGAGACAAACTCCAAGATAAAATGTGATGGGCAGGATAATGCGCCCCCCAAAAAATGTCTAAGTTTTATTCCTGGAACCTGAAAATATGTCCCTTCACATGATAAAAGGGATTTTACACGTAGGATTAAGTTAAGGATTTTGTGATCAGGAGATTATTTTGGATTATCCAGGTGAGTCCAGTGCATCACAAGAGATCTTATAATAGGGAAAAAGAAGGGTCAGAGCCAGAGAGGGATCTGAGGATGTTACACTGCTGAGTTTGAAGGGGCCCCAAGACAAGGAACACAGGAACCTCTAGAAGATGCACAAGGCAAGGCAGCAACTTGGTTTTAACCCAGGGAGACCCAAGGGGATTTGGGGCCTCCAGAGTATACAAAAAATAATTGGTGCTGTTTTAAGTACTAAGTTTGTGGTGATTTGTTATAGCAGCAGGAGGAAACCAACACATCATGGAAAAAATAGATGCAAAACAGGTTTATAGCTTCATTTATAGGAGATGGTATGTAGAGGTATAGATATAGTTATAAATATACTTTCTGGAAGGAGACAAGAAACTGATTGCCTGTGGGGAGAACTGGAGGCAGAATAAAAGGGATGGAAGTGGGCCTTTTCCATGTGTCCCCCTAAGTCCGTTCAGAATGCCATAACAGGACCCATAGGCTGGATGCCTTACAAACAATAGAAATTTCTTTCTCGCAGTTCTGGAGGCTAGGAAGTCCATGGGCAAGGGGCCAGCAGATTTGGTGTCTACTGGCTCAGAGACAGGCGTCTTCTGGCCGTATCCTCACATGGCAGAAAGGGGTGAGGGGGCTCTCTGGGGTCTGCTTCGTAAGAGCACTAGTTCCACTCATGAGAGGTCCACCCTTATGACCTAATCACCTCTCAAAGGCCCCACCTCCTAATACCATCACATGACGGGGTAGGGTTTCAACATATGAATCTGAGAGGTGGTGGTGCGGGATGGGACACACACATTCAGCCCTTTGTATTAACACCTTTTTGAGTTTTGTACCACTTGAATGTTTTGGCTAGGGAAAACAATAAAATTTCCATTAAAATAAACTTCCCTAGGGAGTTCCCTGGTGATCCAGTGGCTAAGACTCCACACTCTCTGCGCAGGGGACCCGGGTTCAATCCCTAGTCAGGAAATTAGATCCCATGGGCCACAGCTGACTTGGTGCAGCCAAACAAAGAAATAAAATTTTCTTTAATTTAAGTTTATTTATTTTAATTGGAGGCTAACTACTTTACAATATTGTATTGGTTTTGCCATACATCAACATGAATCTGCCGTGGGTGTACACGTGTTCCCCATCCTGAACCCCCCTCCCACTTCCCTCCCTGTACCATCGCTCTGGGTCATCCCAGTGCACCAGCCCTGAGCACCCTGTATCATGCATCAAACCTGGACTGGTGATTTGTTTCTTATATGATATTATACAGTTTCAATCCCATAAATTTTAAAAGAAGAAAAAAAATTTAAAAGCCTCCCTCTATTACCATGACATGCAGATTTTCAAGGTTTGGATTGTTTTTAGGTGTATAATAAGCTCAAGAAGCATGGAAACGAGGGATCACTGCTCAGTGGGCGGGGCTCCTGACTGAGAAACAGACAAAACTAGGAGGAAAATCTGACCGGATTTCACTGACTACATGGCATTCACCAGCTCACAAAGGGAGTTGCTCAGTGGCCCCCTTCAGGACTGACTTGGGATATTTCTCCCAAATAATAAATAAGCCTGCACTACAGACCTTCTCCAGTCTCCTCAGGGCTCTTCTCCCTCCCCCAGCACATCCCAAAATGCAGAAGGAACAAGGCCAAAGACACTTTTCCTGGAGTCTGTTCCTCCATGTGGGCCATAGCTAGACTCTGCAACACCCCTTGTTCAACCTGAAAAAGTCCTCAGTTGCCCTGATTTTATACATCAGCTAGGAGGCTTCCCAGGTGGCGCAGCGGTAAAGAATATGCCAGCCAATGCAGGAGACGCAAGAGACAAAATTTCTATCCCTGAGTCAAGGAAGATCCCTTGGAGTAGGAAATGGCAACCCACTCCAGTACTCCTGCCTGGAAAATTCCATGGACAGAGAAGCCTGGCGGGTTAAAGTCCATGGGGTCACAAAGGGACATGACTGAGTGAGTGACTGAGTGTGCACACACACACAGGGGACCAGTGGAAGACTGTAAGAGTCCCAGGCAAAAATGCTTCCAGACCTAAAATGATTAGCTTTATGGAAGTTATTATGCAAATGTATGGTCATTTCAAAGCTATTCAGCCTTGTAAAGGCCTAGCAGAGAAAGAGGAGTCGAGTTGGACTCAAAAGTTTTTGATTATCCAAGTTCACTCGAATTCTAATTTGAATATTAATATTAAAATACACTACAATTATTATGTGACCCCCATACCCTCAGATCTCTTTGAGCCTTACTTTTATCATGCTCAAAATCAGGGTGGTGGAGAGCTGACTAGAGAACAAAGGTTGGCCTAGTGTTATCAGTCCCTGGGGGTTTTCTCTCCCCTCACCTTTGCACCTGGACCACGGCATCAGCCTGACCTCCTGGACAACTGAGCAGAGGCAGCTGCAGGCACGCCCAAGCTCAAAGACTATGAGCCGGGTCCAGACTGGAGTTCAGAAATAGACAGGAGAACATTGACTCAGCACTTGCTACCAGCCGGACACACTTCAAAATATATTACTTGTGTTAACTCATTTATTCCTCTAGGCAACCCTATGAGACAGATATTGTTATTACTAACCACTCTGCCAAATGGGGAAACTGAGGCACCGCTGATGCTTGGCACCGCTTGGCCTCCATCCAGTGATTCATCCACTCACCCCATCATCTCCTGGACCCATGTATGTTTCCCTTCTAAAGCAAATAAATCTAGTAATTTGGGGTTTCCTAGGTATGACATGAACATATCCCATGTGGATGGACAAAGGTTTGGACAGAATTAAACTAGACCCTTGAAATAACCTGAGGTCAGCCTTGGCCTGGACTTCCCTGGTGGCTCAGATGGTAAAGAATCTGCCTGCAATGCAGGAGACAAGGGCTTGATCCCTGGGTCAGGAAGATTCCTCTGGAGAAGGGAATGGCAACCCATTCCAGTATTCCTACGTGGAGAATTCCATGGACAGAGAAAGCAGGCAGACTATAGTCCATGGGGTCACAAGGAGTCAGACACGACTGAGAGACTAACACTTTCACTTTCTTCACTTCAACCTTGGCCCTGACAATGACAAAGCCAAGATCTTCCTGGATGAGTCCAAACCCTGCCAGATGAGTCCTGGACCCCACACCCAGCAAATGGCTTGGATATGATGGTCTCATTCATTTTGGAGTAAAGTCGCCTCAAAACTAGCAGGACCAGCCAGCTGCTCACTTTCCACCCTCACATGCTGCTCTTGGCAGACAAGAAGGAATTTTTAAAGACTAATTACACATTCTTTTTTATTGGTGCCATGTCTGTAGTATTTGCTGTCCCCAGCTGGTGCCACAGTAGGTGATATAAAAAGATGGATGAATAATGTACACAACAGCTTCAGAGTCATCAGAGAACCTTGCTGCCAAAACAGGGAAGGCACGCCGGGGCCGAGATAATGGATTTGAGAGGGAAGTGAGAGATATGCATATTCCTGTTCGGTTTTCCCTGAAATCTGTGGGCTACCGTCAGATGAGCAAGTGGGATCTGCATCTAGCCCTAGAGAAAGCTCCCATCAAGACAGTACAGGGTATTCAACACAGCAATCCCACATCCGAAAATGCAACCCACCAAAATACAATTGCTGGTGTACAGATATTTATGGACAAGGATATGCATTTCAGCACTGTCCTAATTGTGGAGGGAAAAAGTAACTAAAGTTACTGATTTAATAGGGTTTCTCCAGAAAGATCCCCTCTTGGGACAGGAGCCCTCCAAACAGAGGCTGCCTTGTAATGAAACAACCCCTCATGTGAGCAGATGCCCATAGGTCCTTAGAAATAACAAGATGATAGTGCTTTCCTGCTCCGGGGAAACTGAATATAGTGAAACAGAAGAGCAGAAGGGGTCAGCTGGAAATTTACTTGGAAGAGTTGTGGTATGGGGTTGTTGGTCCATGAGTAGAGGCCCCTCCTCCACTCTTTCCCTCTTAGCTTCATCGACAGAGGTTGAGCAAGAGAGATGTTTGCTTTCCCAGCCTCCATTATAGGGAGCGGCCATGTGACCCAGGGGCGGCCACATGACCCAGTCTTGACCAATGAGATAAAAAGGGAAGTCTCCTGTGAAAGCTGTCTCCCCCTTCATAAGAAAACTGATCTCATTTCATCTTCTCCTTCCTCCTCCTCCTCTCCTTCCTCCTCCTTTATCTCCTTCGCCTTCTTCCTTCTCCCTCTCCAGCCCTTTTCTTCCTCTGCCTCCATCTCC
Source organism: Bison bison bison (assembly GCF_000754665.1). NCBI lineage: Eukaryota > Metazoa > Chordata > Mammalia > Artiodactyla > Bovidae > Bison > Bison bison. The sequence continues at coordinate 2,374,600 of NW_011494716.1, read as the reverse complement.
TCCTCTTCCTCCTTCTTCTCTGCTCTCTCTTCCCAGACCTTTGAATGGAACTCTATAAAAGGTTTTCTGCTTGAGCCACAGCAGCCATCTTATAACCATGAGGAAAAGGCCAAGAGAATTGCAGAACCCCCAACCCAAAGCCCAGACATCATGTAACTTCTGAACCATCCCTAGAAACACCAACCTCCAGGCTTCCTGTGGATCTTCCCCATCACGTGCTAGTCTCTTGGTTGCTTCGGGGTGAATGTGTCCTAACCGCTATGTGGCCTGGCTGCCACAGAAGCACCCATTCAGCCTCAGAAAAGTCCTAGCCTTTTGCCTGGGCACTTGGAAATACCAGGACAATCCCTGTAGTAGGCTGCTGAAGAGTATCCCCCCACCCCCACCCCTACAATGTAATCAAATTTACCCCAAACCTCAGAATATGACCTTATATGGAAATATAAGTCATTGCATATATAATTAAGGTAAGAATTGAGATAAGATTTTGGGGGGGCCGTAAATCCAATGACAGTGTCCCTATAAGAAAATGACATACAGGTATTCAGGGAAGAAGGTCATATGAAGAGGGAGGCAGGGATTGGGGGTGATGCAGCCACAAGCCTGGGAACGCCAGGAGCCATCGGAACCTAGAAGAGGCAAGAAAGAAGTCTCCCCTAAAGCCTTCCGAGGGGGCAGGACCCTGCCAACACCCTGATTCCATACATCTGGACTTCAGAACCATGAGAATATATTTCTGTTGCCTTAAGCCCCTCAACTGTGGAGATTTGAGGCAGCAGCCCCAGGAAGCTACAACATTCCAACCTGTTCTGTGTCCCTAGTAGAAATACTTGGGACAAAAGTAGAAATACTTTTGCATATGTTTGAAAGGCTCTGTCATAAGGATTTTTTTTTTAATGAGGCAGGCTTTCTGCATTGTCTTAGAAAGAGGTTGATGATATATTCTTAATTAAAAGAAGCAGCAAATTAAAGAATAATATATGCAGTACAACCCCATTTATTTGTGTGTGAGTGCTTTAATGACTAAGTGTGGAGAATCATCTGTAATCATTATTACAGGTAATAATTACAAGATGTATAATGATTTAATTATGAAATTTATAAATTCTGTAATAATCTATATGACAAACCCAGTAATAGTGATAAAATTTGGCCCACTGTTATTCTCTCTCAAATCACCATTTTTCTTCCACAACAGCACGTCTCAACTCTGTGATGACACAAGGCCTGTGCATATTAAAACTCCATAGATATTTGCCAGGTGAGTATGTGGCCCCACTGCCTCATACCTGTGGAGCCCGAGAACTTGCTGAATTCACCAAATGAGTAAGTGAGAGACTGGACCCCAGGAGACTCTGAAAGTTTATTACCATTCTGGAGAGGTTGATTATTTACTTTTTTAAAAAAAATAGAAATTCTGCTCTTGGCAGAATAGCCTGTGGGCTCAAGTGCAAAATTATAACATGAAGGCAGACCTTGGGAACCACCCAGACAGCCGCAAACAAGATCACAACTCAAAATCGATCAACACAAAACCCCTGCAAGCCTTCCCACCAGGAAAAGTAGGTTTTGACAGAAGCATTTTGCTGGTACCCAGAGGTCAGCTCACAGGGGTGGCAGAGGAGAGGAGGAAGGAAGGCAGTACTTAGGTCAAGAGCAGTTGGGCGGGCGGGGGGGGGGGGGGGGGGGGGGCGGGGAGGCGGCGGGGCTCCACCAGAAAGGGTCTGTTTTGCCAGGAGGTTGCTCTTCATTCAGCCCAAGTCATTATCAAAAGGCTTGGACACAAGTGAGCCAGGCTCCAGGTTGGCACACTGGCTCAACACAGGGTGTGGTGCCTGATGTCAGGGTTCTTCCCTTCTCTACCTGTATTGTAAGTTTAAACGTGTACACCCTCTCAGCTGGAGTGGGGGAGAGGGGGGAGTGGGGAGTGGCAAGAGAAGACCAGAACTCGCCCAACCTAATACACACCATGCACCAACCACTACTTACCCAATAACTCCACTGCACAAAGTACAAGCTGAGAGCTTGGGCATTGGAGCCAACAGACCTGGGTCCCAGTCCTGGCTTGGCTCAAGTAGCTTTCATTCTCTAAGCCTCCACTTCATCTATAAAGTGGGGCATGATGATTCCTACTGGGCTGATGTGAAGATTAAATGAGATGATGTCCCAGAAGCAAACCCCTTGAGATAAGGGGTTGGCAGAGCACCAAAGAATTGATGCTTTTGAACTGTGGTGCTAGAGAAGACCCTTAAGAGTCCCTTGGACTGCAAGGAGGTCAAACCAGTCAATCCTACATGAGATAAACCCTGAATACTATTTGGAAGGACTGATGCTGAAGCTGAAGGTCCAATACTTTGGCCACCTGAGGTGCACAGCTGACTTATTGGAAAAGACCCTGATGATGGGAAAGATTGAGGGCAGAAGGAGAAGAGGGTGGCAGAGGATGAGATAGTTGGATGGCATCACCAATTCACTGGACATGAACTTGGGCAAACTCTGGGAGATGGTGAGGGACAGAGAAAGCTGACGTGCTGCAGCCCATGGGGTCGTGAAGAGTCAGACGCGACTTGGCGATGAAACAACAACAACATAAGTAGCTAATCGGGGAGACGATCTTCAAAAGCACTGAATGGGGAGTGGGGATATGAGACAGTGGGGAAGCCAATACAGGAGGTGTCATGAGCTGGTCCCTGTCGTGGGCAACAAGAACTCAGGCACAGTGGGAAACTGAGGCAGACGACCTCAAGTGAGTCTTGGCCCCTTGTCTGCTGAAGGGGAAGGAAGCTGGGTTGTGGAAAGAAACTGCCTGTGTTTGGCTTTAGGATGTTCCCGGCGTGATAACTGTCTGGTGCATCTGGTCTACCCCTTGAATGGCTGAGCAAGCAGGTGGTCACGGGAGCAGGAAGAAGCTCTGTGCTCACAGGAGTGTCTGTAAAAGCCACATGCTATAGTGGACAAGAGAGCAAACTTCAAAGCTGGGCTGCCTGTGGTGGATTCCTGACCCTACCACCTACAAACTGTGGGCCTCGAGGGAGTAAGGGAGACAAGAGACCCCAGCTGGTAACCAGGGCTGATGACGGAACAGGAGGACATGAAGGTGAGCAGCAAAAGTCACTCCACTGGGCCACAGTGTTCATGTAAAAACGTCAACCCAGCGGTCCTTGAGAAACATGAATGCTTGGTAATGTAAAATACAAGCCTAAGCAAGACAACAACCCCACAGACATGCAGAAAGGATGCTGCGAGTCACCTACAGCACTGATTCTCTAGGTTCTGTGCACCAGGGTCACTAGGGAGGGCTGATAAAATGCAGGTTCCTGGGCTCTGGCACCAGAGATTCTAATATAGCCATTCCCTGCTGGGGCCCAGGAATCTGTATTTTTAGGAAGTTCTCCTGGTGATTTAATACAGGTGGAACACAGGACCCCATTTTGAGAAGTAAGGTGCTAACAGAACAAAAGTTTTCAGATCTCCTGGCAACACTACGTGGGTAAGAGATGCTTCCAAGAAGAGATCACTACTCAGCTTTTAAAATGAGCATGTACACGTGACCAGTCCATCCTAAAGGAAATCAACCCTAAATATTCATTGGAAGGACTGATGCTGAAGCTGAAGCTCCAATACTTTGGCCACCTGATGTGAAAAGCCAACTCTGATACTGGGAAAGATTGAGGGCAGGAGGAGAAGAGGACAGCAGAGGATGAGATGGTTAGAGAGCATCACCAACTCAGTGAAGATGAATTTGAGCAAACTCCGGGAGATGGTGAAAGACAGAGAAGTCTGATGTGCTGCAGTCCACAGGGTCACAAAGAGTTGGACACAGCTGAGTGACTGAACAACAACAATATGTACGAGTGAACTCACATGATTACATGCACACATCAACACCACCAACAAACAGGACTTGGAACACCAGTTGTGTTGACTCAACAAAATAAATGACTGTGTTCCTGACATACTCAGAAATTATCAAAGAGTAATTCATGTTCTACCACCACCACAACCACCACCAATTCTACCCTCCCCCAAAAAAAGCCTTGAGAATGAACCAAGGTTAATGAGGCTGGTGGTTATCTGCTGAGTAAGTGCTGGCCATGCAAGTTATACTGCCTAAAGGTGGATCCAATATTTCCAGGAATGCAAAGAGAAATGTTTTCATGAGAAGAACAGTCAGATGCCACAGGCCTGGGTGAGAAAGAGAAACAGCCGCATTCCACCAGGACGAACTTGGAATCTGGTCTGGGGAAGGTAGCCGGCTCTCCAGATGCCTTTGTTTGCTATTTCCAATTCACTCTTTTCCCACTCCATCTCCTGAGCCAAAGGCAGCAAGAGGAACCTCTCCAAACCTTTCTGCCACCTTGAGCGATGACACTCCCCAGCCCCTGCTTCTGAGAGTGAAAGTAGTTCCCACCTTGCCTGCTTATCCCCCCATCCATCTCCAGACAGTGGGCAGACAGGCTACGTTCAGTGCATGTCAGAGCTGAGGAATTTCCCCTCTGATGTGCACACAGCCTTGAAAACTTTGCAGCATCAACAGCACCTACTCAGGATTTCGCCAGAAATGCAGAACCTCAGCCCCCACCCGCCGACCCCCATGCCACAGAGGCACTGAATTAGAATCTGCATTTTAGCAAGATCCTCACGTGACTTGTAGGCACACATCAAAGTCTGAGGTCCTCACTGTCCTCAGAATAAGGCCTGGAGTCCTCTCCACGTTC
>NW_011494716.1:2360319-2369782 GCF_000754665.1 Bison bison bison | reverse complement strand
CTCCAGCATATGTTTTTTTCCATATTAACGGGAAATCGGTCATTTTTATATACTCCCCAAACAAACAGAGCTGTGTTTGGCAATTTACATAGATGATTTCACTTACTTTTTTTTAAGCTCCTTTTAATTTAATTGTATTTATTTATTTATTTGGCTGCGTCGGGTCTTAGTTGCAGCACGCAGGATCTTCGTTGCATCCTGCAGGATCTTTCATCGCTGCTCACAGACTCTTTAGTTGCCGCTTGTGGCCTGACTTGCTCCAGGCATGTGGGAATCTTAGTTCCCTGACCAGGGGTTGAATGCGCATCCCCTGGCATTGCAAGGTGGATTCTTAACCACTGGACCACCAGGGAAGTCCTGATATCACTTAAACTTCTGTCATGAGGTCTCAGATAGTCAGACCACAGTCCAAATCAGGGCTGCACACCAGTTCAGTTTCACCTGCACAGTGTTCTTACATTTCTGTTAACTAGCTGCCAATACTTTTAAGTGAGGATTTCCACGTGCTTTTAAAAATCTGATTTATAACTTTTACTGGAAAACCAGACTACGTGGCACAGTCAAATGAAGCTGAGGGGTGGCCGTCGCTCTAGGTTGGGCCTCTGTTTGCCCCCAGCTCCACCAAACCCCCGAGGGCGATGGTGTCATCAACTCCCTATATTACATTTCTGATGTTCATATGGCTCTCCTCCTTGGGGAAACTGGAGGAACAGGTCTACCCCCTTACACATTCCACCCATCTGTGTCAGTTTTCCATGGCTGCTATAAAAAACAAGCTGGCTTAAGACAACAGAAATTTTTTCTATAACATTTCTGGAGGCAGGAGTCCGAAATCCAGGTGTCAGGAGGGCTGTGCCCCGCTCTGAAGACTCTAGGAAAGATTTCTTCCTCACCTCTTCCAGCCGCTGGTGGCTCCGGCGAGCCCTGGTGTCCTCCGCCTGTAGCTGCATGGCTCCAGTCTCTGCCTCCATTGCACATTCCCTTCTCCCTGTGTCTCTGTGTCTCCAGACCTAAACCTCCCTCTCCTTTGCCTTCGAGGACACAAGTCACTAGATTAGAACTCCCTGCTCCCAATCCAGTGGGATCTCACCTTAACCTGATTGTTCGGTCACTAAGTCATGTCCGATTCTTTGCAACCCATGGACTGCAGCACACCAGGCTCCCCTGTCCTTCACTGTCTCCCAGAGTTTGCTCAAATCTATGTCCACTGTGTCAGTGATGCTATCTAACCATCTCGTCCTCTGTTGTCCCCTTCTCCTTTTGCCTTCAATCTTTCCCAGCATCAGTGTCTTTTCTGATGAGTCAACTCTTCACATCACATGGCCAAAGTATTGGAGCTTTTGGCTTCAGCATCAGTTCTTCCAATGAATATTCAGGGTTGACTGTATCTGCAAAGACCCTATTTCCAAATAAGGGCACATTCATGAGTGCCAGGTGTTAGGACTCAGACACATGTTTTCAGGTTAGTGCTCACCACTAATCACACTCCCCTCCACCTCAGTGCCTACCCTTCCCCCTGCCCATCCCAGTTGCCCACCACAACCCTCAGAAGTTCTTCTCTGTCCCCTGAACCTTCTTGGAGATGCTTTTCAGCATTCCTCCTCCTGGCCCCCATCTCAGTCTCAGCCCAGCCATCACTTCTTCTGGGAAGCCTTCTCACCCCCAGGCCCCCTTTAAGGGGCCCTTGTCTTTTCCCAAGTCACACACCATGTCTTAAAGTTGCGTTTTAGAGTATCTCTCCTACCACAGTCTGTAAACTCCCAGAGGGAGTTTGTCCACTATTTTCACTCTAGTATGCATTTCACTCTAGTATTCACCCTGTGAATGTGTAGTAGTTACTCAGATGTTTGTTAAATGAACGAATAAAAAACAGAATGAATGGAAGGGAGAGCGTGAGGAAGAAGAGGGACTGACAATAACACGTATCACAGCTCAGATTTACAAGGATGGATGCTGTGGCAAGAGAATCTTTAAACAAGATGCCTAGATTGTCAGGAGCTGCTCGGCACTTTTTATTTCCTCTCTTGATCAATACTGCCCCATCTCGGTGCTTGATCCTGTCTCATTAACATTTATCAACAAGCTCAATGATAACATGGGCTTTTGCAATTGTTTCCCGGCTCTGAATTTTAGTTCATTTTGCAGACAGCCCATTTAGCATCAGGCGAGGACAAACGCTTCTTCTAATCTGTATCCCATGAGCGACATGGGATTTATCACTGTCATTCCCACCCCAAGCTGGCCCTCCCTCCTCCTTTGGAATTATATCGATCTGAAGAATCCTTCATAATCCAAACTGACACTCCATCTTACTCTGTCATGCCACTTTTTTTGTTGAGAGAGGGAGGGTCCCCCTCCATCCTGCCTGGCAGTGATGTACAAGAGAACAATTCCTGTCCCTTCTGTGGGACAGACGTTGGCAGGTACTGAGTACATTTCAAAGAGCAGAAGGAGCTGCATTTGCAGAGGGGAGGGAGGGGGGCTCTGGAGACAATCAAGACATCCCCAGGGGTTTCCTCCCCTACAGTCCCATTAGTGGAACTGTGAGCATCTGCCACAGGCCCAAAGGGGTCTCAGAGTGACCATCTTGGCTTGCTCCCTGGCAACAACCTCATTACACTCAAGCTTTCACTGAGAAGGATCTAGAGACCTCAGGGTGAGTGGCTTTTTGTGTCTAGCCGACCTTGACTTCTATATGACTTGTTATCGAGTGTACCCCATGGCCCTGTGAGCACAAAGAGACTGTTTTTCTGCACAGGTGGTTGGTAATTTGGTTCTTGGCACCTCACACCAGCTTCTCTGAGCCTCCTCCTGCAGAACTGAGACAGCATTTGTGTTGTTTCAGAGAGCCTCTGACATCTGGTAGATTCCAAAAAAAAAAAAAATCACCACTTAAAATTTGTCTTCTCTCTGGGTTTTATCCCATCCGAGATTTATTTCCCTCAGCCCGCACTCTGCGGAGCCATTGGGAAGAAGCACAGGGGTGCTGCTCTGTTCCTGGGGTCCCAGCTGTTCCTCAGCTGCATCTCTGATCACAGCACCTCGTGATTCCAGCTCATGGCTGCTAGGTCTTAGGTAGGGAGGGGCAGGGCTGGGGGGCGACAGACACTGCCTCAGGAGGAAGAGAGCAAAAAGATTCTAAACAACCAGGTCTTACCTTGGATGTGGCTAGATGGGAGACTGTAGCCCCAACAAAGCTGGACAAAGTTCTCACACTTCAGACAAAGTTTCTCACACTTGCCTCTCAGCCTCCTCCATCCTAGCCCAACACCAGGCTCCCTCTGGGAGGCACTTATCTGTTTTAATCCCTCCTTCCCCACCCACATCAGCTCATGTGGGAGGAAGGAAGCTGTGGTAGGCAGAATTTTAAGACGGCCCCCAAGATTCCCACACTCTGGTGTCCATGACCTGTATAATCTCTCCTTGAGTAGGGTCAGACTCTGTGATTAGGTTACACGGCAAAGGGGAAGGGATTTTCTGATGCAATTAAGGACACTAATCAGTTGACCTGGAGCTAAAAGAGAGACCATGAATGGGTGGGCCTGACCTAATCAGGGAAGCCCTTTAGAGCAGGTGAAGTTTCAGAGAGATCCACCCCCTTGGCCTTCAAGGAGAAGCAGGGAGTGATGCTGCGAGCTGCCTGTGGAGAGAGGGGCAGCCTCTAGGAGCTGAGCGTCTCAGACCCACAACCATAAGAAACTGAATCTGGCCCACAAACTGAAAACACTTAGAGGAATAGCCCAGGCCTCAGCTGAGACCCTGCCTCAGCTGACACACTGACTGTAGCCTGTGGGACCCAGTTAGGTCCTGCCCAGGCTCTTGACCCATGGAAACAGTAAGGTTAAAAAAAAATAGGTGCTATTTTAAGCTGCCGAGTTTATGTTAATGTGTTGCCCAGTAATAGAAATTTAATACAGAAGTAAGCTAACCCTTTTGACCATTGGTGGAAGTTACTTCCACTCCCTCTTAATCATCTTTATCTCAGCTCTGAAAAATGGATGCTGTTAACTCCGTTTGTTGCAGATAAGTCTGAAGCCCAGGAAAGCGAAGGAACTTACTGAAGGCCACCATGCTGTCTGGCACTTGAGCTAGAACTCAGCCCCAAGCCCAACAAATAAAGTCCACAATCTTTAAGACATCCACTAAGTTTTGCCCCTCCCCCTCAGCCTTGCTCTTCAGAAACCTGTTCCTTCAGTGAGAAATCCCAACCAAGAGTTTCAAGGTATCGTACTCTTCATTCTGACAAAGTTGAGTAACTAACCCCCCAGATCAACAACAATAATAATAAATAGTATTTTGAGCCCATGTGTCTCCATCACTGGGCTCTCCCCTTAGGAATAGATGATATTACTACTGTTGTTGTTACCTCTACTTTATTGATGATGCATAAAAAGGTAAAGGAACTTGCCAAAGATCACACAACCAACAAGCAGTAGAAATAGCACTTGAACCCAAGCCACTTTAACCATCACACCAAACTGTCCTCCCACAAACCTAAGTCTGACATTCTGAAACAAGTGGGTGCCTGATCATAGCTTGGAAATACACATATCTTCTGAAGGCTAGCGGATTACAATTTGCTTCAAACTTGTAACTCTGCTCAGCGTTAACACGACAGCCTGGATGGGAGAATGGATACAGGTATACGTATGACTGAGTCGCCCTGCTGTGCAGCTGGAACTATCACAGCATTGTTAACCAGCTATACTCCAATATAAAATAAAAAGCTAAAGAGAAAAACTTGAGGGGAATCACAAATAAGTAACCATATGTAAGTGAGTTCTTCTGTGTAACTGAAGAGCAATGAGGCTGTTCACAAATATTTTGGCTCTCCTTCCAGGCACGTGGAAGTTGGGCATGACCATGTGACTTTTTTGTCCAATAAAACAAGAGCAGACGTAACGTGTGTTGTTTCCAAGTGGAAGACTGTGTGATTCCCCTGCACTAGTGATCAAGGAGACACATACAGATGGACCTTCCATCAGCCTGCAACCCTGAGTGTCTACGAATGGACAGATCACCCCCTAAAATGCCTAGATATACACCAGACATGTAACATGACCGAGAATAAAACTTGGTACACTGAGCCGCTGTGATTTGGGGATTGTCATTACAACAGCGTAAGCCAAACCATCCTGACTAATACACTGCCCTAACTCGGGCTTCTTACCAAAGACTAAGACAGTTTTTAAGTTGATGACATTGTGAATAACAGAGCAAATACCAATAAAATCTGCTACTTTGTCAGACTAATGAACCCCAAAGAAGCCAACAGCCATAAAAGCAACAAATCATTAGATTGGAAACAGAACTGTCAAAAGAGGCACAACTGACTAATTAAGCGATTGGCGAAGAACATCAGGCAAGACACAGATGTTGTCATCATCATCATTTATTGTATCCCCAATTGCACATAATGTCTGACTAAGGAAAACACAAAGTGTTTAATCTCATTATCTATAGTTCAGAGAAGTAGCTCTCTGTTTGTTTTTGTTTTGTTTTTTTTTTTACCCCTTCACTCTAGATTTCTTTATCAAGCAACTATCATGTGTCAGGCACTGTGCTGGGTGCTGATGATGAAACGATGAACAGGGTAGCTGTGCCCCCACCCTTGAGAAGCTTATGGGCTACTGGGGGAGACAAATGAAAAATAAGAAAGTCCATGAAGAGTAGCAAGAGGCTGAGGTGGAGAATCATAAGGAGTCTGCTTTATAAAGGGGGTCAGGAAAGACCTCTCTATGGAGTGGACATTTTTTTAAACATGCATTTACTTATTTGGCTGTGCTAGATTTTAGTTGCAGTACATGGGATCTTCGTTGCCACGTGTGGGATCTTTAGTTGTGACATGCAGGATTTAGTTCCCTGACCAGGAATCAAACCTGGGCATCCTACATTAGAAGCATGGAGTCTTAACCACTAGATCGCCAAAGAAGCCCCTGGAGCAGATATTTAAGCTAACACTTAACGGATGATCAGAGGCTAGTTTAGGCAGGAGAAGAGGAAAATCATTCCAGGCTTAAACAACAGGTCCTGGGGTGGGAAAAAGTTTGTTGGGTCCAAAGAACCAAAAGGAGGTCAGTGTGACTGAGGAGAGTAGGGAAAGGGGAAGAGGCAGGAGGAAGTGGGGAGCTGGGCAGGAGCCCGCAGGAAACCCAAGGTCTGGATTTTATTGTCCACACAGTGGGAAGCCAAAGCAGGAACCCTAAGATCCCATTAGCTTCCAGGTGGAAAATGGATTGCTGAGGGTTGAGAGCAGGGGCAGGAAGACCGGTTCCAATGCTGCTGCCATGGCCCAGCTGAGATATGATGTCCTGGGCTAAGACAGTGGCAGCAAAGATGGAGAGAATGGAAAAGTTGAGGTCAAGTTCAGAATCACAGGACTTGCTGATGGTGGGGAGAGGGGGAAAGAGGACAGTGCCTGGGTTACTGCCTGGAACAGCCTATGTGCTATTTAAGGAATGGGAGACACAGCTGGGGCACAGGGCAGGGGGGAGGAAAAGCAAGGGTCTAGCTTCGGTGACTTTGGATGTGTTAAGCGTGAGATGTCGACTATTGACAAGGGGGGAAAAGGCAAGAAAAACATTGGATGCATAAGCTGGTGATTGAAGGAGAAGTGTGAGCTGGAGATGCACCTTTAGGAGTCATCGGCCAAGGAGTGGCAGATAAAGCAATGGAAGTACATGGACCCACCTAGGAGCAAGTCCAGAGGGAGAAGGAGAGAGTGTCTGGACTAGGCTGTGGGAACAGCCAACAGCTAAGAGGTGATTATGTTGCACAAGCAAAGACGTGATCCGGTGCCATACCCCTCCCTCCCAACCCTGCAATGTGCCAAGATGCGGCTCAGCCTCTGCAGACTTCCAGCGATCCCCCAGGTATCTCTCTTTCTTCTGAGACCTTTTCCAAAACCTCCCTTCCATACTTAGTGAAACAGGATTCTCAACATACCTGCCTTCTCCTCCTCCATCCAGCCTAAGCAAAAACTTGAGTATGAGAGGAATAAAGAAGCATTCAGCATCTGTTCTGCACCACTAATTCCATCAGATTTCTCGTTATTCACGCCTGGCAGTCTAATTTTCTTTGTTAGACTCTCCCAGCACAGTCATCTCCTTAATTATTGACCTTTTCACTCTTCTCGCACCACCCCTTCCTTCGTCTTTGTTCTCAGAAAGTTCTGCTTACACAGTTATCTGCTGGTTCCTCACCTGGGGATAGCAACTGTTTTCTGAGGACAAGTCCTCCCCCCTTCCAATCTCAATCAGACAAGTCAAAGATCTCTGTACATCAGACATTAAGTTCATGCTCGACAGGCCATGCCTCTGGTTTCTTTCCTACCAGCCCATGGGTGAATAGGTTTACATCCTTCTCAGAGATGTCTCACCAAATTTTCACGAGGTTGGAGCTTACAAGGGTGACAGTCGCCCCTGCTCTCTTTCTCCCGCTCAAAACACAGCAGGAGAGAGTGTTACATCATCACATCTGTAGAGCATGTACCTTGTTCTCAGGGCCACATTTTAGGAGAGGTGGACAAACTAACAGGCATTCAGAATATGATTGCCATGATGGAGAAGAAAATCAAAGATACACCAAAGAAGCAATGGTTGAAAGAGTTAGAGATATTAAGTCTAGAGAGAACATGCTGGTGTGGGGGTCAGGAAAATTGCGAGCTACCATTTTTTTTTACAAATAAAATTTTATTGGAACTTAATAGCCATATCCATTTGGTTAAATATTGCCTATGGCTGCTTATCATGCTGCAGTGGCAGAACTGAGTAGTTGTGACAGAGATTGTCAGGCCTACAAGGTCTATCTGGGTCATCATAGAAAAGGTTTGCCGACCCCTGCTCTGGAAAGAAAAAGGAATGAGAGAAGGAAGGAGGGAGGGAGGGAGGCAAGAGAGAAGAGACAGAATATGGCTGTATTCCAAACATCTACTGTAAGAAAGAGGAATTTGATTTCTTTAGCATGGCCCAAGATATTATAAAGAAAGCTGAATGCCAAAGAATTGATGCTTTCGAATTGTGGTGCTGGACAGGACACTTGAGAGTCCCTCGGACTGCAAGGAGATCAGACCAGTCAATCTTAAAGGAAATCAACCCTGAATCTTCACTGGAAGGACTGATGCTAAAGCTGAAGCTCCAATACTTTGGCCACCTGATGCGAAGAACTGACTCATTGGGAAAGACCCTGATGCTGGGAAAGACTGAGGACAAAAGGAGAGGAGCAGCAGTGGCTGAGACGATGAGAGAGCATTACCGACTCAACGGACATGAGTCTGAGCAAACTCCAGGAGAGAGTGAAGGACAGAGAAGCCTGGTGTGCTATAATCCACGGGGCTGCAAAAAGTTGGGGTGACTTAGTGACTGAAAAACAACAACAACAACAAAGATTTCAAACAAGGAACAACAGATTCGAAGCTACAGGACAAGAGTTCAGCTTGTCCTTGCTCATAAGGATTAGCTCTCCAGCTGGCAGGACTCCACACCCAAAGGGCTGCCTGGAGCAGTGAAGATGATGTCACTGGGTGTGTCAAGTGGACTAAGGTCCCGCAGAGGCATGCAGGTTTAGCTAGAGATTTTGCTAAAGGAAGCACGCAAGCTGAAGAGGTTTGGAAAGGCAGGGTGAGGTTGGAGAAAGGGCTGTGGCTACAGAGAGCAGAAGGGAGAAATTATGGGGAGGAGGGAGAGTGAGGTGGCCATAGAGTGAGGAACTTTACAAAAAGTGGAGGCTTAACCATGCAATGTAAGACATAATCTCTTTGGGACTTCCCTGGTGGCCCAGTGGTTAAGAATCTGCCTTGCAATGCAGGGGATGAGGGTTTGATCCCTGGTCCAGGAACTAAGATCTCACAGGCCTTAAACCTGCATGCTCTAGAGTCCACAAGGCACAACTATGGCGCCCACATGGTACAATAAAAGATCCCGCATGATGCAGGAAAGATCCCATGTGCTGCAACTAAGGCCTGGCACAGCCAAATTAATTAACTGATTTTTTTTAATGACAATCTTTTCTATGTTCTCCCAAAATCTTCAGTTAAAGGAATATTAATATTTTTTCAATGCTTTTGGGGTTGTATTTGTGAAGATTTCAAGGAGTGGACGAAATGTGGCATTTGTCTTAAGGAAAGAGCATATTAACCCAAAGAGACCTGGGTCCCTTCCAGCTGAACCAACCCTTGCAGGTAAGTCACAGATGCCGGGAGGCCATTCGAATCCTGCCAACCCTGAGGCTGAAGGAGTCTTTGAAAACATGATCTGGCTTAACATTCAGTTCAGTTCAGTTCAGTTCATTCAGTCACTCAGTCGTGTCCAACTCTTTGCAACCCCATGAATCGCAGCATGCCAGGCCTCCCTGTCCATCACCAACTCCCGGAGTTCACTCAGACTCACGTCCATCAAGTCAGTGATGCCATCCAGCCATCTCATCCTCTGTCATCCCCTTCTCCTCCTGCTCCCAATCCCTCCCA
>NW_011494716.1:2342824-2359958 GCF_000754665.1 Bison bison bison | reverse complement strand
GCAGTGATTTTGGAGCCCCCCAAAATAAAATCTGACACTGTTTCCACTGTTTCCCCATCTATTTCCCATGAAGTGATGGGACCGGATGCCATGATCTTCGGCACTTCAAGAACAACCAACATGAATCTTGCCAAAGTGAAGCCACAGGAATACCTTTTTTGAAAAATTTCCTTCATTTCAGATCCTTCTCTGGAATTTCCAGGGCTCAACAACATGTGAAAGATTCCAGAAAGCAAAATAATTTCTGAGCTTTGGAATTTCCCTGAAGATAGTCCAAACCTGTGAAAATTTCACAGGAATTCACCCCAAACCCATACAATGGACAACACTAAGAGTGAACTGTAAAACTGTAGACTCTGGGGGACTATGATGTGCCAATGCAGGTCCATCAAGTATAACAAATGCACCACTCGGTGGGGATGTTGGGCGTGGGGGAGGCGGTGCATTCGTGGAGCAGAGAGCTTATGGGAAATCTCTGTCCCTTCCTCCTGATTTTGCTGGGAGTCTAAAACTGCTCTAAAAATGTTGTCTTCAAAGAAAATTTTCATAGAAGTTTCAAACAAAAAGGACATTGAGGACATAAGTTGGCTCTGCGTTGGATCCTAAGAACTCATAGATCTTCATCAGAAGGGATCTGTGTACCCCACAAGCTCACACCCTCATGGGCTATTTCTATAGCACCCAAAACTTAGTAACTTTGAACCACAACCATTTATTATCTCTTGTGATTCTGTGAGTTGGCTGGGCATTTCCTCTGCTGGTTTCATCGGAGTTCACTTGTAGCTGGAGGTCCAGCTGGGCTGGAAGGTCAATAATGGCCTCACGGATGTGATTGGCAGATGGTGCTGCTAGTGGCTGGGAACTTGGTTTTTCTTCATGTGCCCTCTTGTCCTCCAGAGCCCATCTCCACACGGCACCCTGAGCAGGAGAGTCAGGGCTTACTTGGTGCTGCCTGCCTCGAGAGCCAAAATAAGCTAAGCTTGAAGGGTTCTCAAGACGCAGGACCAAAAGTCAGACACCATCAGTTCAGCTGTGTTCTGTTGATCAAAGCAAGTCGTAGGCCAGTGCAGGTTCAAGGAGAGGGAAATAAACTTCATCTCTTAAGGAAGAATTTGCAATCAGAGTGCAAAAAGGCATTTCTGGGGTGTTGCACTCATCTTTGGAAAATACCTAACACACCCACACACTCCTTTATGTGCAACCATCCCTCCAGGTACATCTGTTGCCAGCCAGACCCTGAACTGGACAGTACTCAACGGAAGAAAGAGATGAGAGTGTCCTTCATGCCAGCTCTCCTCTTGCTTGACTTCAGCCCCATCATAAGCAGACCCCATCAGAGTTTACATCCCTTGAGAAGCACTGTAATTGATCTTTGGATCAATCGGTAAGTATTTGAATCTGCAGCAACAGCCTGCCCATAGTAAACAGTTCAACCCATGCTAAGTTTTTCCCTGCTGCTAAATCAAGCTGAGAGAATCACAGTGAGGTTTTATATTCAAAGAAATGTTCAAAGCCCCAATCATCAACAGGTTTAACAGGATACATCTCCTAATCCTTTCCTTTCATCAGATATCTTTTTTTTTTTTTTTCAGCCTACCACCCTCCCTTCTGTTGAGATTTGCATCTCTTCCTACCATAGTCACATGGCTCTGGTGGGGTTCGCAAAGAGCTGGACACGACTAAAGCAACTTAGCACACATGTTCCACGTTCTTACTTGACTCCACCCTCCCCCACCCCCTCACTTCCCAGCCCCCATGCAGTTGATTGGTCCAGGGATGGCAATCTGACCCAAACAGGCCATTCAAAGTTCTTCCCTCAGGTTTGTTTTTCCTAGCTGGAACTGGGAAAATGCAGTCATCCTCTGTGATGACAGGAACTATGGAGTGAGACAAAGAGGAACTTCTGTGGCCACACTCCTCACTTTTGGAGAAAGCCAGTCCCAAGCAAGAGGAAACTGAGGTGATATGCAAAGTCAGACACAGAGATGGGGAGAGAGATCTGGGGTGTGAGTCCCTGGAGCCAAGCTGCGACCCTGCCTTTCTACAGAGTGACTTCCACCACCTGGGAAATTACACCCAAAAAGGCCACATGCAGATGCCATGTCTGCAGCCCATTGGCAGTAACTGCTCTAGACCTACACACACCCCAGGCTGAAACTCCCCACAATGACCTTCTTCCCTGCCTTGAGTCACTTCCCCACTCGCTCATGGGTGCTCCCTGGGGATGCGCCCAAATAAGCCACTTGCACTCCCATCCTTGTTTCAGGATCTGCTTTGAGGGAAAACAAGACTAAAGCATGGTCCCTTTTCTTACCTACCCTAGTAAGAGATAGGTTTTTGTCATCTGCAACCAAGAGTTCTGACCATTACCTTCTGCTGGGATGATTCCTAAAATGTGTTTGGAAATTTCCTCATCTACATTCCAGTGACTATGTCATAAATATGTTTTTTTTTAAACAAAGTCTAATGGGATTTCAACCAAAGTTTCACAAAATGCACTGTACTTCTGTACAGATTCCCAGTGACTGATATAAATGTCATGCAAAAGAAAGTAAGAGTCAAAGATAGCTCTACTGGGCTGGCAAAGAAGAATCTAGTCCAAGATGGCATGGGTGGGAGATGTTTCCAGAACTGGAGGGCCCTCAAGCCTGCATGAGCCACAGCTGAGTGCTAGAACAGCTTGAAAACGTAGTGGCCAGGATGAGATTTGCCCTCTCCTCCATATTTCATTCTCCACCACATCCAAACTGTTAAGTAAATATTTGCTAAAACAGATGGTGGATTTATACCTTCCAAACCAGAGCTCAACAAAGAGAAAGCAAGATATCAGTGCTGTGACAATAAGCATCACTGTGGCCACCCTTAGAATTCTCTCTAGCCAGCCACCTCCCCCAGTCTCTGCTGATTGCACCAAAGGTTGCACTTTGGGGAAGATTCAGGAGACATGGTGTGTTGTTGCATGACTGCTGGCTGTTTTGTATCTGTTTTCTGTATTTCCAGAATGTTAAGATGTATGTGGATTGTTCCTAAAAAGGCCTAAATGATTAACAAACAATTCTAAAAGGGCCAAACTACTTAATACAAATATTCACATTCCCTCCAAGAATCTACACACCAAAGACTCAAGATTCTCTTTGAACCAAAGAACATCTGGCCTGGGACAGTCCTGATCCCAGCGTCAACAGCAGCTCTCCTCCAGGCCTGGCTTTCCCAGAGCAGCATACATTGTTCTTTGCCACCAAGGATATCCAGGGACACAAACTAAAGATAATGATGCTTTATTGGCCCTCAGTCATCTGTCCTTTCCATGTGCTGGAAGGAGTGCCAAGTCCAATTTGTCCAAGTACAAAATAGCATCATTGGCATCATTAGATCAGATATTGAAGCTATCAGTGGCAATTTATTATTGTATAAAAAGTAAACAACATTTGCTGAACACTTAACCAGTACTAAGGACCAATGTAAGTGCTTTACCTGCTGCATTAACAAGATAAACTAAGTTATACCACAGTAACAAATTATCCCAAAATCTCAGTGGCTTGGCAACAGAGGCTGACCTCTCACATTGCACATCCACCATGGGTTAGCTGGGAACTATGATCTATTTGACCACTCAGAAACCCAGCATGATGGAAATTCTACTGTCTCAACACAAGGCTTCCACAGTTCCTGTGGCAGCAGTTGACAGGGTGAGGCACTCATACACCAATCCTTGAAAGCTTCAGGCTGGAAGTCATACATGTGGCTTCCACTCAAAACACAAGGGCCATGATTACAAGGGGGATGGGGAGTGGCAGGGGTGGGGGTGGGCGCAGGTGGATATTCCATGAGCAGTAAGCATTCATGTCAACATACATCATTTCATCGGCGCCTCATGACTTCAGGAAATATATCATTATTCCTTTTGTACGGAGAAGGGAAGAGAGGCACAGAGAGGTTATAAGATTTTCCCCAAGTGTAAAATGTAAGCCCAGAGCAGAGCTGTGAGCCCAGCCTGCAGGCTGCAAAACACCCTCAACTGCTTCGCTGCACACTCATCACAAAATTCTACAAAATTCCATCCTAGAGCAAAACACCATGGTAATTAATAAGAGAGGCCAAGTTATGCAAATACAGAGTGGAGCTCTCCTGACGCTCCACCTCCTCACCCCAAAAACTCAACCTAAGCAAATACCTGGATCAAAATTCTCAGGCAGTTTCAGGAAGAGGGAAACGGGTCACCTCATCTGGGTCTGATATTCTGCCTGCAGTCCACCCACATCAAGACAAAAACCTGAAAACTTCACCCGAAAACCTGGGCAGACTGTCACCTCCTGTCACTGGAAAGTCCACTGATGACAGCTTTATACAACTCACAGATCCTTCAAAGCAGAAAAGGTAAATGTCATCCGTGTACTTGTAGAAAGCGGCCACAGGCAGGTCTGTTAGGAGACGGTTGTCACATCCAGATGAGCACCCCAAGTTAGATGTTACCAACAGGCTAATTCCTCCCAGCCTGCGAAACCCAAGTCTAGCGCCACCTCCTCCCGGGAACCCTTCTCTGTCCGGCTTCCCCAGGTGAGGACCCTCTCCCTGTGCTCCCACATCACCTCCAATGTGCACCTGTGGCAGGATTCCCCTTTATTTGTCTGCCTGTTCCCTGGACTCTGAGCCACACAGGCAAACTCTGCATCTAAGCTTGTGTGTATCTGGCACCTAGCATATATCGCATGCGTTCTCAGTCACTAAATTGTGTCCGACTCTTTGCGACCCTATGGACTGTAGCCTGCCAGGCTTCTCTGTCCATGGGATTTTCCAGACAAGAATACTGGAGTGGGTTGCCATTTCCTGCTCCAGGGGATCTTCCTGACCCAGGGATTGAGCCCACATCTTCTGTACCTCCTGCATTGGCAGGCAGATTCCCTATCACTGAGTCACTGGAGAAGCCCATAGCACAAAGAATGTGCTCGATAAATGTGGGGTGGAGGGATAGTTGCTTAAGCCTGTTCACAGCCATTTGTTCCCTTGGGGAATTTTATATTCCTGTGTGCACCAAACATGTAGCCAAGTATTAAAACGACAGCCACAGCCTCACTTCTGCTGGGTGGCCTTGGAGAGGTTCTACAGCCTCTCTGAGCTGCTTATTCAGCTACAAAGTAAAAACTGCCTCTTAGATATGTTGTAAAAATTAAATTGAAAGTGGGGAGTATTCAAACAAAAGCTCATATGCAAATGTTCACAGCAACACTATTCACGACAGCCAAAGCGTGGAAGCAAGCCAAATGCCCATCAGCTGGTGAACGGATGTATAAAATGTGGAACATCCATACAGTGGAATATTATTCGGCCATAAAATGGAGTGAAGTACTGACACATGCCACGGCACCACTAAAGAACCTTGAAAACACGGTGCTCGGCAAAAGAAGCCAGACACAGAAGCTCAGATGCTGTACGACTCCACTTATATGAAACGCCCAGAATAAGTCAATCCAAACAGACAGGACTTCCCTGCTGGCCCAGTGGTTAAGACTCTCAGCTCCCAGTGCAGGGGGCCCAGGTTCGATCCCTGGTCAGGGAACTAGATCCCACATGCTGCAACTAAGACCTGGTGCAGCCAAATAAATGAATAAATATATAAAAAAAAATACCAAACAGACAGAAAGCAGATTAGTGATTGCTGGGGACTAGGGGAAGGGAGGAATGAGAAGAGACTGCGAACGTGCATGGGTGAAAACAGCCTGAAGCCAGAGAGCGGTGAATGTGAATGTACTAAACGTCAGCCCTGCGAATGTACTAAATGTCGCTGAGACTGTCCGCTTTCAAGTGATTAAAATGGTAAATTTTATCTTATGTGTATTGGACCACAGTGATTTTTTTTTTAATTCTTATGGGGAATGTTCAACTTAATAACCTTTCTAGAATTTCAAAAAAAATTAAATGGGATAGAATAGATGATGTATGTACAGTTCCCAGACCTCATGAGCATGCAATCCACAGTGGCTGTTTTCATAACGAACAGTAATTTGTTCTCCCTATAAAAACAGGCTATATCGAGTAAAGGAAAGCACCAACCTAATTTGTTCTCCAAATGTTCACAACAGTGGAATTTGTACAAGTCCAAAACATTTCACGTGGTTTGCCTTTTTATATCATAGTAAGATGCACATAATCCTGAGCATGTTTTCACCATTTTAGAGTGCATGGGGCCGCAGCATTAAGCGCATCAGTGTTGCACCACCACCACCCGCCTCCAGAGCTCTTCCATCATGTCAGATGTGTGCCATCTCATTAGGCTCCAAGTGTTCTGGTCCACAATAGAGCTGAGGCAGAATTATCAACGTGGACTTTGCTCAACCGCAGATAAAACAAGGGAGAAAACGGGAGCAGGCTGTGACCCCAGCGGTGAGAGCGTGGGAGGCGCTGAGACATGACAGGGCCCCGGGCCCTCGCGCTGCTGCTGCTGCCTGTCCTGCTGGGCTGGGCCGGTGGCCACCCCGTCCCCCGGACGAAGAGCTTCCGCAAGCTGCTGCTCATCTCCTTCGACGGCTTCCGCTGGGACTATGACCAGGACGTGGACACCCCCAACATGGACCGCCTGGCCCAGGAGGGCGTCAAGGCCAAGTACCTCACGCCACCCTTCGTGACCATGACCTCCCCATCCCACTTCACCACCATCTCGGGTAAGCTCTGCCCCGCAGCCAGGCCACTGTGCTGGCAGAAGCCTGGCGTCCACCGTTCCCTGAAACAGAGAGCTGCTTCTCTGGCACCTCTGGGGAGACTGAGGCAGCCCACACGACCTGGGATCACTTCCCTGGAAGAAGTGCTAGCTTAAGCATGCTCGGGCATGCACAGGGTTGTCTCTAGAACCCATGGCCTGCAGACAGGATGGGGGCCACAGCGGCAGCCTCCAAAGGCATCTCTCCGATGCCCTAGGCCCACCCTGCCCTCCACCCTGCCTTTCATATCATGGCCAGTGATCTTGTATACAGTAAATCATTAAAAGGTTTTTATTGAGAATAATAAAATATTAAAGCCTAAAGTAATCAGTTAGATCAGGTAGCTCCCCTGCTTAATGCTGGTGCACTGGAGGGACATGTACGATCTTTGAAGAGAAGTTAAATCTTGTCTTTCAATGACCCAGAAGGTCCACACAGCCTGGCCCCTGACCCACTCACTCTGAGCCTCTCTCATCTGTCTTCCTCTCACAAGCTTCCCTCCAGATCACAAAAGCCCCCTGCACATGCCTCCAACCAGCCCCCACTTGCCTCGGGGTCTTGCCCAAGCTGGCCCCTCCAGCTCACCTGGAGCATGCGGGTCACTGGCAGAGACAGACTTCAGAGAAGTAAACACATGAATAGATGTCACTGCAAGCCAGAGAGGCACCAAGACGGAAGAGGACAGCCTCTCTGGGAGAAGACAGCAAGGGCAAATGGACTGGAAATCAGAGAGACAGGGAAGGGCTCCTGGAGGAAGATGGCAGTTGAGCTGCCAGTGAAGGAGAGGTTGGACTTTTCTGGTTGTCCGGTGGTTAAGACTCAATGCTCCCAATGTAAAAGGCCTGGCTTCGATCCCTCGTCAGGGAACTAGATCCCACGTGCTGCGACCAAGAGTTTGTATGCCGCAATTAAAGATCCCGCATACTGCAAGGAAGATCAAAGATCCCGCGTGCTTCCCTGGTGGCTCAGTGGTAAAAAGTTTGCTGGCCAATGCAGGAGACACGGGTTCAATTCTGGGTCCAGGAAGATTCCCCCAGGCCGCAGAGCAACTAAGCCCGTGCACAACTACTGAGCCTGTGCTCTAGAGTCAGGGGGCCGCAACTCCTGAGCCCACGTGCTGCAACTACCGAAGCCCGTGTGCTCTAGAACCCGTGCGCCACAGCAAGGAAAGCCACCACTATGAGAAGCCTGCGTAGCAATGAAGACTCACCACAGCCAAACATAAGTAAATAAAAAGAAAGAGACCTCGGGAATCCAGAGGAAGGAAAAGTGTTCCAGGCAGAGGGAACAGCATGTATGAGGTCTCTGTGACAAGAAGGAACGTGATGGATCCAGAATGCCAGTTGCCACTAAGCAAAGAGATTCCAGTCTAAACAAGAGGCAGAGGAGGAGGCAGTCCGGATGCGAAGGGCTCCCCTGTAATTAGACTAACAGTGGCTTCCGTTTCAAATTGAGCCTGATGTCAGGCTCTGTGCCACAGGCTTTGCCTTGGGTATCTCCAGGACAACACTGCAAGCAAGTGTTGTCCCCGATCCACAGGTGAGAAAACAACAACTCCACAAGGCTGAGTAAAACTGACCAGCCACTTGGTCAGAAAGTGGGAAGGGAGAAGCCAGACTAGGAACCAGGGTGGCCCTGGACACACAGAACTGGTTCTGCTCGTTCTGAACTGGGAATCGGCAGACCCCTCTCGCTGGGCAGGGAGGGGTGCTAGTAATGTGACCTCAACACACACACACCCAGAGAACCACTTGCTGGGGTCCAAGCGCAGCTCTGGGAACCTCTGACATGATGGGCAAACTGCTGGTGCCTTTTGGCTGGGACTTCCACCCAACTCTCAAAGGGACCCTTGAATCAGAAACTCGAAAAATAAAGCTGAGCAACCACTCAGAGGGAGATTTGCTGAGACGGATTTTACTACATGTAAACTCTTCCAAACACAAGTCATTTGGGAACCATTAGCACCAGGAAGCAGGAACAAAAGAGCACTTTTCTCTACTCCCCAGCGGCATTAACTTCATAACACTTAAAGATCTCCCGTGGGCAGATTCTGGGTCCTTGAGCGCTGAAAATACAAGGGGCACAAAATATTGTAAGGGATGCTCACCTTTTACTGATCCCAAGAAGGCTTTTGATGAGATGATACACAAGGTGAGAGCAAATTTTTTTAAATTACAAAATCATCCCAACACTACTGCCAGCAGGAAATGGAAGCCTTACAGCTTCAATGGAGGGTAATTCAGCAGCATCTCATACATTACAAACACACACACTTTCTTATTTGGCAGTTCCACTTCTAGGACTCTATCCTACCATTATAATTTGCTTGGTGGAAAATGATACACATACAAAGTTATTTATTACATTAGTTTGCAACAGTGAAAGAAAATAGAAACAACCTATCCATCCAGAGGGGAGTAGCTAAATAAAATACTGGACATGCATAGAATGGCATACTCTGTCACCTTTAAAAGAAAAACTGAGAGGGGTTTCCCCAGCAGTCCAGTGGTTGGGACTCTGTACTTCCACTGCAAGGGGCACAGGTTCAATCCCTGGTCGGGGAACTAAGTATCCCACAGGCTGTGCAGCACAGCCAAAAATACTTTTCTTTTAATTTTTTTTTTAACTAAGAAGAACTGAGGAAGCTTTTTGTGTCTGGTAGGAAGTTATCTCCAAGAAGGATTAAGTGACAAAAGCAAGATGCAAAGAATATGTGTAGCACGCGTATTTGTGCACATACGTGTGGGTATATGTGCATATAGTTGCTTATAGATGCACAGAGAACCTCTAAAGAAATAAACAAGGAATTGGTATCACTGATTCCTCCAGGAAGGGGACAGAGTGGAAGGGAGACTTTGGATTGTACATTCTGTGTACCTTTTAGATCTTGGACCATGTGTATGTATTGCCTATAAAGTACTATAGGTCTATAAAGTGCCTATATACATAAATTCACCACTTTATAGAAAAAAGCATGTTCTTCTATCCTTCTTATTTATAACCAACCTGCCATTTATTGAGGTGGTGAACAAGTCACTGCTTTAAAACAGGTTTTGCAGCCTCAGCACTGTTGGCGTTTGGGACCAGACAGTCCTCTGTGGTGGGGACTGTCCTGTGCAGTGTGGGATGTCGGGCAGATCCCTGGTCTCCATCATCTAGGTGCCAGGAGTGTCTCTTCCTCACATTGTGACAACCAAGAATGTCTCAGACATTGCCCAACACCCCCGGGGGACAAACTGGCCCTCAGCTGAAACCCCTGTTTTAAGTGACTGAACCACAACCTGGCTTACAAAAATGCTCAGGAAGTACCACAGTCACCATATCCTTCAATTCTCATAGCAGTGATAAAAAGTCAGAACAGGTGAGATATCCGAGGCCCATGAACATACAAATCTTTCCTGAGGTCCCACAGCAGACCTTCTGCTGAGGGGCAAAGCAGGACTTGAACTCAGCCCTGGATGGTCCCAGACACTTTAGCACGGTCTCCCTACCTTTAGCATGCCTACAGCCATTTGGTGTTCTTCCTTCTAATTAAGTAGTCATCCCAAACACCTTTGAATGTTGCACATCCTCAGAGCTCCCAGGCAGCAGGGAGACATCCTGAATATGTTGTGTTAACGACACAGAGGCCACCCTGGACCCAGCAAAAGCACCAGCATCTGTCTTCGTGAGCTGGGCTCAAGCCGACCTCTGTCTGACTCCTACGTGGAAAAGGATCATCCGTAATAGAAAAAAATAATGGATAAAAATTGGTGTTGCCAGCACCCAAAGACCTCTTCAGATTCCAGGGGGTAGGCCTGACACAAAGTATGATGAAAGGGGCTCTCTGGGCCCAACGACTAATTAACTGGAGTTCTTACGAACACCTCAGGGCCAGTTAAGTCAGGAGAAGGGTGAGGAGACAACGCTGCTGTCCTGCTGCTCAGCTCAGCTGCACCGGCAGCTGCTCCCACAGGAGCTCACGGAGCCCAAAAAGGCAAGCAACCACTCCTTCAAGCTTCCCAGACAGAGGCCAGGAGATTAGGGACCAGGCGGTCCCAGGCAAGGAGCACGCAGCAGGGAAAGGCCGTGGCTCAGGCCTGAGACGTAGCTGACTTGCCTGATGTGGTCAGAACTCTGAGCAGCAGGGCCTTCTTGTGCCTGGGGGCTGTCAGGTGTGTGGTATCTGGGCCCTCATCCCAGACCTAGGATCCCTCATCAGTTGTCCTGATGCTGGTGAAGAAAGTCTTCCTGGAGTTTGTTAGGACTGTATTCATCCTATCAACTAACGAATACTGTTGGAGCATCCCTGTGGAGCCGGGCAGGGCAGAAGATGGCCAGCTTCCCACTAACGTGTCTCCAGAGTCTGGCCCTCTTTGCAGGGCTTGACCCACAGTCCCAGGCTCCTGCCCACTCTGCTCCCAAACTCCACACATCTTTTGGGAGGTTTCGCTTCCTTCTCGCTGGAACTCCACCAGAGTCAAGGACAAGGAGCCCCTTCCTTGGCGATCCTTCTGCCTCTGGGCTTCCTTTCTCAGGGAATCAAACAGGAGAGATTTGTTCTTACTCCCGTGTGTCCCCCTGAAGCCTTTTTCTACACCCCAACTCCTCCATGGCTCCCAAAAGAGGCTTAGTATGTAAACCCCAAAGCCAAAAGGAGTCTCTGATTTCTCCACTTTCCCCCATGGGATCCTTTCCTCGGGAAATGAAAACAGAAATCCTGACTGCTTGAATGATGGAAAGACTAAAGGAGAGAAGTTTGGTTTTTTTTTTTAATATTTATTTGACTGCGTCGGGTCTCAGTTGCAGCATGTGGGATCTTTGACACTGCGGCATGCAGGATCTTTTGTGGCAGCATGCAAACTCTTGGATGCGGCATGTGGGACCTAGTTTCCTAACCAGGGATTGAACTCAGGCCCCCTGAGCTGGGAGCATGGAGCCTTAGCCACTGGACCACCAGGCAAGCCCCAGGAGAGAGGATTTTAAAAACAAAGCTGCCTATTAATTTAAAATATCCCACTTCATCATCATTCCATGTCAGAAGATCTTTGCATCCTTACAAAGCATGTGTTTTTCCTCCAAGTATTTGCCGCCAGCACTGCCTGCAAGTGGGACTTCTGGGCAGGATGGAGGCTCCTAGGACCTGGGTAATGTTCTCCCTCCAGCCCCGCAGGGCCGGGCACTGGGCAGGGCTGCATGTTGATCAAGCTGCTTCCCTCTCTCATCAGAAGGGCTGTTACTTCCTCCAAGGTAGTTTTGTTCTTCCCACCTGGTTCCACCCTGCTCCTTTCATCATCCCCCACCTCCCTGAACACATACACACACACACACACACACACACCCAGGGGTCTTGGCCACAGCACCTGACTGTTCCTTTAAATGGAATGGCACATTCGTTTTCTATGGCTGCATAACAGCCACACAAACTTAGCAGCTTAGGACAACACCCATTTATTCTCTCTCAGGCCCCATGGTCAGGACTCTGAGCATGGCTGACTTTAGTCCTCTGCTCAGAATCTCACGAGGCTGCAGTCAAGGTGCCGGCTGGGGTGGTCTCATCTGAGGCTCTGGGTCCTCTCCCAAGGTTATGTAATTGTTAGAAGACTTCCTTTCCCCGCAGCTGCAGAACCCAGGCAGCTTGCTCCTTCAAGGCCAGTAGGAGAGGATCTCCTCCGGACTCTCTGCTAAGAGCACACCTGCTGAGGTCAGGCCCAGCAAGGATAATCACCTCTGGATTAACTCAGAGTCAACTGGTTAGGGCCCTTAGTTATCTCTGCAAAATCTCTTCAACTTTTCCATGTCCACTGGTTAGAAGCCAGGCACAGGTCCCACCCATGAGCAAGGGAAGGGAATTCTACAAACGTGTGTATCCGGAGCATCAATCCTGAGGCCATCTTAATTCTGCCTATCATGAGTAGGTCATGGTTGGGGCTCAGACAACCAGGGGGGAGCATCGGTCTTTGTGGAAAGGCGACAGGTAATAGGGGATGGTGCCCCAGCATGGAGCCCCAGAAAGCCCCAGAATTACGGTCTAATCCCTAATGCCAAAGGGCACACTGACTGACCATGGAGGCTGGACTACCCCACATCACAGTCTCCACATCCATAGGAGACCCCCTCTGTTGCTTAAACAAAGGTGATGATAACGATGATGATTCTGAAGAAGGAGAAGGAGGAAGACTGCTAATTTGAAAGTACATATACTAATCTCCTAGGGCCGTCATAACAAAGCACCACCAAACCATGGGGCTTAAAACAACAGAAATTCATTGTTTCATGGCTCTAGAAGCCAGAAGTTTGAAATCAAGGAGTCAGTAGAACAATAAAGCTATGGTTTTTTTCCAGTAGTCTTGTACATATATGAGAGTTGGACCATAAAGAAGACTGAGAGCCAAAGAATTGATGCTTTCAAACTATGGTGCTGGAGAAGACTCTTGAGAGTCCCTTGGTCTGCTAGGAGATCAAACCAGTCCATCCTAAAGGAAATCAACCCTGGATATTGATTGGAAGGACTGATGCTGAGCTGAAGCTCTAATATTTTGGCCACCTGATGCAAAGAGCCAACTCACTGGGAATGACCCTGATGCTGGGAAAGGTTGAAGGCAAAAACAGAAGGGGGACGGTAGAGGATGAGGTGGTTAGATATAGCATCACCAACTCAATGAACATGAATTTGAGCAAACTGGGTGATAGTGAAGGACAGGCATGCTGTAGCCCGTAGGGTTGCAAAGAGTCAGACACAAGTTAGCAGCCAAACACTGAACAAGAGCGATACTCTCTGAAAGCTGTAGGAATCCTTTGTCTCCTCCAAGCTTCTCGTGGTTTGCCCATGATCTTTGGCATTCCTTGACTTGTAGGTACACCCCTCCAGTCCTCTGTCCAGCCCGTGGAGTTCTTCCTATGTCTCTGTCTTCACGTGGCTGTCTTATTAGGACATCAGTCACTTGGATTAGGGGCACACCCTCCCCTCTAATAACCTCACCTCTGCAATGACCGTTTCCAAATAAGGTCATATTCTGAAGCTCTGGGGTTTAGGACCCCAAAATATCTTTTTTGGGGAGCACAGTTCAAACCCATATTCCCAAGACTGACTCCCCTTGCACCAGTTTGCTTCTCAGAACCAATCTCTGTGGCCAGGGGAATGGAATGATGCTAATCACGTGCCCACACCCAGGTCAGGGTGGGGAATGGCAAGCCTGACACAAACCATGTCACCCATGGGGGACTAATGGGTCCCAGGTGGAAAGTCATGGACTGTCACCAGAGGGAGAAGCAACAGAAGAAGGACTAGCATGAACCTCAGGGATCTACCACCCAGCCTGGGCCCCATGGTATGGGGATGTGGGGGTGCACTCAGTGACCCAAGACCGAGTCCCAAGAAATCCCAACTCCGTCCATGGGTCTGTCCACAGGGCAGGAGTGCCCAGTGGATTCAGTGACCACACCTCCCAGCTGTCCCTCTGTGTCCCTGAACTCTGTCATAGTTTCCCTCAGACCTTGCTGAAACGAAAAGCCATTCTCTGGGGGCGAGCAGCTCATTCTGCTAGTTTAAATCACACAATTCCCTCTCTCTCCTCCAGAAGCCTGTACTTACTGCTCCATCACTGGTAATGACAATGAACATTTTCTGCAATCTCAGTTTTTATTGCAAAGTGATTGAGGACCAGCAAGATTAAGTTATGCTGCTGAAACTAAGGAAATCCCGCCAAGCAAATAGTGGGTGGATAGGAAGTCTTATGGCAGCATGTACTTCCTCCCCCAAGGAACTGACTGAAAATAAGAAGCTAACACCACCACATTTCAGATGAAAGCCACAATACTGTAATCTGACAATTTTAGATCTAGTCAAATGGATACGGCCCGGGGGCGAAAGAAGATGCTCTATAATGAGATGAAAGTGAAAAAGTGAAAGTGTTAGTCTCTCAGTCATGTACAACTCTTGCGACCCCATAGACATTAGCCTGCCAGACTCTATTCCCTCCTCCAGGGGGTCTTCCTGACCCAAGGACTGCACCCAGGTCACCTGCATTGCAGGCAGATTCTTTACCGTCTGAACCACCAGGGAATGAAGGTCTAAAATAAAGCAAGTGAGGTCCTCACAGTCCCACATTTCCTCTTTTCTTGAAAGGACACTTGACAGCATTCTCAGGGCCTCTGGCGGCCAGAATAAAAAGTCTATCTCAGTTCCAGAACCACCAGGGCAACCCCAAAACTGGAGCAACCACTTACAGCTTTGTCAATTCTGTGCTGCACAATTTTGAGGGGGTTGTTTTCATTAATATCATATGGATGGTGCCCCCTGGAGGTGTGCAGGGCACCACTTGCACAAATGAGCAATCACAGTCTATCCCAAAATCAACCTATGAGTAAATATTCCTCATTGATACTGCAGTCAATCATGAGTCCATCTCTCCTTCATGAGACAAAGCAAAAAATTGTGGCCAAAGGCACCTGGATGATTTCTTTTTTTTTTGGTGTGCCAAATCTTTGCTGAGGCATGTAGTTCTCTGCACAGGGATCGAACCCAGGCCCCCTGCATTGGTAGTACAGAATCTTAACCATTGGATCACCAGGAAAGCCCCCGCTTGGATGATCTTTAAGACTGGATCAGGGTTTCTCATTGTCCTGCTATT
The DNA here is from genome assembly GCF_000754665.1 of Bison bison bison. Lineage (NCBI taxonomy): Eukaryota > Metazoa > Chordata > Mammalia > Artiodactyla > Bovidae > Bison > Bison bison. The sequence goes on along the minus strand of NW_011494716.1, from coordinate 2,344,651 downwards.
AATATGTGAGGCTAGGTCATTGTTTGTCTTGGGGCGTGGCCTGTCCTGTGCACTGTAGAGGGTATAGCAGCATCCCTGGCTTCTACTCACTAGACCAGCAGCATCCCTCTCCTAGTGCCTGATGTTCCTTAGGAGGTAAAACCACCCCCTCATTAAGAACCCCTGAACTAGAAGTGTAATATGCAAATCACATGTAAATCAGAGACCCAAAGGTCATGTACATGACACTGTAGCCAGTGGACAAAAAAGACTGAATGAAAGAGGTGGGAGAGGTAGGGAAAGAGAAAGGAAATCAAATTCCTGCTGCCGGTAACAACACAAGCCCAGCGGATGTTGTTGGAAACCCAGTCAGATGATGCCATAAACCTTCACCAGCTCCCATCCTGCTCCCCCGGAAACAACACTCTGACAAAAATGTCCTGAAAGCCAACAAAACCCACAAACATGAAGAAGCAAAGCAAAGAAAACCACAGACTGCGATAGAAAAGGTGTCCCTCCAACACCAGCCATTTCCACAAGAGGATAAAAATGGGATTCATGGGGGAAAAAAACTAAAGATAAAGGATGGCTGGGAAAACAAGGCATTTCCTAACTTTTCATTGTGGCAATTTCCAACTTGCAGAAAAAGTAGAGAGCATTTCACAAGGAAGCTCTGTGTACCCAGCACCGAGCTGCAAAAATGTGTCCACATTTCGCCTCACCTGTCCGTCACTGTCCCCACCCAAGGCCCTTTATTTCCTCTTTCCTTCTTTCCTTCCTTGAATCTTTTAAAGCAAGTTTCAGACATCATGTCACTGCATGCATAACACATTGGCGTGCCATTCTATCCCAAGCGTTTGGTTTGTATCTACAAAACTTCCACTTCATATTTAACAGATTTGACGTGAATAAACCAGAATCCTTGCAGGTAGAGAAAAGATCTGATTGTCACCAAACAGTTTATCCTACTAGAGCTTCTCAAATTTGAACGTGTGTATGAATCATCTGCCCCCCAGGTGGCTCAGGGGTAAAGAACACGCCTGCCAATTCAGGAGACACAGTTTCGATCCCTGGGTCAAGAAGACTCCCTGGAGAAGGAAATGGCAACCCACTCCAGTATTCTTGCCTGGGAAATCCCATGGACAGAGGAGCCTGGCAGGCTACAGCCCCTGGGGTCGCAAAGAGTCAGACATGACTTAGCAACTACACAACAACAAGCTCCCAGTGCTGCCAGTGCCACAGATCCATGCATCACACAGAGGAAGGGTTAACCCAAAACACCAGAGCAGTGAAGCAGAAAATGACTGCTCAGGATCACAAGGCCTTGAGTGAGAGAGGAAGCTGGGACCACTTGAGACTGAGGACTCAGGTGTATTGGTTTCCTGCAGCTGCTGTTAACAATGTACTGTAAACTGGGTTGCTTAAAGCAACAGAAAGTCTGGAGGCCAGAAGTCCAAAATCAGGGTTCCAATGGGCCAGGCCCTCTCCAGAGGCTCTGAGGGAGAAGGCTTCCTCGCCTCTTCCACTTCTAATGGCTGCCTGCATTCCTGGGTGTGTGGCCACATCACTCCAGTCTCTGCCTCTGTGGTCACATTGCTTCCTCCTTTTCTATCTGTGCCTTCTTCTCTTCTGCCTCTCATAAGGACACTTGCTTTTGCATTTAGAGCCTATGCAGATTGTTTTTGTTGTTCAGTCACTAAGCCCAACTCTTTTCAACACCATGGACTGTACCATGCAGTCTTCCCTGTCGTTCGCTATCTCCCAGAGTTTGCTCAAACTCAAGTCCATTGAATCAGTGATGCCCTCCAACCATCTCATCCTCTGTCATCCCCTTCTCCTCCTGTCTCT
>NW_011494716.1:2338602-2342724 GCF_000754665.1 Bison bison bison | reverse complement strand
ATCCTCTGTCATCCCCTTCTCCTCCTGCCCTCAATCTTTCCCAGCACCAGGGTCTTTTCCAATGAGTCAGCTCTTCCCATTAGGTGGCCAAAGTATTATAGCTTCAGCATCAGTCCTTCCAATGAATATTCAGGGTTGATTTCCTTTAGGATTGACTTGAGCTCTTTGCTGTCCAAGGGACTCTCAAGAGTCTTCTCCAGCACCACAATTTGAAAGCATCAACTATTTGGTGCTCAGCCTTCTTTATGGTCCAACTCTCCCATCTGTACATGACTACTGGAAAAACCATAGATTTGACTATACAGACCTTTGTTGACAAAGTAATATCTCTGTTTTTTAATATGCTTTCTAGGTTTGTCATAGCTTCCCTTTCAAGGAGCACCCATCTTTTTAATTTTGTGGCTGCAGTTCACTATCCACAGTGACTTTGGAGCCAAAAAAAAAAAAAATCTGCCACTCTTTCCACTTTTTACGTATCTATTTGCCATGAAGTGATGGGACCAGATGCCATGATCTGTTTTTTGAATCTCCTCATCTCAAAATCCTGAACTAAATTACATCTGCAAAAACCCTGTTCCCAAATAAGGCAGTACTCATAGGTTCTGAGAATAAGAATATGGATGTATCCTTGAGGAGGGGTGGGGGGACCGTTCAGGCCATTGCACCGGTAAGAAGGGAAAATGAATTGGGAAAAAATGCAGAACAGAGAACAGATCCCATTTCTGTGACAGTGGCCAGTAAGGCAGGCCAAGGGTAGAACTGGGTGCTAACAGGGTTCCCAGACAGAACGCAAGTGTGGCTGTCCGCTGCCAGCTTCTTGAAGAGAGAATGTTTCTGTTTCTGACAGAGGATTAAAGGAAGAGGTGGGGAGTGAGAAAGCTGTTCTCTGCTGGCCTAGTTCCTGAGGAATTGTGTCTCTGCCTTCGGGCCATTCTCAAGTCCTGTTCAGGGATAGAATGATTTATTGATGGTCATAATTAAAAAGCAATGCCAAAAAAGAAGCAGTCAGCACTTTTCATCTGCACTTACACATGAGAAAGAGAAGTTTACTAAAATGGACGCTAAGGTCTTACTTCCCCATCCAGAAAAGGGCTCCCACTGTGGGGTGCCCTGCTGGGGTCAAGCCTCATGACTGTAGCAGGAGTTGATGAGGTTTTAAATTTTGAATGGTACACTGAGCCACCTGTTCTCATCCCCAGCAATTTTATTACAGGTCCAATGGATCATCCATGTGGCACTCTGAGTGTGTAGACTTCGGTTGAGTGTGGTTTTGAGCCCCACTGGGGGCTATTTATCCACCAGTGTCTTGGCTGTAGGTCTGACTGAGCTTCTCTGCTCCAGACTGGAGCATTGGGTTGATTTAAGGTGGTTGATTGACTTCATTTAAAGGCTGTTCTTCCTCACTGATTCCATATCAGCTGGTTAACAAGACCTTTCTTCTTTGGTTTGGGGAATGTGAACTTAATGAAGCACTGGACCCCACAGATCGGGAGGAAAATGAAGATACGTTTATAGCTTAATATGGTAGGTTGGTTCAAAGGAATTACCGACTGACACACAGTAGGTCCTTAAAATTAAAGTTGCTCAGTCGTGTCCGACTCTATACAACCCCATGGACTATACAGTCCAAGGAATTCTCCAGGCCAGAACACTGGAGTGGGTAGCCTTTCCCTTCCCCAAGGGATCTTCCCAACCCAGGTCTCCCACACTGCAGGCGGATTCTTTACCAGCTGAGCCACAAGGGAAGCCCAAGAATACTGGAGTGGGTAGCCTATCTCTTCTCCAGGGGATCTCCCCTACCCAGGAATCAAACCGGGGTCTCCTGCATTGCAGGCAGATTCTTTACCAACTGAGCTATCCAGGGAAGCCCAGTAGGTCCTTAAAATATCGTTAAATAAATGAATGCATGACAAAGTGTGTCTGTGCCCATATAATCTATTGGCAGACAGTTACCGTTGCACCTGAAAATTTGTGGTAGGAATTGAGCAAATGTTTGGGGGCATGAATGTATGATGAATCCCTACAGTTGTGTCCGACTCTTTGCAACTGTAGCCTGCCAGTCCCCTCTGTCCAGGGGATTCTCCAGGCAAGAATACTGGAGGGGGTTGCCATGCCCTCCTCCAGGGGATCTTCCTGACCCAGGGACTGAGCTCACGTCTCTTATGTCTCCTGCATTGGCAGGAGGGTTCTTCACTGCTAGTGCCACTGGGAAGCCCCTTGGGGGCAGGGGGATGCTCTTATTGAATATATTAAGTTATGCATTTTATTTTAATTCCACTAAAGGTTTATTTTATAGGTTTATTTAATGATTTTAACTATTCTTTATAGGCTTATTTTCATCCCACTATAGTAATTTTTTTCCCAAATTGAGTTTGGACTAAATCAAGGTCTGCTTCCTACTTGTTCAGTTAGTACTGGCCGTCTACTGTTGGGGCAGAGCGGGGAGGGAATTTGTTCAATTAAATCCAACAAACATTTGTTGAATGCCTACTATGGGCAAAGGTCTACGCTTTGTGCCAGGGAGACACCAAAATGAATGAGGCACAGCCCTACTCTCAACCACATCAGGAAGTAACAGCTGTAAGAAACAGAAATCCATTCACACTAGCACAAGGAAAAGGACGGCAAGGCAGGGCTCTTCATGGGCAAACTCATGATCGTGGGAACCAAATTAGAGGCAACTGGGGAATAGAAACTGCAGTTATAGAAACCAAACTTCCTCTTCTGGCTCTCAGAAGCCCTGTGGGCTCTCTTATCTGCCCCGTGGGCTTTCTTGTCTCTGCTTCCCTCACTCATGACCACCTTTCTCTTTTCACTCCTGGTTCATTGTGGGAGAAAGCAGAGCCTACCACCAGCTGATTAGTTACTGTGTCTTTTGGTTCAGATTTTAAGAAAGAGAGAATTGGGTTTCTGGCCAACCAGCTGAACAAAGGGAGGAGACTTGGGGCAAACACGGTATACCTAGACATGTCTGTTAGCAGGGCCTATTAGTAGAGGAATTTCAAGAAAAAAAAAAAATAGCTGTATTAGAAGCACCCAGAACACATTCTATTTTTAACTCTCTCCCGCCCCCTAGAGTATAAATACCATGAGACAGTCTACCACAGTGCTTGGTTGAAAATATCTGAGAAGGGGAGAAAAGAAGGGATAGAATTCAACTCTGGTTTCCTAAACCATATTTGAGAAATAAATACACATCAGTCCCTGAGAACCAGGCGAAGGAGTTGAATCTAGCTGGGTTCACTCCCAGACCTGAAACACTCAGCTGGGTGACTTACCTACACCTTGCCGTAACTGATACAGTGTGGGAGTCTGCATTGTACCCTAATTAAAGTGTAATTAGCAAGCAGCAGGAATCCCATTCACTAGAAGAGCTCATCCTACTTCCTGTTTCACTTGCATAATTACCTTCCTCGCCAGACACTGAAATGACAGCGATGACAGACTCTCAGAATGATGGAGCCTGGAAGGCCCTTGGAAACCATTAACCCCGCTCGTTCTTCAGACAGGAAAACTGAGGCCCAGAGAGAGATCAAGGGCTCACAAGCCCAGCCATCCATCCTCCCCACCACCCCACACACTCCGCTTGTGCAGCATCATGTGAAACCAGCAGGCTCTGGAAGTCTAGGCACAGACAACGGCGTTTGTTGCCTTCACACAGTATTCCCAGCCAGGTCCTCCCGATTGTCTCCAGAGAGTGTGTGTGCTCAGTCATGTCCAACTCTGTGACACCATGAACTGTAGCCCGCCAGACTCCTCTGCCCATAGGAGTCTCCAGGCAAGAATACTGGAGCAGGTTGCCATTTCCTACTCCAGGAGATCTTCCCAATCCAGGGATTGAACCTGCGTCTCTTGTCTCCTGCATTGGCAGGCGGATTCTTTACAACTGCGACAACTGGGAAGCCCCAGAGTATAATGCAGAGAAAATGCAATTCAAGTAAATCCAGGGTGGCTGCTCCCGGCAGCCACGTGTTTTCTAGCTTCCCCTCTCCTCTGTCTTCTTTTGCTCACGTTCCAGAATTGGCCTTTGACCAGGGTAAAAAGGCTTGAGCAGCAAGGAGGAGGAACCTACAGGGCAATGGAAACCTCTCCTGGGTGATGAGTGGTTCCCGGCCACTGGTT
>NW_011494716.1:2305760-2338502 GCF_000754665.1 Bison bison bison | reverse complement strand
TTTAAGTGTCAGGGTGGGAATAACCCAACCACTACAGAGCAGATTCCCTTTGTACAATTACTTGGAATGAGCCATGCCACAGAATGGAAGCATCATCCTCCCCGAGATCATTTTAGGTTAGTTGTTTGAAACTCAGGTAATATTATTTTGAGGGAGAAATGGATGCTATGATTGGTTAGCCTACTTAACTGATGCTCCAGGGCATGGAAGCCAGAATTTGTAGGGTGCAGGAGAAGTTTCTGTGCCTACAGTGTGTGTACATGCTGAGTTGCTTCAGTCATGTCCGACTCTATGGACTCTAGCCCGCCAGCTTCCTCTGTCCATGGGATTTTCCCAGGAAGAATACTGAAGTGGATTGCTGTGCTCTCCTCCAGGGAAGTCTTCCTGACCCAGGGATCAACCCACGTCTCTTGCATCTCCTGCACTGGCTTCCTCCAATCCCTCCTCCCATGTCCTCCCAGTGGCTCTGGACACCTCCATCCCCACATTTCTCCAGATACCAGAATGATCCAGGGTCCAAGGGCTCCCTGGTCCCTTAGGGAAGAGGGTGTGGGGTTACAGTCAGCCCAGATTTTGGAACAAGGGGCAGTCTGCTGGAACTAATCCACATGCCTGTGTGAAGGACTAACAGTCCCTGAACCAGTGGTTCCAACATGTCAATGTGCACTGAAACCACCCAGAAAGGTTGTTAAAATGCAGACTCCTGGCCCCTACCCACAACTCTGTATTCAGCAAGGATCAGAGTGGGGACCCAGGAATCTGTGTTTTTAACAAGCAACTCAATTGATTCGAATGTTGATGGTAGTCAATACCATGGAGAAACACTAGAATGGGTGAAATGGTGGGCATTCGTAATTCCACATGATTTGCTCTTTCCTGGGTGAAGAGAGTCACATAGAACAGGATTCAGGATATTATAGGTTTTTTAAAAAAATAAAGGCAAAGGAGAGCTCCCTGGGTGTCTATGTCTGTGCTTCCATGTCATCTGCTGCGATGACATGGCTCAGTCGTCAGGAAGCTGTAACAAGAGGGCTCCTGGTAGATTTCAGAAGGCTTCCGTTATTTATTTGTGAGGCTCCAAAGGTTCTTGCCCATGCGACCTCTACCTGCTCCTAACAGAGTACTCTCACTCACGGGATTCACAGGCTGCAAAGCTCAACATCATCAGGCATTCGGAAATGCATTTCAGAACCACAGTGAGTTACTCACACCTGCTAGGCTGGACATAATCAAAAAGAGGAAAAGTGTTGAACATTGCTAACGGGAAAGTAAAATGATACAGCCACTGTGGAAAATAGCTTAGTAGTTCCTCAAAAAGTTAAACATAGAGTTACCATATGACCCAGCAATTGTACTCCTAGGTATTTACCCAAGAGAATTGAGAGCAGGGACTCAAACAGATACTTGTACATGAATGTTCACAGCAGCATTATTCACAGCAGCCAGAAAGTGGAAACAACCCAAATGTCTACCAACTGATGGATGGATGTCTGGTCTATCGAGACAATGGAATATTGTGCAGCCATAAAAAGGAATGGAGTATACATCCATGCTACCAAGGAGATGAAGCCAGGAAACATGAAGCTCAGTGAAAGAAGCCAGACACAAAACACCACATACTGAATGAGTCCATGTCTATGACATGTCCAGAATAAGTAAATCCACAGAGATAGAAAGCAGATTAGTGGTCACCAGGAGGTGTGGAGTGGAGCACTGCAGAGTGACTGCTAATAGGCAGAGTCCCTTTCTGGGGTGATGAAATGTACTAGAACTAGAAAGAGGTCCTGGTTGCACAACATCGTGAATGCACGAAATGCTGCAGAATTGGTCACTTTAAAATGTTAATGGTTAGTTTTATGTCACTGCTGCCGATGCTAAGTCATTTCAGTTGTGTCAGATTCTTTGCAACCCCATGGACTGTAACCCACCAGGCTCCTCTGTCCATGGGATTCTCCAGGCAAGAATACTGGAATGGGTTGCCATGTCCTCCTCCAGGAGATCTTCCAGATCCGGGAAGAATTCGACCCCGGGATCAACTTCATGTCTCTTATGTCTCCTGCACTGGCAGGCAGCTTCTTTACCGCTAGCGCTTTATGTGAATTTTACCTGGGGGTCGGGGGAGCAGGGAGTTGTAATTAAACCTTGCAGGTTCCACCCCCAGCTCTGCCACATGACCTTGAACAAACTCTGTGCTCCATTTCCAGCAAAGAGTGAAAGCTTTAATCAGGGATATAACAGTTCCCACCTTGCAGGGCTATTGGGAGCTTCACATGAGCTAATGTTCCCAAAGTGCATTGCTCTTTGGCGTGATGGTGAATGTGAGCCATGATTCCCTCACACAGACCCTACCCCTGTTACACATGCAAATCAAGGCTTGTTCACGTGCACACAGCAAGTTCAGAAGCCAAGTCAGGAGGGGAACCGAGCTCTCATGGATTCGAAGTCCATGCTCTTCACCTGTTAATTGTCTGACCTGATCCCTGACCAGGAATCTTGACACCTCCAGGCCCCAGTCCCTGGCAGCAGCACAACTTACTTCTGGTGACCCCACGCCTGGCTGGCTCTCAGGCCTGCCTGCAAGGCAGAAACGATAAAGCCACAACTAGTTTTGCTTCTTCCCCATTGAAAGCCTTGGCCTTGGCCACCCTAGGGGGACTTTACCCATCAACAGTCTGGCAGTGGGAGAAGGAAATGGCAACCCACTCCAGTATTCTTGCCTGGAGAATCCCAGGGACGGAGGAGCCTGGTGGGCTGCCATCTACAGGGTCACACAGTCGGACACGACTGAAGCAACTTAGCAGTAGCAGCAGCAGCAGTCTGGCAATGACTCTAACCCAGCAGAGAGCATTTCCCTTCTCTGTGCCCATGACCACAAGTCCCAGTCACAGACGGTCCTTCTTACTGTGGACGTGGAGGAATCGTCACTGTTTTATGATCAGCAGGGTTACCCAGAGGCTTCATCGTCCCAGGAGGAGAGGGGCGTGGACCCTCAGCTCTCCCCTTGAACCTTTCAGCCCCCCTTTAGACTGACCCTCACGTGCAGTCCCTTTTTCCCCAGTACAATGTAACATCACAGGGTTTTTTCCCCACATCTGGTTCAGTTCCTATGTGTTCAACAACAACCTAGCTTACTCACATTCCCCAGTACCTGCCTTCCTCTCTTGTGTGTGTGTGTTAGTCTCTCAGTCTTGTCCGACTCTTTGCGACCCCATGGACTGTAGCCCACCAGGCTCCTTTGTCCGTGGGATTCTCCAGGCAAGAATACTGGAGTGGGTTGCCATTTCCTTCTCCAGCCTTCCTCCCTTAAACAGAGAGAAATAAGTCTGCCTTCATCTACTGACATGTCTAGAAACCCTTCCTGGGACTTCCCTGGTGGTTCAGTGGTTAAGACTCCGTGCTTCCAATGCAGGGGGCATGGGTCCAATTTCTGGTCAGGAAACTAAGATCCCACATGCCATGTGGCCCAAAAAAAAAAAAATTTTTTTTTAAACAAACCAAAAAAATTAAATCCTTCCTGATTCCCTTGGTTCCCTCAAACAGCCAAGCCTGTGGGAATCCTGGGAGAAACCCTGGGATGTTTGCATAGACTCAAGTCCACTGGATATTCCAGGTCATCACAAGCCAATGAGGAAAGCCATCCCACAGGAAGTGTCCCAATCCCAGACTCTTAGCTTCTGGACACAGAATAACCTGAGGAACTTGGCCTTCCTGTGCCCGGCTTCCCACCGCCCTCATCAGCTTCCACAGCCAACACCAACTTCCCCCAGGACTGTGAGGTCTGTTCCAGGAAGCAGATCCAATCTGGCAGGTCTGAGATATAATGACCCTTCCTTTGTGGCTGCCAATGTTTGCACCCCAGAAAAACAAGTCTGAAGCCCAGAGGGTCAGCCCTCGGATTAAGTAGGCCAACTGGAAGGATGTTGGGAGGGGCCATCTTAAGAACACGTGGACACCCATGGCAGCAACATTCATAGAACTTACCGATAACTTCCCTCCTTTATTCACCTCCAAGGTCGCTGGATCGAAGATCACGGAGTCATTCACAACATGATGTTCAACACAGAGACACTGTGGAAGTACTCCTTCAAGACCACACAGAACAAGACTGAGTGGTGGGACAATGGCGTTCTCCCCCTCTGGATCACAGCCCAGAGACAGGTATTGCCAGAAACCCTGGGCTGACTTCCTGGGACATCACCTCTCATTCCTAGGCATGTTGTGGGGTGAGGGGCTTAGAAACTGTGTGGTCTTGAGCAAGGGTCTTATCTCTAAGCACCTGTTTCCCTAAATGTGGCACAGGCATCATGATAATGTGCTCATTTAATGGAGTTGGTGTAAGGATTAAATATAATGTGTACTTTATGCACATCTCAGCAAGCTTTAGCTGTTATGGATGGATAAGTCCCCATGAGGGCAGAGTCAGCTTGATCTCAACTGTACCTTCAGGGCTCATAGGGTCTGGACCCAGCCACTCTTTAATAAATATCTCTTCTCTTGCCTCTGGCTTAGGCATGAAAGCCCTTAGGAGTGAAGCTGACCACTCAATGCATGAAAAGCTCTAATGAGAACATTCACTTGAAAGTAGTAATATCCCAGCACCCATTCACTATTGCTTCGAAAAGGCAAAAATCAGTTGTACTTTGAACTCCAAGCCCCAAGCCTATTGCCAGTTTTGTGTTTTCTCTGTCAGCTTCCAAAGTCATCACTTCAGAACAGATCCTTCTTCTCTTCCCCCAAGATACCAGCCTTGGCTCCAAGCTTCCCTGAGTCCTGGCCCTTCCTCTCTGTGCTCCCAGCCTACGCTGTGCATGCTACTTGGCAAAGGGGTGTGACTGCAGCAGCTCAGAACACAGGCTTCGGACTCTGACTCCCAGAGCAGGATCCAGCCAGCCCCACCCTTCTCCCGCAGCCTCACCTCGGGCAATGACCTCTGCTCTCTGCTTCATTTGCTCCCACCCTTAAAATGAGGGTTGTCAGAGTTCGTGCTTCACAGGCTCATTGGGAGGATTAACTGTGATAACACACGTGAGTTGCTTAGTGCTCACTGCCCGAAATGATCAGTCACTGTTATAAATGGAAGCTGAGGCACTTTAGCAGGACTTCAGCTGGTCACTAGAGCTTTAGGTCAAGACTATCCAACAGAACATTCTGTGATGATGGACATGTTCTATTCTGCACGGTCCAATGTGGAAGCCACGGGTGGTAATTGAGCCCTTGAAATGTGGCGAGTGAGACTGAGGGACTGAATATTTAGTTGTGTTTCATTTTCATTAGTTTCAATTTAAATCTAGATACTACACAAGTGGGACTCCCATACGGGACAACACAGCTCTAGAAGAATCACAGGAGGCTGGCCATGACCCTTCTCTACCTCAGGTTCATTTTCTCCTATTTGTTGTGCCCTAGTTTCCTTCCCCAGAGAAGGCAATGGCACCCCACTCCAGTACTCTTGCCTGGAAAATCCCATGGACAGAGGAGCCTGGTGGGCTGCAGTCCATGGGGTCTCGAAGAGTTGGAAACGACTGAGAGACTTCACTTTCACTTTTCACTTTCATGCATTGGAGAAGGAAATGGCAACCCACTCCAGTGTTCTTGCCTGGAGAATCCCAGGGATGCAGGAGCCTGGTGGGCTGCCGTCTGTGGGGTTGCACAGAGTCGGACACGACTGAAGCGACTTAACAGAAGCAGCAGCAGCTGCAGCTTCCTTCCCCAATCTATCACATTTTTAAATTTTGAGGAATAGACCATGCAAATAAACTCTGTCCTTATAATAAAAATAACATCCATAACACTCACTATGTGCCAGCGACTGATTTAAGTGCTTTACGAATATTAATTTATCACAACCCTGAGGTGGTGCTAAGGTTATGCCCCTTTAACAGATGAGTAAACTGAGGCACCAAGTGACATCATAACTTCTCAAAGTCACAAAACTAGTGAGAGGCAGGGCTGGGATTAGAACTCACTCTGGGTTCAGCAACTCTTTAACGCTAACCATGACATAATTTTTATTCTGTGGCCAAAGCATTTAGTCATGGACTTCAGAGTGATTCTTATATCTGCCAGGCTGCTAAGAATGTCTGTAAAGCCCTGATTAATTCACTACTCAAAACCCAGAGCCTCGCTCACTACAGAATTTGTTCACTGGCATGAGGCTTCTGGTGGCATTCTCCCTTCCTGGCACTTTCTTATGCATGGTTCTTGTCTCCTTGTCATTTATTTGCAGGACTTTTTTCCTCCTGCTCAATTCATAATCAGAGTGCTTTTCCTCTTTGCTGAATTCATAAGTGGTTGTGCAAAATGAGGATCTGGTGCAGGGCCAGGCAGCTGACAACACACCACTCATTTGGCAAGCAAATGTCAAGTTGGTGTATCTCATCCTGCCCAGGAAGGGCCATTCAGCCAATTCCCTGAGGAGCTGGCTCAAAAATCTCCTGTAATCAGAGCAAACCTGTGGTCCCAGGTCAGCAACCGCCCCTGCCAAAACAGGGTGACAAATGCCAAATGCCATGGGGTGGGCACATTTGCATTGCCAGGTGGGGTTGCAGGAAGGCGGCCCACCCTGTATCCATCACTGGGAAAATCCATCCTTCTTCTGAGTCTCTTCCAGGTAGGCTCTGTGGATACTGATGCATTCACCTTTAATAGGACTAAAATGTTTTTCTTCAGTGACACTAATGCTGCCAGAGTCCATCAAGATTCATGAGAATCAGTGTCTCTTGGCAGATGATGCCTATGAGATGGGATTCTCAACCACCTTTGCATCCAATCTCCACAGTCCACGAGGGTATCCTCACACCATCGGGACTTCCCTAACGGTCAGGCTATGAATGGAGAGGCTCCACTGAAAGCAAGTTGGGACTTTTTTTTGGCCTGCACTGGGTCTTAGTTGCAGAGAAGGCAATGGCACCCCACTCCAGTACTCTTGCCTGGAAAATCCCATGGACGGAGGAGTCTGGTGGGCTGCAGTCCATGGGGTCGCTAAGAGTTGGACACGACTGAGCAACTTCACTTTCCCTTTTCACTTTCATGCATTGGAGAAGGAGATGGCAACCCACTCCAGTGTTCTTGCCTGGAGAATCCCAGGGATGGAGGAGCCTGGTGGGCTGCCATCTATGGTGTCGCACAGAGTCAGACACGACTGAAGCGACTTAGCAGCAGCAGCAGGGTCTTAGTTGCAGCATGCGTGATCTTCACTGCCATGTGCAGGATCTGCGTTGAAGTATGCGGGATCTTTAGTTGCAGCATGCTGGATCTAGCTCCCTGACCAGAGATCGAACCCAGCTCCTCCGGCACTGGGAACACAAAGTGTTAACGACTGGACTACCGGGGAAGTTCCAGAGAGCAGGCTGGGATTTTAAACAAGCTCCTGGGATAACTGAACCTGATCAATGACTAAGGTATTTCACCAAGTTCAGAAGTCCTAATTCTCAGAGAAAGGCAGGCAGCTATGGCTGTGAGACCCAGGAAGGTGAAAGTGTTAGTTACTCAGCTGTGTCCGACTCTTTGCAACCCCATGGCTGTAGTCCACCAGGCTCCTCTGTCCATGGGATTCTCCAGGCAAGAATACTGGAGTGGGTTGCCCTTCCCTTCTCCAGGGGATCTTCCTGACCCAGGGATGGAACCCGGGTCTCCTGCATTGCAGGTGGGTTCTTTACCACTGTACCACCTGGGAAGCCATGAAAACCTAGGGGCATGTTTCTCCTCTTATGGAAGAGACAGAGAGAGTATTAAGATGTGAAATGGTGTGGGTGAGATACTCATGTCTGCCAAGAGTCTGTAACAGGACCGCGGTAGGCTGCCACCAGGAGGGGATTTGGAGAGACGGTGGGGAGGGCAGCTAAGGTTCTCAGTGTCAGCCAGATCTCCTAGACAAAAGCTTCCAAACTTGGAAAAGCTGTGAGAAAGAGGGTGCCAGCAGTTTTTGCTTAGAAGAGCATTAATAGCAACATAATGCATCCCAGTACTGGTACAAATTGTGTCTCCATCACACATCATAAAGGTTCTAAGAATAATACTCCGACCTCCAAAAGGGCGTGGGAGGGTTAAAACACAGACTCTTGGCCCTCTCTATTCCTTCTGTTCAGTGACGCCTCCAGAACACAGAAGAACGATGAAAACACTCAGAACCAACTTATGGTTTCAAATATTGGATTGGTCAAAAACTTTGTTTGGGTTTTTCCATAAGCTATTACAGAAAAACCCAAATTTTCTGGCCAGCCCAATACATGGAGTCCATCTCTTTCCACTCAGTCATTCCCGAGAATGTGTAACTAACTCCTTTCCCTAAACCACTAAACATACTATCCACCAAAGTACAATGGGATGAACACTTCAGGGGCCTTTATAAAACCTATACATCTTGGTGACATTAATTCCGTCCACTAAAAGAAGAGACAAGACAAAACACAAAACCAAACTGAAACTCTTTCACTAATGATTGGTTCTGAAGAGTTCTGTTAAGTGTTTGTTGCTCAGTCTCGTCCAACTCTTTGTGACCCTATGGCCTATAGTCTGCCAGGTTCCTCTGTTCATAGAATTCTCTAGACAAGAATACTGGAGTGGGTAGCCATTTCCTTTTCCAGGGGATCTTCCCGACCCAGGGATCGAACCCAGATCTCCTGCATTGCAGGCAGATTCTTTACTGTCTGAGCCACCAGGGAAGCCCCGAAGAGTTCTGTAGATTCTATACAAAAGCCAACACTCAGGCTTTGCCCTAAGAAGTATCAACTCTTGTTTTAAAGCAGCAGCTTAAGAGTAATAGCCACACTGATGCAATAGTACACTAAGGAAGAATAATGCACCTAATAAAACTAGTGATTTTCCAATTGCTATTGCTTCTGGAAACACTGATTATGCTAATTAAAGGGTAGAATAGTAAATACCCACTCTTTTGCATCCAATTAAGTGCTCAGATTGTTTCTCAGAAGTATTTGTTGAAAATAGCACTTTTGATTATCGTAGATCCCAAATAAACAGAGTCAAGTGTGTGTGTATGTATGTGTGTGTATACACATGCTCACATATATATTTCTCTCTGGAGCTCATTTCACAAAGCATCATAAATCCTAAAATTTCTATGGGACCAAGCGAGAAAAACCATAGCTTCCTAAGACCACAGCTTGGATACCTTTAAAGAAAGAATATGTGTTAAGAATATAGCACGAGAAAAAAAAAAAGAAAAAGAATATAGCACGAGAAAACAATTTTAAGTCGGGAACATCTGAGATTTAACAGGCAAATACCTAGGAACTTAACTAATATGCAGTGCTGCCTAAGTCCCTCACAATGTCAATGTCAGCTTATTCTAAATAATAAAATAGCCAAACTGTGTTCTACAAAATGTTGGAAGTTTCATCCTTCCAATCAATCCATACTTGAGAGCAAAGTCAATTTACACTTAGAGTTAAACAAACTACCATCGCTAAAAACTAAGAATTATGTCTAATGCCAATCAGAAATGCAATAAATAAATATTAGAGGATTTGCAAGTTAAAGCAACCATAGAAATTCTATTATCAGAAAGGAAAATGTGTTACCTGTAGAGGTTACAAATAAGACACTAGAACCCAAAAGAGAAAGCATTTATGAAACTATTTCCATAAGTTAATCAAGAGAGAAGAAGGTAGGTTTTCTGCCCCTAAAAGGAGATGTGATTCATGCATTCATGCAGCATGCACTTAATCAGCAGTCAGCACTTAAGTCTGAGCTAGGCCTGTCCTAGGTCCCAGGAAAAATGCATTCAACAAAAACAGCCACACTTTCTAGAGGAGGGAATTAGATAGTTTTCAAAGCAAGCAAATTAAGGTAATTTCAGGTTGGGGAAAGTGCTTTAGAGAACATAAAACCGGATCCCAAAATAGGAAATGAACTCTGGAGGGCAGAAGGGACAATATTTCACCTACAGCTATGGACAGAAGAACTTCTGGAACTGTGCAAAGCGTTTAGTGTTAGGACTTCTGTCTTGGGTCAAGCTTCCTAAAACCAGAGCCTGAGGCAGGGACGCAGTGCATGTAACATATGGAGAGAGAGCTCTCAGGAGACGGGAGTAAGGAAAACTGACGTGGCAGGAGAATAAGCTAAGTGAGATGTGCCCTCTGCTGGACACCAGCTTCAGCCTGATCCCCCAGGAGCACAGGAACATGAATTGCACCCCATGTTATCCCACCCTGAAGCCAGGGAGCTGGCTTTATGTCCTGCTGCTGGTCACTAGCCGTGGGCTGCTGAGGATAAAAGACCAGTATAGGCTACCTACTCAGGTGAGGCAGGTCTGGCCACTTGGCAACGGGATTTTTCCAAAACATGGAGGAACAGTGAGACATTAGCAGCACCCCCACAGAAATGGATGTGGGTGCACAAGCCCAATAAGGGGATCTGGATGGGGCCCCAACAGCATCCCCTACAACTTCCAAATAGCTTACCTGCCTCTTTCTCTCAAATGGTACATGGTAAGTTTGGCATTACACTTGATTATACTTTTATACCCAGTCGTATGCCACATAGCCATGACCCAGGTGCTAATACCCCACAGTTCATCCCATAATTTATTCCCTATACCAAATTGACACCATTACACCAGTACCCTCTCTTGGCTCTACTAAAGCCATTGAACTGTAGAGAGTTTTTCAGAATATCCAAATCTTGGGTAATACAAGAAGAGTCACAGAACAGCCCTCAAGTTAACAGCCAGGATGAAGAAAAGTAGTTGCTCCCCAAATAAGCAGGTCAGCCATTTATGGAACCAGAAATTTATCAAGTGCCTAGTATGTGCCCAGTCCTGGTCAAGGAGCTGCTTTACAACAACATATTTAGTGATATGGGTCCATCTTACTGTTAACTCGTTGGTGAGTGTACATAAAATTATTTTATTTTCCTAACAATTTTACCAGGCTTTATCCAAAAAAAAACACCTTTCTGCTGAGGAGTATTATCGCTTAATATTTTCATGACTTTGAAATTACTTGTGTTGCTAACACAGCCTCATTTTCAGTCTGAAGACTCAGTTCTGCTCATGGTAAAACCTTCATCTCAGATCTGAGTCAAAGCTCTGATCCCCAGCACGCTCCCTACCCCACCACAGACTCTCTGG
This sequence comes from Bison bison bison, assembly GCF_000754665.1. Lineage (NCBI taxonomy): Eukaryota > Metazoa > Chordata > Mammalia > Artiodactyla > Bovidae > Bison > Bison bison. The sequence goes on along the minus strand of NW_011494716.1, from coordinate 2,327,413 downwards.
TGGCCCCAGATGCCTGGGAAAGAAGGAGCGTGACCCATGGTCCACTCTCTCGAGCCCCCACCCCACCCCTCTTTCCCCAGTTTACCCACTGGAGACAAGGAGAGGGAAGAGACAAGCAGTTCCTCCCATGACGGCTTTTAAGGAGGCTTTTAAGGAGGCCAGGGCTCTTCTGTCGGCTGTAATCTAGTGCCTTGCCTGGTTTCCCGCAGTGTGACAGAGAGGTTGAAGGTGGCTGGGCCACTGACAACAGTTTCAGGTCAAGCAGCAACCCCAGGCTCTGGTCAGGCCTTGCAAGATTCAGCAGAATTTCATGGATGACCCACCACCTTCCTCGGACGTGAGGAATCCCATGCTCCCTGCTGCAGCCATTCCTTCCATGACCAGAGCCTCCAATCTCAGCTTCCTTCTGCAGACTCCAACCCGGGGGTCTACAGGCACATTTCAGTTCCACCTTCAATGCCCCTCAAGAGACAGAAACTGGAGGAAATAATCATCACCCCTCTACCTGATAGTGCGGTTGGGCCCAATGCTCTTTGTTCCTCTCCAGGAAAGACAAAAGCTGAGCTCACTGAATGTTTACCAATGTGCTCCACGTGCATTTAGTCCCTGCAACCACCCCACGAGGTGGCATTAACATCCCCACTTTACAGATGAGGAGACAGAGGTGGAGAGCGTTTTGGCAACACACATCCAAATGAAAGAGAAAAGATAAACCCAGGCAACCCAGCAATAAGCACACCTTTAACTGCTCTGTTGTCTGCCTCTGGGTCCGGCATCAAGCAGACATCTGCACAGGGAATAAGATGACAGCCTTCGCTTTTGCAAATACCCCAGAGTCTATAAACATTAGAGATGGGAACAGCTAGGCAAATTCTTTCATCTCTAACAGCCCCAGAGGGAGTCCGCAGATCTCATCTCGTTGGCTCTGGCTGGGACATGGGCCCAAGGCTCAACCAACTGCTGTGGCCAGGGGACACAGTGTCCCCTGACTGGCCAGCCCAGAGCCACACCCCACCTCTGGAGCCTGATGTGGGACCAACACACCCCAAACCAGGCATGGAGCAAGAGCAAGGAGGAGAGCCTCCAGGGGATGTCAGATGCTCCAAACCTGCAGATGGTGGAGTGGGCACTGGGCAGGCAAATATATTAACTGCCCACTGCACACACTGGACACACTGGGGAAGGCTTGTGGTGGCTTGTTAGGTCTAGAGGCAATGAAAAGAGTGCCTGCCAAGGGCCAAAACACAATGCCCAACACTTGATCTTAAAGCTATCTGGATTAATCCTCAAAAAAGTCCCATCAGCTTCTTGGCATTTTACAGGTAGAAACACTGAAGCACTCCGAGACTAAAGAACTCACTCACCACCGCCAGTTTAGAAAGTACCATTTCTCCTCCAATCCAAGGAACTTTTTATTTTTTATTTTGCCATCCCAAATTGGAACACATCTTCCAGTCACTGAAGTGTCAGCGGTTTCACTGGCAGCATTTTTCTTCACTGCTGCTGCTAAGTGGCTTCAGTCGTGTCCAACTCTATGCGACCCCATAGACGGCAGCCCACCAGGCTCCCCCGTCCCTGGGATTCTCCAGGCAAGAACACTGGAGATGGTTGCCATTTCCTTCTCCAAGGCATGAAAGTGAAAAGTGAAAGTGAAGTCGCTCAGTCGTGTCCGACTCTTAGCGACCCCATGGACTGCAGCCCACCAGGCTCCTCCGTCCATGGGATTTTCCAGGTAAGAGTACTGGAGTGAGGTGCCATTGCCTTCTCCAATAAAGGCACGTCTTCCAATTATCGGTGTTTTAGATTCCAGGAGATCCTGGTGATGTCAGGAATGAAGCCCAATCCCATCTGCCTCCAAAGCCCACGTGTTTTCTATGCATGTTTCTGGACTGGGGCAGGGCTGCCAACATGTTGGGCTTTGTATATGATGAGAAAGACAGAAGAAACAGCTCTAACAGGCTTTTATTCTTGCACTCGCAGGGGAGGAAAACAGCGTCATTCCACTATCCCGGGGGAGGCGCCAAGTACCAAGGGGAGGCTGTCCAGCGGTCCCTGGTGGAGTCGCACACCCACCCAAATGGCAACGAGACAGAGTGGAGACAGAACATCGACATCGTCATGAACTGGTTCACCAAGGAAGATTTTGACTTCGTGACCCTGTACTATGGAGAGCCAGATAGCGTGGGACACCTCTACGGACCTGACACAGAGAATAGGAGGGCAATGATTCAGCAAATCGACAGAACCATCGGGTACCTGCTGGAAGCCATTGGGAGGCACAGCTTGACTGAGCACCTCAATGTCATCATCACGTCAGACCACGGCATGACCACCATGAAAAAGAAACCCAACATCACCGAGATCCTCCTGAGAAACTACATCAGCTTCAAGGACTTGGTCCAGTTTGACATCGTGGACTACGGCGGCTTTGGGATGCTTCTGCCCAAACCAGGGCAAGAGGAAGCTGTTTACCAAGCGCTGAAGAACGCTCATCCTCACCTCAATGTCTATAAGAAGGAGGAATTTCCAGAACGCTTCCATTTTGCCAAACACGAGCGGGTCCTGCCAATCGTGATGTACGCCGACCCTGGTTATAGCATCAGTGGGGTGAGTGGATTCTAAAATAGAGTCCATCTTGGATCTGGAAGGCAGCCAGTAGGGAAGGACTGTTCTGAAAAAAATTAAAACATAAGTGCATGCATGATGAGTTAGTAGTAGCCCACTATTTTCTGAGTGTTCCCCACCTCCCCGCATCCCACCCTACCTACCCTGCTCCATCTTACCATTATGCAACAATAATGACATATATCTCTGACCAAGGTTGTGTCTAGGGCTGTGTTAAAAATTTAACATGAGTTATTTCATGTTTGGGCTTCCCTGGTTGCTCAATGATCTACCTCAATGCAGGAATTATAGGAGATGTGGGTTTGATCCCTGAGTCGGGAAGATCCCCTGGAGGAAGAAAGGGCAACCTACTTCAGTATTCTTGCCTGGAGAATCCCATGGACAGAGGAGCCTGGCAGGCTATAGTCCATTGGGTCATAAAGAGTCAGAAACAACTGAGCAACTGAGCGCACACACACACACACACTTTATTTTTGTTTTCCTAACAACCCTAAAAGTTGATTCTCTTATCTTCCCTTTGTAATAAGGAAGAAACCAAAGCTGGAGAGGAGTGATTTGGTATTAGAAATGTAAGGCTGATGTACAAACCCAAGTCTATATGTTGGATCAACAAGAGATTAACACCCCTCCCTCCCCCCAAAAAAACCTTCTCATTCCCATTTGCATATAGTCAAAAGAAAAAAGGCAATCCTGATCACATAAAAATTTATACACAGATGCCCATGGCAGTATTATTCCTAATAAACAAAAGGTGAAAACAACCAAAATGCCCGTCAGCTGATGAATGGATAAACAAAAGAGGGTCTAGCCATACAGTGGAATACTATGTAGCCATTAAAAGGAAATGAAGTACTGAAACATGTTATCATGTGAATGAACCTTGAGAGCATAAGGCTCAGTGAAAGAAGTCAGATAGCAGAGACCACATATTGTATGATTCCATTTAAATGAAATGTCTAGAATACACAATTTTATAGATACGGAGCATAGATTGGTGGTTGTCTAGGACCAGGGGAAGTTGTAGGGAGATTGGGGAGTAACTGCTGAGGGGTATAGGCTTTCTTTTTGGGGTGATGGAAGCGTTCTAAAATTGACTGTGATGATAGTTTCACAACTCTGTGAATACACTAGATACCATTGAATCGTATACTTTAAATGGATACATTGCATTGTATATGAATTATATCTCAACACAGCTGTTATGAAAAAAATAAGAAGCCTAAAGAAGAAAATACCAAAATCAATGCTAATTGTGAGACATACATAAGACATGCGCATCAAGGCAGGCAGAAGCTTAAACTGATCACTGCATCCCATTTTTTCAAAACTACCAACCAATAATTCATGACAGAACAAAGTTTAAGTGATGCTTCAATATCACATGACAGAAGACTGTCTCAGGTACAACCTGAAGGATGCTTGTCTAAGGCTATGAACAGAAGCCAAATGTCATAATTACATTTGCAATCTGTATACTCTTCAGTTGCTGAAAGTCCAGAGTATAACAGGTCTGGGAAAGCTCATAAGGTTATTATTTAATATTGGTGGAAACATTTACAGTAAAATGCAAAACTTAATTGGTATTTTGTAAGCCCCCACGTGGCCTGGAGCAAAGGCCCTGCCAAGAAGTTTCCATAGCACTGACCCCTTTGTAAACCTGGTTAATGATGTCACAGTTTGAGAGGGATGATAAGACATTTAATTGGACAGTCCTATTCCCAGCATGACCAACCAGATAGTTTGAGGAATGGGATGCAGTGATCAGTTTAATCTTCTGGCAAACTATCTGTTAGACAGAAAATCTTTTGTGTCTCAATGCTCTAATTGAGTCCACTGCTCATATTCCCACCCACCTGCCTGCCTTGATGTGCAGAGCAGAGTGGGTGTGACTCTTCTCTCTTAGGATTCAGTTCAGTTCAGTTCAGTCACTCAGTCGTGTCCGACTCTTTGCAACCCCATGAATAGCAGCACGCCAGGCCTCCCTGTCCATCACCAACTCCCGGAGTTCATTCAAACTCATGTCCATCGAGTCGGTGATGCCATCCAGCCACCTCATCCTCTGTCATCCCCTTTTCCTCCTGCTCCCAATCCCTCCCAGCATCAGAGTCTTTTCCAGTGAGTCAACTCTTCGCATGAGGTGGCCAAAGTACTGGAGTTTCAGCTTTAGCATCATTCCTTCCAAAGAACACCCAGGGCTGATCTCGTTTAGAATGGACTGGTTGGATCTCCTTGCAGTCCAAGGGATTCTCTAGAGTCTTCTCCAACATCACAGTTCAAAAGCATCAATTCTTCAGCGCTCTTAGGAGCTTGCAAAGAACATGAGGCCATTACTGGGATCACTTAACTGTTCTTAACAGGCTGCCCCATGGCATCAAGTTCTTCCCAGGTGGCGCAGTGGTAAAGATTCCACCTGCCAATGCAGGAGACACAAGACATGGATTTGATCCCTGGGCGGGGAAGATCCCCTGGAGTAGGAAATGGCAACCCTGCTCCAGTATTCTTGCCTGGGAAATCCCATGGACAGAGGAGCCTGGAGGTCTACAGTCCATGGGGTTGCAGAGTTGGACATAACTGAGTGACTGAGCACAAGAGCATAGCATGGCCTCAAATGCCTTCGGACTGGTTTCTTTAGCCAGGTGAGGGAGCCTGAGCTGAGCAGACAGGCATCAAGACAACTATGAGACCAACTTTTCAATACACAGAGATCACATGTCTGACATGCCAGAGTATCTGTTGGTCCTAAGAAAATAAGAAAATATAAACAGTGCTGTGGTGTGACTGATGTTACTTTGTCCCTTGAAAAGGGGTCAGACAAAAATCTATCTAGTACTCATTAAACAATTACCTACAATCCTGATACCCTCCTCTTTAATCCTCCTCTCCCCCGCCCCCCAAAAAAAATATGCAATTTTGTGCCATAAGAAACAACATACCTGGGGACTTTCCTGTTGGTTCAGTGGCTAAGACTCTGAGCTCCCGATGCAGGGGCCCAAACTCAATCCTCAACCCCACAAGCCCCAACTAGGAGTGTGCCACAGCTAAGATGTGGCGAAGTCAAATAAATAAATAAATATTTTTGAAAAAGAAAATAAATGCTCCTAGCTCTAGAGCCAGTCTGGGTTCAAATACCTGCTCCAACATTGGCTACTACATGACTCAGGGTAGTTTATTCATCTGTAAAATGGCAGTGATGAGGATAGAGCCTTCACTTTATAAAACATTCAGAACACTTCTTGGTGCACAGTGAGCCCTCTATGTTTGCGCCTATTAGGACCGTCAGTATTACTATCTTATTACTGCTTCCAACAGGTGTGCTTTTCTTTGAAAAAGAAAGTGTTAGTCACTCAGGAGTGTCTGACTCCTTGTGACCCCACACACCAGGCTCCTCTGTCCACAGAATTCTCCAGGCAAGAATACTGGAGTGGGTTGCCATTTCCCACTCCAGGGTATCTCCCTGACCCAGGGACTGAACCCAGGAATCCCAAATTGTGGGCAGCTTCTTTACCATCTGAGCCACCAGGGAAGTTATGAGCTTTATTCTCTTCCTTAAAGATCTTCCATGCCTGCTCCTTTCTGCCACTGCAGAGAGCAGTGTCCTTCCTTGTCATTTAAGTGCTCAAAGATTTCCTGGATCTAACAACTATGGAATTAACTAAGGGGCAATTTTCTGTCAGAGGACTGGAATCTTAAATGACTGTTTCGTTGTTATTATTTTTCAGCGAATTATACTATATTTCAACAAAGGAGATCATGGTTTTGATAATGTCTACATGGATATGAAGACCATATTCAGAGCTTTTGGGCCTGATTTCAAGAAGAATCACCTGGCTGAGCCCTTTGACAGCATCCACATCTACCCCCTCATGTGTAAGCTCCTGGGAGTTACCCCTGAGCCCCACAATGGCTCCCTGGCAGTCACCCAGGAAATGCTGGTAGACACTTACGACCAGCACACAGGTGAGACACAAAAGCCACCACCAAGAGATTGGTAGTGTGGTTTGTTCTGTCCTGAGATAGAGAAGATTCAAAAAGGGGTTTTCTGAATCGGGGAAACATCAAGCAGAACAATCCTGTTTCCTGGCAGCTTCAGTGCCCCCAGCACAAGATTATCAGCAGCAGCTGTGAACAGGTAGCAGATGAAGGAGGAAGTCCCTTGCTGTGTTGGTGACATTTTATACAGTGCCTACAGGGCAAAAAGGAAGGCTCTCCATAGAGGGAATCAGGCAATAATCCTTCTGAGCCTCAGAAAACATGTAGAGTCTGCCCCCCAGATGCCCCTTGTAGATTCTGAAAAGCGGCCTTCCTTCAGCAACTCTGCATGCTGGTACCCAGAGAAAAGCTGCTCACAGGAGAGGAAAAAAGCTTTAGTGCTCTTCTCATGGCTAGACATGGGGGCAGGGGTTCCTGTAAATGAGGCTGAGAATCCTTAAGACTTCAAAAAACTAAATCTCGGTGATATAAAGAAAGGAAGCATCTCTGGGAATTTGGCTGTTTACAAACACTCGCCAGCATTTCTTCTGTGGGGAGACTTAGTGCCCAGTGATTTATCAGATGCTTAGAGCAACCACACTCATTCGAAATGGAGTACAAGGAACAGCTCCCTGCACTCTTCCCTTCTGCCAAGCCACTACCCACAATCTTCTCTGGTGGCTCAGATGGTAAAGAATCTGCCCACAATGCGGGAGACCTGGGTTTGGTCCCTGGGTTGGGAAGATCCCCTGGAGAAAGAAATAGTTACCCACTCCAGTATTCTTGCCTGGAGAATACCATGGACAGAGAAGCCTCACAGACTACAATCCATGGGGGTCATAGAGTTGGGAACACAACTGAGCAACTAGAAACTAGACCCACAATCTTCATGTGAATTTACTAGAAACAGGATGTTTGCAGAAAACTAAATGAATGGCAATTCTCTAAGTTATTGAGAATTTCTTTTTAAGTTTTAGAGTTTTGCTACAACTCTTTGGCCCCTACACCTGCCCCATATGTAATCCTGGGAGCCTGGGGTGAGGTGTGTTTGATCATCCGTTATTGATAAGCAGGACATCCTACCAACTGATTTTCAGCGAATTGGGTTTTAGCAAATTGGTCATTTGGCAAAGTGGTCATTAGGCAAATGGATCATTTGGCGAATAGGTCATTTAGTAAATCGGCTTTCAATGACTTGTCCTATGAGATTTCTCTACAGTGAGCACTTTCTTGGGTTAAATGTACATTTCATTTCCATAATTAATATTCACCAGTGCCTGGATAGGAAACTTCCCAGAGACCCAGGAGCAGCCTCTTAATCAGATCATTTAAAACCATCTGATTTTTTATTAACAGGAGCAGAGATGAAGAGGGCATCTGCTCTCCAAAACACAGCAATCAGTCTCACAGTTGTCACAGGAGTCCTTGTGGTTCTGTTTGTCGCTGGTGTGACATTCACAGTCTTTTGTCGGAAAAAGACGTGAGTAGTCTGAGAGTTTTCTGTGGTTGATCAGTGCACATTGTAATAATCCATTTCAACCACTTTCTGAGTGTGTCAGGGTCCAGCACTTTGAGGACCCAGCAACCAGGGATATCTTTGTGAACTTGCAGTCTGGGCAGTGGTACAGGGACCAAGACTCAGAAGAGCCCCCAGCTTGGTTTGATCTCAAAAATCCTGATTTTTAACAAAGACCCCATTTTCATTTTGCACTTGGCACCAAAAACTATGTTCCAGTTTCATTCGTTTCCCAGGATTGCCATAACAAAGCACCACATACTGGGGTGGATTACAACAATAGAAACTTGTTGTCTTGTGGAACTAGAGGTTAGAAGTCCAAGATCGAGGTATTCACTTGATCCCTCTGGAATGTGTAGGGGAGAAGTCTTCCTGGCTTCTACTAGCTCCTCTTGGTTGCCAGCAATCCTTGGCACTCCTTGGCTTGTAGACACAATCTCTGTGTCCATCATCACATAGCCAACTTCTCTCTGAATCTCTGTCTTCACATGGAATTCTCTCCTCTTAAAAGGACACCAATCATGGAATTCACAGCCACCTGTATTCCAGTATGATCTCCTCCTAACTTAATTACACATGCAGAGACCCTCTTTCCAAAAGAGGTCACATTCCTAAGTACCAGGGGTCATGACTTCCAACACATCCTTTCAGGGGAACACAGTTCAACCCTGGTTGAACTGGTCCTGCCATCAACAAAAGCACTCAACGGCCCTGGTACACTGCTTTCTACATCTCCATAGTTACATCAGGAGACTGAGCCTCTCACATCCCATGTGACACTCAATCCTGACCATGCCTCTGCTTTCAAAGAGCTCCTGTCTCAACAGCATGGAGGCCTCCTGAACACCATAAACAGCCTAAGGAAAGTCAGAACTTTACTTAACCTTAACTCCATTACAAAGCCCACATTTAATGTAATTTATATTTGAACTATAAAATTTTCCTATAAGTTGAAACATGACCTATAAAAGTCTCTATACCCTGAAGCAACATTTTAGAAAGAAATCAATTGGTCCTTTTCTGCAGAAACCATTAGCCATAGAAGAAAGAAAGGAAAAACCTCAAGGTACTGATTGAATGGCCATTCCCACAGCATAATTTCTAAAAGGTAACCATTTCATATAGTTAAAATGTATTAGTTTTTCATCATCCACCATCACCATCATCATCATTATTAAAGCAAGTCTCAAATCCAGAAGTTGAATCTTTACTATAGTGTGTGCATATATGCATATCTTCTGCCACTGAAAGGACTGTTTAGATATACCCTAAAGCTTCTCTCCACATCAATACCACTGGAATTTTCACTTTCTATGTTAAATAGCAGTCCTAATCTTCACTAACACCTGAACACACCACATCTGTGAGGTCCATGGACCATTACAAATCCCTTCAGTGCCTTGATCCTTCCAAGCTCAGGTGTGAGAAATGTTACCTATGACCTTTGTCCCTCCCAAGAGCCCACAGACAAAGATAAAGGTATTGTCTGTGTGTAGGTCAATGGTGTGGCCCACTTAGGGGTCTTCCGCAATCTGCCTCCCATCTATGGCGTCAGGGAGGCTAGACAAGCCTAGATTTATTAATATCTTAGTATAACATCATGCAGCATCACTTACTCTGGTTTGACCCTGTATGCCCTTTGGTTCCTCAGAGGAAAGGTAATTAATAGCTATTATGTGTGTTAATAGAAAGCTTGGTATTCATGAGTTTGACCCATTCCCAATGGTTTCCACTCACCACTGCAGGCAGAGAGCTGACCAAAACAGCACAAGTGAGCCAGTACGCATGACCGAGCTCTAACATCGTTCCTTCAGGACCAAGATCCAATCATCTTACATCAGATGTTTCTACCCCAGGATGCTGTGACTCAGAGGATTTATGCAACATCTCAGACCCAGAAACCTTTAATTCCTTGTAAAAACACAGCAATAACCACAGTTCACACTCTTTACTTCAATCAACTGTTGATGGAATAAAGGACAATTTTTGTCAGATCCTGTGCTCACATGGTTCTTGTAGAAGAACAGGTATAAGAGAACAAACGCATTCAATTAGAATTAATTTTCCTCTCTTGTTCTCATAGCTGAGCAGGGCTCAAGTGTTTCTCATCTGAAAGGGGTAATAAGACTCATCTGTCCCCATCAACTGCATTGTGCAAGTATATTTAACAAATTAGCTCCCAAGATGCTTCCAAATAGTTATTTCAAGAGATTTATGAAGGTAAACTTATTAGACTCTGAACACAGTTCAAACTCCAGGGGCAGCACCAGCGCCTTTCACTGTCCTGCTTTTTACTCAAGACATAATAAGGTCAAATGGAAGTAACTTTTTTTCTTTTCTTCCCCATCCCCACCTGTGTACCATTCTAACTCCTTTCCGGATTCTTTTCCCTGCAAAGTCAAAGCTCCCACTGCAAGCCCTCATAGTTCCATGTGCTCACTGGCACTGTATATATTGCCATGGTGCTTCTACATTTATTTGTGTGATAATTAGTTCAATACCTATTTCCCCCATGAAACCCTGAGCCCCTGGAGGGCAGGGAACCACTCCTGGTTCTTCTCACTGTTGCATCCTCAGCACCTGATAGTACCAGGCACATGAGGTGAGGTATTAGTTGCTCAGTCATGTCTGACTCTTTGCGACACCATGGACTATAGCCTGCCAGGCTCTTCTGTTCATGGAATTCTCCAGGCAAGAATAATGGAGTGGGCTGCCCTCCCCTTCTCCAGGGGATCTTCCCAACCCAGGAATCGAACCCAGGTCTCCTGCATTGTAGGCAGATTCTTTACTACTGAACCACCAGGGAAGCCCTACCAGGAACATAGTTTATGCTTAAAAAGTATTTGGTGAATTAAAGATTCTGTGGGTTAGAGACAGACCCTAATTGGGGTCTGGGGGAGCAAGGGTTCCTATCTGTGTTGGGAGAAATCAATGAAATCAGAGTAATCACGGTTAAACCCATCACACCTATAGCCTGCCTTCACTGTTCAAGTTCACTTTATTTGTTGCTACAAATGATTTCACGTCCCCCCAAGCCTAAACAATAAGATGTTCACCCAAATTGTTTTCCAGGAAGTTGGAGTCAGCTGTGTCTAATTCAGGCCAGTTAAGACTGATTAGGACCACCAACCCTCCAACTGGGCATGCGGGAGCTTGGTGATCTTTGACGTCAGAGGGTCAAAAACTCCACCATCAGAACCTGCTGTTTTCTGACCAATGGTCTCATGAAGAAGCCTATAGTTTAGTTGCCCTTGCATGAAACAACTATGACCTCACCTTTTACTTATTTCCAATCATCTCACTCCACACCCACCTTGGTGTGAAACCACCCTGCTTCTTTAGCCCATAAACACCCCACAGCCCCTCGCCTGCCCGTCCACAGGGAGGCAGATTTGAGGTTTGTTTCCTCGTATCGAGTGGCTGCCTCATGAATAAATCCCTTCTCTGCCTCAAATCTCAGCGTCTGGCAAACGAATCTGGTTGGGTAATGAGGTGAACCTCCTAGCCGCACCCAGGCAACCAGGGCCTCCTCATCCCTCTCCCGCTCTCAGAAGTACGGCCTGCCCATGGTTCCCACGGTAGAAGCTGTTTGAGGAATGCAGCCTTGAGAGAGCGAGGCGCTGAGGAGACACTGGACCACGGGCTGACTGGACCCGTGAAGGCCTCCACATGCACTGTTAGCGTTCTGTCAGGAGGCTGTGGGGGTCTATTGGCCTTGGGTGCCCAACACAAGCCTCTTAAGCAAGCTCCCTCACGTATTAAAACTGCCACCCACCAACCTGGAGGGGCCTGCTGTTCTCTTCGGTCTCTCCTCGCCCTCCGTGTACGGGGCAGGGCTGAGGTAAAGGTGCAAACCAACAACTTTACCTCAGCGCCCTTGGCCAAGGAGAGGAAGGGCAGCGCCGGCCTGAGACCACAGGCCCTGAGGCGACCCTCGCACCCGAGACTGGGCTTGAGGCCGAAGTCCCAGAGGAGTCGGGGAGGGCTAGGATAGGGCTCAAGGGACGACGCTTCTGCACGTAGGGGCCTTGCCAAAAAGACTGTCGAAAAAGTGCTGGAACAACGAGAAGCATTACCTGGCCCTCGGCCTGACTGAACACTCGCCCGCGGAGCCCTCGCTGCCCCGCCCAGCGAAACTTGGCGCTAAATTCTGACTCCGCCCCACCGAAGCCATGGCCCCGCCCCTTCTGCCGTGGCCCCACCTCCAAGGCCCAGAGCCCGCCTCCAACTTCCCCTCGACGCCCCGCCCACCACGGCACTAACCACCTGCTGAACTGCACCGCCTCCTGAACAGATTCCTTCCTTAAGCCCCACCTCCTGAGCTCTGCGCCCCGCCTCCCAGGGCCCCGGGGGCGCTTGACCCCGCCCCGAGCCCCACCCCGGCCCCGTGCGCCCGTCTCTGGCCGCCTCGAATCACAGCCCTGCTCCCGCCCAGTCTACTGGGCAACGCCGCGGCCCCGCCCTGCCATGGCGCCGGAGGAGAGAGCGGATGCCGCGCGCCTGCTGCGGGGTTTCGAGCGCCGCTTCTTGGCGGCGCGCGCCCTGCGCTCCTTCCCCTGGCAGGTGGGCGGCAAGGGGCGCGGAAGGTGGGTTGGGGAGCACCGAGAGTTCGCGGTGAGCGGGGCTCCGGAGTCACACACCCGCCCTCCCTGCCACGTGATGGCCTCTGCTACCTCGCTGGTCCGAGCGGCACGTCCGGTCCCCCGGGATCGCCGGGGCCGCGCGGGCTGGCGGCGAGGGGGCAGGCACTCCACCGGTGCGCCCCTGGGCCCTCCCTGCGCGCCCTTGGGCCCACCCTGCGCTCAGCCCTCAACAGCCTCTTCCCCTGGACCCTCGCCGCCCTTCACCGCCTTTGCAGACAGAATTGGAGGAATGTGAGATTTCCTCCCAACTCCCCTTTTCTTTGGGTGTTTTAGGGTCATGGACAGTTGGTTTAAAAAAAAAAAGATTTTTTAGCCTGTTATCCTGACCATTGGGTAACAGCTGCTGCTGCTCGTTTAAACAGCCAGCATGCTCAGGACAGCGGGAGATCACGCTGTGTTGAGTTCAGTGACCAGGTCACGGGCCCTCTCGGGCCTCCAGCTTTTCATGTGTATCAGCAGCTTTGGACAAGTCCTCTCAGAGGCAGCTGATGGAAGAGGCAGGGAGGTACAAAACAGTCCCTAAAAGACAGAAGAGCTCACATCCCTGCCCTAGGGACCTGCCATTTGCACACAGGCTCAGGGCCGGGGTAGCAGCTTTATTCTGCCAAGGCAGGGGCTCTAATGACACTGCGTCCTTCATAATTCACGTGCGGTGAGCTCACTGGGATGACTCAGTTTGGACACAGAGTCCTCCCCAGGTCTGCCCCTTCTTAAGAGGGGAGGTCAGTCATCTGTTCTTTCACTGACATAAATCATTTGGCATCCTAGGAGATCATTTCCCGTCAGAAAGGAATATGTACATTTTTTAACCCAAAATTTAAACCTTCGTAATTGCATCTGTGAGGCCCCATGCGTATCGCCTGTAATTGTTTACAGTGCTTACTCTTCATCAGGCCCATGGTAAGTGCTGGCGTAGGCTCACCCCCAGCACCCATGCGGTGAGGACTATTGCTGTCATTGGTTTGACTACAAAAGAAGTCAGAGCTCAGATCTGAGAGACAGCCTGCCAGCTTTGAATCCTGGGCCGACCCCCACAAGCTGTGTGACCCTGGGCAAGTGACTTTGTCCAAGGACATGACACAGGAGCTAGGACCTGCACAGTAAAGCAGCCTGCCTGCCACGGGGAGGTCTCAGGGAGTCCATCAGGTGTTAAGGCCATGGCTCCTCCCATAATTCCTGGCCAACCAGTTCAGTCACAGAGCTGATCTGTGAGACCCAGGTGAGACTAAGCTGCCATGGCTAATGCAAACCAGCAGCCTGTCTTCTGACATTTTCTGTGACTCATCCAGGTGTAACTCGGGACTTCTCAAGGTCAGGCTTTCAGCTGTCTGTGGCTTCTGCATCATTTGGCCCCAGGTCCCTGGGGAGAGATCACTTAGCACTTTGCCAACAATTCCTTTTGCATGTTTAATGTTGCTGTGATAATGCCCTTGAGATTTCTTTCTCTTACTGCCTCTCTCTTTGGATAGAGCCTAGAAGAGAAACTAAGGGACTCGTCAGGCTCTGAGCTGCTGCTGGATATTTTGCAGAAGGTAAGAATCACAGAATCCCTGGAATGCATCGCTGGCCTGATTTCCCGGTGAAGAGGTAACAGAAGCACCCTGGGTGAGCATGTGTCCTTTAAAAAGAAAGACGTTGCATCTGGCGTGACCAGCTCAGACAACTCGGGCTCTTTTGTTTTCTTAGATAAAGACATCAGAATACACAATATGCTGCATGAGAGGAGGGAATCTGGGCGATGTTTTTAAAACCGTCCACAGAGGAAATGGGGATGACAGCTGTAGGTACATCTAGCCTTTAATCACTGCTCAGAGACTTTCTTCTTTACGTTTAAAGGGAAAATAAGCAGGCACTTCTTGCCCGCCGGGTCTTTTTCTAGTTGTGGGTGGGGCCCTGCTTTTCGGAGGTGGGGTTTGAACATACCAAGGGGTATATCTTAGTCTTAGTATAACAGAACACAACACACTGTTTGGCTTATAAACAACAGGAATTTCTCTCTCACAGTTCTGGAGGCTGGGAGGTCCAAGATCAAGACTCCAGCAGATTCACTGTCTTGTGAGGGCCCACATCCTCATTCATGGAGGGCTGTCTTCTTACCATGTCCTCACATGGCTCGGGGCAGAGGGAACTCTCTTGAGGTCTCTTCTATAAGGGCACTAATTCCACTTATGGAGGCTTTACCCTTATAATCACACCCCAAAGGCCCCTCCTGATAGCCTTGGGTGTTGGAGTCAACATGTTGATTTGGGGTGGACACAGATATTCGGCCTATAGCAGAGTGTTAGCGTGAATCCATATGCTCCATGTTCCTGCCCAGAAAGGGCATTAGAAACACTGCCGTGGACTGTGCCAATGTTGTTCAGTCACTGAGTCGTGTCCAACTCTTTGCAACTGCATGGACTGCAGCATGCCAGACTTCTCTGTCCTCCAGTATCTCCCGGAGTTTGCTTAAATTCATGTTCATTTAGTCAGTGATGCCATCTCATCCTCTGTCGTCCCCTTCTCCTCCCGCCTTCAGTCTTTCCCAACATCAGGGTCTTTTCTGATGAGCCAGCTCTTTGCATCAGGTGGCCAAAGTATTGGAGCTTCAGCTTCAACGTCAATCCTTTCAGTGAATATTTGGGGTTGATTTCCTTTAGGATTGACTGGTTTGATCTTGTGCCACTGTAGTGGAGAAATATTTTTAGGAAAGGGCTGATATCTAAAACTCTTTCCGATGCATGTGGATCACCCAGGGCCAGAAATCCAGGGATTGGGTAACTGGGGTTTTCCCTGTATTCGCTTGAAGCCCATGGGAGACTTAAGACAAAGTCTCACCCGCAACCCACACTGTGTTCCTTCTCACAGACCGTGAAGCACCCTCTGTGCGTGAAGCACCCACCATCAATGAAGTATTCCCGGAGCTTTCTCTCCGAGCTCATCAGAAAGGTCAGTGATGGGCACTGTCCACCCAGTAACCAGGAAGCATCTGGGACCCAGCCGGCTCTTCAGGGGTGGACTTTGCCTGTTGGAGCTCAGATCCATCCTGTTCTCTTTTCCTGTTCTGCAGACCCCCGTAGAGCAGGGGCCTCCCCATCAGTGAGACACTGTGGGTGAGGCGGGAGGAAAGGAAAGGCCAGAGTCCTTCCTGTCTGCTTCCAGGGGTCTGCAGCAGTGGCAGCATCTCCTCTGTGGTCCTGCTTCCCCTCGCCCCACGGAACCTTCCCAGTCCTACCAGGCAGCCCCTGAGTGTGGGAAACCCCACCTGCTCCCTGCTGCCCTACACTGCACCTTACCTGCACCCTCTCTACCCATCTCGGAGGTGCCCCCAGCTCCCCCCACCAAGTGACCTATATTAAGTCAATCACATCCCAAATCTCACCTCCAAATGTGGTGAAAATCCTCCAGCCGTTTTTACAAGTCAGAATAAAAGCAAAGAGGTGGAACCTTGGTTTGAATCACAAGGGTCGACTTATGCCTCCTGCGAATGCTGTCTCCCTGCCCACCCCCAGCACGAGGCTGTCCACACAGAGCCGTTGGACGAGCTGTACCAGGCGCTGGCCGAGGTCCTGACGGCCGAGGACCCCACCCACTGCCACCGGAGCTATCTGCTGGTAGGAGACGCGCGCCCTCCACACACACAGTTAATTCAGGGTCCCGTCAGCCTCATGGGGGTTCAGTCCCTGACTCTTCTGCTCTGTGGTCTTAGATGAGGTCAGTTAACCTTCCTGGGCCTCGGTTTCCCCACCTGTAAACCAAGCCCTTCTGCAGATAACACCTCTCTTCGGGGCGGCTAGGGTTAAATTAGGTAACACACTGAATTGCACAGCAGTGACCTGGTGCTCAGACCTCAATAAATATTTGACAGATATATGTGGGCTTCCCAGGTGGCTTAGTGGTAAAGAACGCGCCTGCCAGTGCAGGGGACATAAGAGACACAGATTCGATTCCTGGGTCAGGAAGATCCCCTGGAGGAGGGCATGGCAACCCACTCCAGTATTCTTGCCTGGAGAATCCCATGGACAGAGGAGCCTGGTGGGCTACAGTGCCTAGGGTCACAAAGAATCAGACTGAAGCATCATAGCATGCATGCATTCCTACTGCTGTTGCAGGACGGCAGTCTCTCCCTGCTGTCCACTGCCACCATCACCAGCCTGATAAATGCTGTGGCCTCGTGACTGGTCATCTGGCTTCCTGCCCCACAAACGTCCGTTTTGCACACAACAGTTTTTGTTTTTTTGTTTGTTCTTTAACCTTTTATTATAAAACACAGATACAAAAAACCACGCAAAGAATTAGATTATCAAATTGCTGTAACTGCCAGTCTAGCCGAGGACTTTGGCAGCCCACAAGGCCCCCATCTGACCCACCTGCATCCCAGCCTGCCCTCCCTCCCTTTCAGAGTCATCACTCGGAGGTCTTTTCACTGCCACATGCACTCAGCTCTAAATGCCTGCACTTAGTCTTGTCCATTAACAAGGTTTGGCTCAAAACCTCCCTTCATCCACGGTTCCCCCAGCTCCTTCTCTTCCTGGCGGTTTGGGCTGGACAGCTCTGTGCAGGCTGACTTTCATTGCACACACGTGATGCTGTTCACCCTGTTCCTTTGTCCTCTGTTCCCCACAAACTGGAGGCTGGATTCCGAGGCCCACTGGGACGCTTGTCTGTTTGATCCCTTAGCAAGAACACTGCATAGGTCCCGGAAGGCTCATCATCTGTTTTTATCCGCTTCGTGGTAGGACTTACGATGCCTAAAGCTTAGACCCATTAATTCATTGGAGGATGTAAAAGTGACTTTCTGAATCATTTTGTTTTCATTGGCTGGATAGATTTTGTAAGGAAATGCCTCCTATTGGCTTTACTTGGTTGCAGAGGAAAGGCCGGATACAGACTTGTCCCTTCCCCTTTAAAGAGAGTGAACTGGTCTCCTGTCATTCCATTAGGGCTTCAGTCCGTTGCAGGTCGCGTCACTTTGTTGTTGTCCAGTTGCTCAGTCGTGTCTGACTCTTTGCAACCCCAGGAACTGCAGCACGCCAGGCTTCCCTGTCCTGCACTATCTCCCAGTTTGCTCAAACTCATGTCCACTGAGTCAATGATGCCATCCAACCATCTCCTCTGTCACCCCCTTCTCCTGCCTTCAGTCTTTCCCAGCATCAGGGTCTTTTCTCGTGAGTCAGCTCTTCCCATCAGGTGGCCAAAGGATTGGAGCTTCAGCATCAGTCCTTCCAATGAATATTCAGGGTTGATTTCCTTTAGGACTGACTGGTTTGATCTTGCAGTCCAAGGGACTCTCAAGAGTCTTCTCCAGCACCACAATCCAGAAGCATCAATTCTTCAGTGCTCAGCCTTCTTTATGGTCCAACTCTCACACCTGTACATGACCTCATGTCCATATAGTCAAAGGTCCGTATACTCAAAGCTATTGGAGAAACCATAGCTTTGACTATAGGGACCTCTGTTGGCAAAGTGATGTTTCTGCTTTTTAATATGCTGTCTAGGTTTGTCATAGCTTTCCTTCCAGGGATCAAGCATCTTTTAATTTCATGGCTGCAGTCACTGTTCTCAGTGATTTTGGGCCCAAGGAAAAATCTGTCACTGCTTCCACTTTTTCCCCTTCTATTTGCCATGAAGTGATGGGACCAGATGCCATGATCTTAGTTTTTTGAATGTTGATCTGAAAGCTGTAAGTCCAAAATCAGGGGTGTCGGCAAGGCTGATTCTGAGACTGCAAGAGAGGGATGTGCTCCAGGCCTGTCTCCTTGGCCTCAGATGACCATCTTCTCCGTGTGTGTGTGTCCTGATGTCCTCTTCTTACAAGGACCCAGTCAGATTGGAGTATGGTCCCCTTATGCCCTCATTTTAACTTGATTCCCTCCATAAAGAGTGGTTAAGATTCTGTGCTTTCACTGCCAAGGGCCCAGAGTTCAGTCCCCAGTCAAGGAACTTAAGATCCCACAAGTCACACAGCGTGGCCCAAAAAAAAAAGGCCCCATCTCCAAAAAAAGGTCATATTCTGAGGTGCCAGGGGTTAGGACTTCACCATACAAATTTGCGGAGGAAATGATTGAACCCGTGACAATCTCTTAATTTCTTTTCAATTTTTAAAATTTCACTCCTTTACATGTTCTCTCTTAAGAGTTTCCCTGGTGGTTCAGACAGTAAAGAATCTGCCCACAATACGGGAGACCCAGGTTTGATCCCTGGGTTGGAAGGATCTCCTGGAGAAAGGAACAGCAGCCCACTCCAGTACCCTTGCCTGGAGAATCCCATGGACAGAGGAGCCTGGCGGGCTACTATCCATGGGGTCACAAAGAGTCAGACATGACTAAACGATTCAACTTAAGGGTTTATCTGATTTTATGTTTTACTTTTATCCTTACGTTCCTTTGAGCAGCCTTTATTTCTGAAATGCTGTTTTCTGTCATTTATCACACATTCCTGAGTGTTTCTAGTGGCCTTACAGGCCTCGCCCCGGAAGTCTCACTGCCCCCACTGCCAGAGCAGGCCGATTCCCTCCTAGGTGGGCACCTGGGCTTTTCCAGCAAATGCCTGTTGGCTTGGGTCCTCCTCAAGCCCCACTACTTCCTCTTCTGTCCACCGACACGCTGAGCACACAAGGGTTGTATCACCCACCTGCTCAGAACCCGCCAGTGGCTCCCATCACATTTAGACTCCAATCCTACTTCCTTACATGGCCCCCTAGGCCCCCCGAGGCCCGCCCTGGCTGCTGGATTAGTAATTGTCTCTCCTGGTTTCCGCCCAGCCTTCAGGTGACTCGGTCACCCTCTGCGAGAGCACGGCCATCGTGTCTCATGGGACCACAGGCCTGGTCACGTGGAACGCCGCGCTCTACCTGGCCGAGTGGGCCGTGGAGAACCCAGCGGTCTTCGCTCACAGGTGAGCTGGGGGCACAGGGCCAGGCCCCCAGGAGGGTCTGCTGCCGGGCACTTGTGGACACAACGCCTTCTCCTCACCTTCCAGAATGGTCTTAGAGCTTGGCAGCGGAGCCGGCCTCACAGGCCTGGCCATTTGTAAGACATGCCGGCCCAGAGCGTACGTCTTCAGCGACTGTCACAGCCACGTCCTGGAGCAGCTGCGAGGGAACGTCCTTCTCAACGGCTTCTCGTTGGAGCCAAGCATCGACGCCTGGGCGCAGCACCTGGGACCGCATACCCCCGAGGCAGAGCGCCCCTGGGTGACGGTGGCCCGGCTGGACTGGGACACAGTGACGGCGCCGCAGCTCGCGGCCTTCCAGCCGGACGTCGTCCTTGCCGCAGGTACCGCCTGGCTTTCAGCAGGGACACAGCAGTGGACACTGCCTGGCGGGAGGAATGGCGGGACCTGGGTTGCGTGGGCCTCCAGGGTGACGGCACAGCACGGGGCGTGCCTCCTGGGGGCCCTGAGGCCGCAGCCGCCCCGTCTGAGACAGAGGCCACGTGTCCTCCCACGCAAATGGTCCCTCCTATGGAGGAACCAGCTCTGCCCAGCAAGGCGTGCGATGAGCAGAACAGGCCCCAGGGCACCAGACCAGCGGGACCAGTCTTAGCCAGGCCACAGCCCAGCGGCCAGACTTCACATCCCTCTCCAGCAGCCTGAGGGAGGCCTCTCAGTCTCTTCCAGAACAAAAAAGAGAAAGCCAGAGTAGCCCCAGGGCCCACCTACACCTGTCTTCAGATGGGGTGCAAGTGGCCGCGGCAGCCTCGCCTTTCCAGGACCACGGACAACGACCTGATCCCAACTCCTCTGTGTGCCCTGGGCCGGGCCGCGGGTCACGGAAGGGGTTCTGGGGGCCCCCCATCTGTGCGTCTCTGAGGCCTAGGGCTCTGCCTGTATGCCTCTGTCCTAGTCCACGAAATGAGCCCCGCAAGCAGGGCCCACCCACTTCTGGTGCATGAGAGAAGTGGCGTGTGGCCTGGCCACCAACAGGCCCATCCTGCTCCGCAGAGCTCACCCAGCCCGTCTGGCCATTGGCGCTGCCCTCTGGCCCGGCCATGGCCCTGAGACTCAGGCCGGGGGCAGCAGAGCACGCAGTCTAAGCGGTATACCCCCCCGGGCCCAGCTGGCGGGCGGGAGGGGCCCTGTCCCCACAGGAAGGAAACCAGAAGTCTGGGGCAGAGTCAGGTTTGCCTCATGAAGCATCTTCTAAACAGGCCACGGGCAAAGACTGGATTTCTTGTGAAGGAATGCCAGTGAGTCCTGGATATATTTCACGTGTTGTAGTGTCTTTCAGCAGCCTTTTTGTCCTGCTAACGTTTTCTGTTTTTACCCAATGTAGTCGTCTTACCATCCAAGAGCACAAACCTAATTAAACCACTGCTTTCTGGGCCTTCACCTCCAAGTGTCAGCATGGAAGCCCTCATCCTGGGGGAGCCCTTCCAGTAACCTGGGTTTCCATCACAGACGTGCTGTATTGTCCTGAAACGGTCCTCTCCCTGGTTGGGGTCCTGCGGAAGCTCTCCACCTGCCGGAAGGACCAGCGGGCTCCTGATGCCTACGTTGCCTTCACCATCCGCAACCCGGAGACATGCCAGCTGTTCACCACGGAGCTGGGTGAGCCCCGGGCCCCAGGCCAGGCTGCTGTCTCTGAGAGGCCTGCAGGGTCACTGCACTGGCCCCACACAGGACTCCAGGGAGCACAGAAACCAGGAAAGTAAAAGAAGGTGGGGGGTGACCTGGAGACAAACCAGGAAGACCCAGACCACGGTGTGCTGGAGCGACACCTGCACCCTCTGCCCAGGTCAGCAGGGGATGAGGGGGGCAGCTTATGCGGTGACCTCACAAGTCTGAGAGCAGCAGTCCTACTGTGTGTTTGGGGGTTCTAAGAGCCTTCAGTCTTTGTCTATGGAAGGGACAGGGCGGTGGGCGCCAGCATCAGGGTAGACGGGAGCTGGGCCACTGTCTCCAGGTCCTCACTGTACCGC
>NW_011494716.1:2300182-2305619 GCF_000754665.1 Bison bison bison | reverse complement strand
ACACAGTAAGAGGCAGGGGTGCCTTAGAGGAAGGGGGTCTGCCTGACTCGGCTGTGGGGAAGTGGGGGGCGGGGGCGACACTGTCCTTAGACCTGACCTGTGTCAGCCCCTGTAGCACCTGGTGGGAGCATGGGGGTGCTGTCATCCTGTCTCACCCAGAAAAACACCGGGGTGTAGGGCAGCTAAGTAATCATCCAGGCACCCAGGGACTAGACCCAGGCACCCAGCTCGCAGTCTCCACCCGCTACCCCATGACCCCCGCCCTGCGATCCCCAACCACGTGCCAGGCGTCACCAGGGCTTCCCACACACACCAGCCAGCCATGCAGAGCCTTCCCACGGCTGCCTCTGCCAAGAGAGATGACCAGTGCCCACCCACATATACCACGTCCCACTGACTGGTGTTTGGCCTCAAAGAATAATGAAGTCCTTTTTCAGATGCTTACAAGGAAAGATATCCATGCTGTATTTTTTAATACAATTTTTTAATATGTATTTGGCTACTCCAGGTCTCAATTGCAGCACACGGGATCTCTAGTTGTGGCGTGTGGGACCCAGTTCCCTGACCAGGGGTGGAACCTGGGGCCCCTACATTGGGAGCGCAGAGTCTTAGCCACTGGACCACCAGCGAAGTCCCCTCCAGGCTGTTTTAAGTGAAGAAATCTGAGTACTAAACAGCATATACATATACTGTATGTGCTGTGTGTGTGTATATACATATGCAGCACATGGGAGAAGGAAATGGCAGCCCAGTCCGGTGTTACTGCCTGGAGAATTCCATGGACAGAGGAGCCTGGTGGGCTGCAGTCCATGGGGTCACAGAGAGTCGGACACAACTGAGTAACTCACACTCACACATGCAGCATATACAGCCCATTTTTATTTTTAAAAATAATCACAGTAATACACACGGGGAAATTTCATACAAGCTAATTAACATTATTAACATGTTATACTTGGACAGCAGGATCATGAAACTTACACAGTATGTCTACTATTTCATTTTTATAAATACTGATTTTTCATTCATAAAAAACTGATGACAAAACCACCCTTGCCAGGGACTTGTCAGACATCTGTGCTTACAGAGAGGACGTAATCCCCTCTGACACAGGCCCAGCCTCTGAAGGCACCAGGCTAAGCAGTCAGGCAGACGTGGTTTCAGACCTCGGCTCCTACTGAGCTGTGCCCGGTGAGAGGGTGGAGCCCAGAGGCAGAGCGATGGGGAACCGACAGGGCCGTGACCTCTGAGGGACACACACAGCCCAGTGTGCAGATGCAGGAAAGCTGGCTGCTGTGAGCTGCTTACCAAGGGGATTCCTGGTCCCACCCTGGAGGCTGGTTCTGGGTGTCTGTCCCAAAGCCCCACCCTGATAGGGTGGCGTCCCGCCCCCAAACCCCAGCACCCTGAGATGCGTCTGTTCTGTTTCCAGGCCAGGCTGGGATCCCGTGGGAAGAGGTGCCTCATCATGACCAGAAACTGTTTCCCTACGAAGAGCACTCGGAGATGGCGATTCTGAAACTAACGCTGTAGTTTTTACAGATGGTTCTGAAGGACAACCTGAAAATCAAATCACTGTCCTGGAAAGAGTCTGATAAAACTTCCACTGGACTTGAATGTTCAAAGGATGTTAAATTCTGAATCCGGAACCGTAAAGTGTTCTAACAAAATATAAACTGCTCGAGTGTGTGGGTACCCTCTCTCTGCCAGCTGGCTTATTTCTTAAGCAAACCACCGTTAAGTCAGAAGTGAAATTTTTGGCTCAGACAGAAGGATTTCATTTGTGCAGATAAAAACATATACGAAGTGTGTTTTCCCCAACCTGGACCCACGTCCCTCAGAGCCATGCTGCAGTGGGATGCATCCTAGGGTCCCCTGTTGGGGGACGGGGGGGGCGCGGGGCAGGGGGGACCTGCGGTGCCTGTTTTCAAGGCAGGAATCAAAATATTAGGGACACGCCTGGGCAAATGCAGCGGGAGACAAAACCGGGATCTTGAAGATGCCGCAAGCAAGTAACGGGAAAGTTACTTCCCTCCTCACAAACTGAGGGGGGAAACACAGAAGACTGAAAAGAAGAAGGAATTCAGAGCCTCCAAAGAAGGTAGGAGGCTGAGCCAGCTTCCTGGGCCACCAACCCGATTACCAACAGTAGCCTCATTCTCCAGGCGGCGCCCACTGCTGTCTTTCCAGTGGCCGTCCGCCAGGCGGCACCGCCCCACAGCATCCCACCAGCAGCGCCAGCTGCGAGGATGGGAAGCGGGGGCTCCTGGGGAGGAAGGGGAAAGGCGAGGGGGTGGGCATCCAAGGCGTCCCGCACGGGACATCTCACTGGCCCGAGGGGTCACGTGTCCAAGATCAAAGGGAGCACCGTCCGCTCCCAGCTCTCATCCCAGCGGAGCTGCTCTGACTCCCGGAGGCTCTCGCGGAACTGGTACAGTTTGCCAGCAGGATCAGGAAACTTTGAGAAAAGAGTCTAGAAGAGATGAGAACTTATCTCGTCACCGCTTCCCATTTCCCACCCCAGGTCCCCCCCACCCCCTGAGCTGCCCGCCTCCCCCTTCCCAGCCACACCCCAAACCCAGGTGCCAGACATCACCCCCCTCCAACCCCATTATCCCACTGAAACCGTCCCTCCTCCCCAACACCTGCAGAACCACCCACGTCCTAGGGTCTCCAGCGAAACTCCCACTCTGGCCCAGCTTCCCCACCAGGCCTGGCTGATAACCCTTCTCATCATCTCTGACCCCCACTGCCGACCCAGCAAGCCCCCACTTCATCGGACGTAGGGGAGCCCTCTGGCCCCAGCCCACTCCACCCCCTGGGGTTCCGACCTGACAGCACAGCCAAGCGTCAGTGTTCACATCCACACCATCCACATACCGTGACCTGTGGCAGCCCCCACCCCTGGTCCTGCCAGGCTCTGCTCCCGCCAGGAGTACCACCCTCTTGCCATCTCCCCAGCACCCTCCTGTCCATCTGCTGAGATACAGGCGATGCCTGTGTTCTCGCCAACCTGGCTAAACTAAGGTGTCTGCAAATGCCAGCCTGTGGGACACCTGTGGCCCTCCACTTGTCTTTGTAAATAAAGTTTTACTGGAACGTGGCCATACGCCTTCATTCACAGACTAGATGCTTTCACATTACAACAGAGTTGAGATATTTTGACAAGAGACTATGGCAAAGTCTAAAATTCTTTCTGGGCCTTTCCAAAGTTTCTTGGCTCTGGGCTCAATTGTCAAGAATGACGACGTATTACTTTTTGTAATTTGTAGTAAGAAAGAAGTACCCTTTGAAGACGCCCACCCATCTTGCAAGGCTGGTCCAGGAAGCGCCCCTCATGCCTCCCTCTTCCTCCTCCGATCCAGTACCCCTTAAATGGCACATGGTCCACTCAGCTCTAGCATCACCTGTGTGGTATGAGCTCCATAAACCCAGATGGCAGGCGGGGCAAGCCCTGATTCCCCAGGCCCTCTGGGGCCCAGCCTCTGAGACTGCTACTCCTTCAGCAGACCCAGCCCAGGCCCACCCGCCCAGCTGCAGGAACAACAAATAGCCGAAACCCCACGAGCCCTGGTGGGGGGCAGACAGACACCACCACCTGTAGCTGAACTGCCAGCTCCTCCGAGTCCTCGAAGACCAGCCCGTTCTCCTCGTGTTTCACAAGCTCGTGTAAGCTGTAGAGAGAATGGCGGAGGGTATGAGAGCTCTCGGGAAGAGAACAGAACCCACCCCACCCGCGGGCTAAGGTGGGAGTCAGGAACAGTCAGTCTGTCCTTCCCTTCAGGGAGCCTGTCCTTAGACTCAGCATCTGAACTGAAAAACGACCTGGAAGGACACGTGTTAGGAATTCAAACTGATTTGGGGAAGGAGAGGCAGTGAAGGGGCATTCGGACTTTTTGTGCTGTGTGCGCTCTTGGTGAGTTCTGGGGTTTTTTTTCTTAATTCTACAGCAGAGAAATCAGGTAAAGGGCAACCACGCTGGAGGCAGGCTCAAAACTGATCAGGAGCTGATCCCAAAAGGATGTGAACCTGGAGTCTAACATGCTGGCTTTCCCATTTAGAAGCTGGCCCCTCCGCTCATGGTGGGGCCACTGCACCTAAACCTCTTCTAACACTGACCTCTCCTGCCCATCTTTTCCAGGAAGAGCGGAGACAGAAATAGACACATCCAACTGACGCGAACCCAACTACATGAGCTGAGACAAAAGGGACAGAGAGAGAAATCCCTGAGTCGGGTGGGCAATCCTGGCCACCATGCCACGCCGTGAGCACACGCCCCCAAGAAGAGTATCTGATTCATCATTTTTACTCTCCTCCCCGCCTGCCTCAACATCAAAGTGGAAGCCACCCCGTTTGGTAGGGCCACAGCCCACCCACGGGGACTACAGGGGCTCCTGTTCCCTAGGGGTGGCCGAGCTGCACAGATCAGAAGCGGCACCCTCCCAGGAGGTTTCCCAGGCAACGCTAACCATGCTGGCTCCCCACACCCCCCGCCACCCAGCTGCTGATTTGAGAATATAACCCAGTGGGATTATTTTTCACTCCTACCACTGAAATTTCATGGCACACACTGGCAGGCAGCATCCGAACATGTCCACCACCTTCATGGGCAGGTCCAGGCCACTGGAGGACCGGTGCAGGCAGACGCCCAGGTCTGCAGACCCTGCGGGGCGAGGACGAGAGTGACGGGGCCGTCAGCGCCGGCCGTGCGCCCAGTGACCACGCATCCCGCAGGACCGTGGACAGAGGCAGGCAGGGAGGAGAGGAAAGGGGCTAATCACACCCCCAACCCCGCGTACAGATGCCTGGAGCCTGCCGGCCGAGTGCCCTGGCTTGAGGCAGGGACACAGGGGCGCTTCCCACATGCTGCTCCTGGCTGCTCCGCCCTTTCTGAGCACTCCCGGCCCATCACCAACGTTTTTATATAAATGGACGCTCTTTTTCTCCTTAACCACAATTTAGTTTAGAAGAAGCTGCAGCAATTACTGCTTCCTGAATTCAGATCTTCTGCTCGGGGTAATGAAAATGTTTTGGCGAGACACAGTGGCGGTGACCACAAAACACATATTGCATATTTTTGTTTGTATTTTATCACAATAATTACAGGAAGAACCCAAAGCAGACCCAACAGAAAACCAGCTGTCACTGTGAACACAGAGCCAAGGAAGCACCCTCATATCACTCAGCGCCCTGGGAACTCCTATCTAGAAAGGAACTTCCCGCCTGAGACGGATTATTTAGATGCTGAGATCGATCAGCACTGAGCCAACAAGCTCTCCCCGAGGGATCAAGACGGCAAGAGCCAGGCGGCTGTCCTCACTGGCTAACAGACTGCACTGTTGAACTCTTGGTCTCTGCACCGCCCTGACTTGGCCCTACCCAGCCCCGCCCAGCCCTTCTGCCCAAGGGAACAGCAGGACTGAGCTGGAGAGCGTGG
>NW_011494716.1:2299020-2299962 GCF_000754665.1 Bison bison bison | reverse complement strand
CCTGGATCAGGGATCGAACTTCTGTCTCCTGCACTGGCAGGCGGGTTCTTTACCAAGGAGCCCCTGGGAGGCCCGCTGCCCTTGGGGATTCCCCTGTAAAGCCCTCCCTCCTCCCACAGGCCTCCCACCAGACACTCTCACCCAGAAGCAAGGGATAGTCCTCAGCCTCCAGCCACGGGGTGCAGACCTGGATGTGCCGGAAGCCCTTCTGACAGATGAGGCGGCTGTAATAGTCCTTCAGAGGTCCTTTGCCTGGCAGGGGAAACTCAGTCACCCACTGGGCACCCCTCCGCCCTGGCCCACGCCCCCTAGCCTGGGAAGCCCCTGCGAGGGCGTGAGCAGCAGGCCCACACTCAGCAGCTCCCATCAGGCCCCAGCCAGGCGCCCTCCAGAAACACCCGCCCAGGGGGGTGTGCACCCTGACGGCAAACACCACAGCCCTTCCCCCAGCAACCTGTGCCCAGGGAACCTCAGGCTGGGAAAGTGTCTAGGATAAACTCTGGCCAGTCACCAGCGTGCCCTCCGAGACAGCTTCTCACACAGGCTTCCCTGGCGCCCTGCCCAGGACCCCCAGGCAGCACAGCCTGAGTGGTGGGCCCCTGCCACCCCTGGGGGTCTGGGGGCCAGGAGGAGAGCAGTGTCCAAAGCAGGGCTGCTGGCCCAGGGCCCTCCTCCTCCAACCAAACCTCCTCTGCTTCTCTCTCTCCACTAGGAAACAGTTTTACACTGGACAGTGGACTCTCATTTAAAAAGAAAGAGGGTTTTCCTGGTGGCTCTCAAGAATCCGCCTGCCAACACAGGAGACGTAGGTTAGATCCCTGGTCCAGGAAGCTCCCACGTGCTGCACAGCTACTAAGCCGGTGTGCCACAGCTACTGAGCTTGTGCCCTAGGGCCCGGGGGCCAGAACTACTCAGCCCGCACGCTGCAGCTACCGAAGCCCA
>NW_011494716.1:2295089-2298644 GCF_000754665.1 Bison bison bison | reverse complement strand
AAGTAAAACCATTTTTTAAGAAAAGAGGCTTGAAAACCACTGTATCTCCGAGGTTGCCCTATCTGAGGTTCAAATCTAGACTCCGTGCCCTGCCGTGAAGTCCCTGTCAACTTCAGCCTGCCCCTCCATTAAGCTGGCAGAGAGAACCATGCATCAAAGAGTTAGGCTGACAATCAACGAGACAGCAAACATCACAGGCCTGACGTGGGGAGGGCGTTCTGTCCCCTCTAGTGACCCATCTAATACAGAACAGGGACGCTCCCGGGTGGGTACCTGTTATGACACAGACCAGAGAAGGGAGGCTTTCTCCACTGTCGATCAAGTGTTCAAATTCTGCGTTTAAAAAAAATAAATACGTGATAACCAAGATCAGGGAGTCGGGTGAGTAAGGGGCTAATGGGAGGGGTGGAGGGCAGGGTGCTGCTCCTAGCCACACAATCCTGGAGGGGACTCTTCAAAGCCAGGGGGTCACTCACTGACCCAAATGGGGACCCAGGCCCGCCACTGCCACCCTGTGTCCTCAGCCTGGCCCACCCAGTGGCCCTGGAACACTCTGCCGAGGACATCACGTGAGGCCGGGTGAGCATCCCGCAGCTAAGGACACCCCGGCAAGCCCAGCTCCTGATCACAGCCACACACCTACTTTCTAATGCTGCCAGCAAGATGGAGAAGTCTTCGTCCTCTACAAGAAAAGAGAACTGAGTGTCATCGGTCGGTTTCCCGTGCTTCCCCCACCAGCTCGTGCGCTCCCCTTTCTCATCGGGGCCCCAAGTACGTGGGGGCACAGGACTGACACTCGTAGGAGCCCCAAGTGCCCGGGAGGGTCCTGAGACCTGTCCAGCTCGTGCTGCTGACCAACAGGGCCGGTCGCCCGCAAAGATGGGTCACCGCTCCACTCAAGGCATCCCGCTCCGTGAAGGCTGACCTCTCCGTGCCCGGGTCTGAGGATTCTGAGCTGAAGGAGCGGAGAGAGCCCGTGAGCTGCCACAGAGCAGGCTGTGGGGCCCCGAAACAGCCGTCTCCTGCCGGCGAGGCTCACAGGCAGTGGCCGGGGTGCAGCCACAGCCGAGCCACCAGGTGGCCCGAGCACCCGGGGCCTGGGCGCTGGCCTGCCCCCGCTTTCTCTCATCATCCGTATTACTGATGTGTCGCCAGGCACCGAACCCACAACAGCAGACAAGACTGACTCAGCCGTGCCTTCCGGGGGCTTACTGTTGTAATCACCCCGTCGGCTTAAGACGAGGATGCTGTGACCATCTCTAACAGCCCCCAGATTACTGAACAAAGACCAGGTGTGCGGAGAGCCGCTCACAGAGGCTCTCCTCACCCCCCAGGAGGTGCCCAGAGAACACACAGGTGCACAGACCCTGCCACAGGGTCAGGAACCCTGGCAGGAGGGTAAGGACACCCACAGCCTAGTGCGGGGCAAACACCTCCCTAAAGGGCCAAGGAGTAAGCCCTGTAGGCTTTGGGGGCCACATGGTCTCTGTTGCCGAGCTCAGCTCTGCTCTTGTAGCGCGGAACCAGCCACACACGATATGTAAATGAACACACACACTGCATTCCAATAAAACTTTACATATAAAAATAAAGAGAGCAGGCCTGCAGTCATAGGTTGCCAACCCCCGGTCTGATGGATCCCCAAGTCAGCAGCGAG
Organism: Bison bison bison; assembly: GCF_000754665.1. Classification (NCBI taxonomy): domain Eukaryota; kingdom Metazoa; phylum Chordata; class Mammalia; order Artiodactyla; family Bovidae; genus Bison; species Bison bison. Next base: position 2,296,987 of record NW_011494716.1, on the reverse strand, counting down.
CATGAAACAAGGCACCTGAAAGCAAGCTGAAGACGGCAGACTTACCGGGCCCTGAACACAGGGTAGGTGTGGCTCAGCTTCACAAAGAGCTGATGTTGCAGGTCCAAGGGCGTCTCTTTAAAGAATGATGCTGGCTTGTCGTACACAGTCACAGCTCTGCAATGAGATCGTTGGGGTGGCTCTAGGGAGGGGCAAAGAAAGGCCTAAAGAAGAAAAAACCCAGGAGGATCCAGAAGAAGGGTGCTTGGAGATCCAAGTCTCAACAGTAAACTTCAGAATGACTTGGAAAGGGACTTCCCTGGCAGTCCAGTGGTGAGGGCTCTGCACTTCCAACGCAAGGGTCCTGAGTTCAATCCCTGGTTGGGGAACTAACATCCCACCTGCCAGATGGCGTGACCAGACAAAACAAAAAACCCAGATACACAGTTTAAAAGAGTCCAATTAAAAAAAGAATTACTTGGGAGAAGCACAGAGAGAAGGTTCAACACCAAAACTGCCTGGACCGCCTGGCTGGCTGGCAAAAAAAACTCCAGCCTCCTGCCCGCTCCACTCCCCCAAACCAGCAACCACTCCCCGGAGCCCCAGGAACTCCCAGTGCCTTGCCAGCACGACACAGCAGCTGGGAGGGACCCCTACTTGATGCCCCAGTTCTCAGCCAGGTCGTCCCGCATCGCGTTGGTCACACACAGGTTCAGGTGGGACAGGCGTCCGCAGAGCTTCTCATACCTGAAGAGAAGTATCAGTGTTCAACCTGGAGCCCTGGGCCGAGCACCACCACCCGCCACCAACCGGCATGGGACTCGACACCTTCTGGTATCGAAGAGGCTGCAGAGCTGGGGTCTCTCAAACCAGGTCACTGGCAAGGTGCCTTCCCAGTGTTTGCACTGAGTTCCACCACCTATATTTCCTTCACACCTTTCTGTAAATCAGATTGCTTTTCAGCTTAAACACAATTACTTTCGGGAGAAATCATATTATCACTAGGGAAGGGAAAATCCAGTCTCTCCTGCCATAAAATGAAGGAGAAACACAATAAAGTCCTCATCATCAAATCTCAGCCACATTGCCCTGTTCCCTGCAAAGGCTGTGGGGCTGAGGCTCACTCCCACTGTGTTACAAAGGGAGCTGAGCAAATGTTGTGCGTGCGGGGTGCTAAGTCGCTTCAGTTGTGTCTGACTCTTCACAACGCTATGGACTGTAGCCCGCCAGGCTCCTCTGTCCATGGAGATTCTCCAGCCAAGAATACTGGGGTGGGTTGCCATGCCCTCCTCCAGGGGATATTTCTGACCCAGGGATCAAACCCACGTCTCTTATGTCTCCTGCGTTGGCAGGCGGGTTCTTTACCACTAGCGCCACCTGGGAAGCCCTATCAAATGTTAGAAAGGTATTATCAAGAGATTAGTTCCACACTGAGACATGAGCCCTGGCGACCGGAAGAACTGAAAAAGAACTGGAAATGAACAGGGTTATTGAATGTGTGTGTGAACCAAGGCCTGGTCCTCACTCAGGATGCAGAGAAAGCTCCAGAGAAAGTCCATCCCGGGCATGGAAGGTTGGCGCTCACACTTATCAGCTGTGTGGCACGTGACGTATGGGCCCCCGGCCCCAGTTTCCTGGTTTGTAAAAGGAGAGCAGTCACGGGACGCCCTCACTGGGTGGCAGTGGAGTCTGGATGGGAGAAAGGCTTGGGCTGAGGCCGTGCAGCCAGTGCATGCTGACAGCCGCCGTGACTACTACCCACGAATGACCCATCAGGGGAAAGGCCGCAGCCGGCCGATGGCTCGAGGCTGCAAGTCCACACCGAGGCAGGCGGTATAACTCAGGCTCAGAACCCGGCACTGGCTCTTTCAGACACCTGGACCCTGTGCAAGCCTGCTGGGAACAGGACTTCTAACACG
>NW_011494716.1:2287274-2294989 GCF_000754665.1 Bison bison bison | reverse complement strand
ATGTCTGGCAGGCGGTGGTGGTCCAAGGCCATTTGTGCTGGCCGTAAGTGGGGTCTACAGATCCAGAGGGAGCACACAGCTCTCCCGAAAACTGAGGGTGTATGTCCTCGAGATGAAGCTGAACTCTATCCAGGTAAGAGATGTACTTGTGTGTACAAAGCAAAGAACAAGTGACTCCTGGCGTCACCTCACAAACCAGAGTAATCTGGGGAAAGACAACTCACGCTCATGGAAACATGAGTGGCATGGTTTCTGCCAAATTCTGAAGCAACCTTCCTGCTAAGAACACTGGACACAGAATCCATGTGACACTGTACCCTTGGAGGATTTAAACTTATTGAAAAGTAAATAAATAAAAGTGTGGATTTGTTAAAGAAAGGAACATGGCATTGCTTCCTCCTGCAAGCAGAGCCTGCTCCCGAGGCCCTTCTTCCCTCCCCCCAGCTCACAGCTCACAGACAGCGGCCCCCACTTTGCATCTGGGGATCTGGTCTGCGTGCACCAGGGACCCCAGCTCTCTAGCTGAGCACTCGTCCCAAGCCTGAGACAACAGGGTATTGAAGCGCCCCAGGCTCAGTGGGGGTCAGAGGACACCAGGTGAGCAGGAGTCAGGCTTGCTCTCTCCACAGAGCCGGATGGGATGCAGATGAGAGCAAGGGGCTCCCAGGACCTGAGAAGCACCTCCAGAGGGAAGTGTGGGAAGAGAAAGGTCCTAATGACACCCTTTCTGAGCTCAAAGTTGGCCCTTTCTCAAGATTTCTCAGTTTCATGGGCCAACAAATGCCCTTCTTTGCTCAGGCCTGTTTTTATCACTGGTCACGAGCATCATGCCAACACCCAGCCTTGCCCTCGCCCCTACAGGGCACACAGGGGACCAGCTTCCCCAGGTCTCTGCACTGGCCCTTCTTCCCACTGCAGTTTGGAGTCAGTGTCTGCACCCTCCTTCCAGACCCTCACCACTTGGCCAGCAGAACGAGGGGGTGGCTGGGGCCGTGCACCAGACCCATAATGGAGTAGCCGTAGTTGTGCCAGTCGACGACAAGCTTGCTCCCACGGAGGCAGCCCGCGAACCAGCAGACCACAATGGCGGGCAGGCCTGGAGGGTTCTAGGAAAGAGAGACTTGAATGAAGAGGAGGAAACCAGACCATGGTTGAGAATAAACCAAGCGAGAATAACGTACATGGCAAAGAGTCAATTCTGTTTACAGAGCTCTTGAAAACAGATAAGCAGAAGACCCCTCTTCTTCACCAAAAAGTATAAAAAGTCATAAAAAAGAAAGCTGATCAGATGTCCATGACGGTCCAGTGGCCAAGACTCTACATTCCAATGCAGGTAGCCTTGGTTTGATCCCTGGTCCTGGAACTAGATCCTACACGCCACAAATAAGGCTCAGCACAGCCAAATAAATAATTAAAAAGAAAGAAAGAAAAGAAAATTGATCAACGTAAAAAGTCCAAGAGCACTGATACTCAAGGAGACAAAAAATGGAACAAGGAGGTACCATTTTTCACCTGTCAGAATGGAAACTCAAAACACTTATGATGCCTGGTGGTGAGGATGAGGGGGGAAAGGCCTCTCTGTTGGGTAGGGGGATAAAATGACCCAACCTTCTCTAGTACTATCCAGTAACCACATTTTACAGTATATGGACTCTGACCAAACACTTCCCTTACTGGGAATTTATCCTAAAAGAGAAACTGCTGCTGCTGCTAAGTCACTTCAGTCGTGTCTGACTCTGTGCGACCCCATAGACGGCAGCCCACCAGGCTCCCCCGTCCCTGGGATTCTCCAGGCAAGAACACTGGAGTGGGTTGCCATTTCCCTCTGCAATGCATGAAAGTGAAAAGTGAAAGTGAACTCGCTCAGTCGTGTCTGACTCTTAGCGACCCCACAGACTGCAGCCTACCAGGTTCCTCCATCCATGGGATTTTCCAGGCAGGAACACTGGAGTGGGTTGCCATTTCCTTCTCCAATGCATGAAAGTGAAAAGGGAAAGTGAAGTCGCTCAGTCATCTCCGACTCTTAGCGACCCCATGGACTGCAGCCCACCAGGCTCCTCCGTCCATGGGATTTGCCAGGCGAGAGTACTGGAGTGGGTGCCATCGCCTTCTCCGAAAAGAGAAAGTGGACCCATGCAAAAGACATATGTTCACTGATGCTCTTTGCCACTTTGCCAGATATGTTTAAAAAAAAAAAAAAACAGGAACAATCTGAGTGTTTATTAAGATGATACTAAATAAATACATCAGGGTATATATCATACTGGGATACGATACAGTCAATTAAAAGAAGGAACTTTTCTGTTAAAAAGCAGTGACAATAAGAAGCTAAAACCATAACTTCAGAACTAGAATGAAGACCTAGTTCAAATCCTGACTCCAGCACTTCCCAGCTGTGTGACAACAGAACCTCCCTAGGTTCAGGTTTTCTCATCTCTAAGTGTACATAACACAAGAACCTATTTCTTAGGATTGTTGTGAGGAATTAAATGAGATAATGCATGTAAAACATTCAGATATGTGGTAAGTAACTATCTGCAATGACACTGAAAAACAGAAAGGATGGGTATCATAAAGAGGATGGACACAGACCACAGGCTCCTAGTCAAGTGTTTAGAAGTTTATATACACACACATGAATATGCAATTCATCTACCAGTTTGTACATTTTTAAGACTAGAATGTAAAGAAAATTATTAACAGTGGTTCTCACAGTGGGAGGCGGGGCTGACACATACCTGGAGAAAGATGTAGGCTGCTGGCTCCGTGCACATCAACTTCCACAGCAAGTGTACTGCCTGGAATACAACTTTGACCCCGTACTGGAGGACATGGGGCCCAACTGCAAGACAGAAAACAGCTGTCACTAGTGAAGGCTGTTGGTGTTTAGTCACTAAGTTGTGTCTGACTCTTTGTGATCCCATGGACTGTGGCCCACCAGGCTCCTCTGCCCATGGGATTTCCCAGGCAAGAATACTGGGGTGGGTTGCCATTTCCTTCTCTGTGGGATCCTCCCCAACCAGGGACTGAACAGGCATCTCCTGCCTTGGCAGATTCTCTACCAGTGAGCCACCTGGGAAGCCCCGCTAGTAAAGGAATTCTTGGTAATTTGCAGATGCCCCCCCAAACACCCAAACACACACACACACAGAATCTAGAGTTGAGTGCTTCCTACCTGCAAGTCTCTGAAGGTCTGTCAGACCCACAATCTGAATTTTGTCGCTCTGCAAGAGCTCATCGTGGGGTTTGGAGTCTGAAAAGAATGTCCTCTTTAATGTGCTGGACAAGACAACCTAATTTAAAGTCTGATGATCCCTGCCCCACCCCTCACCCCCTCCCCAGACTGAATAAGGAAGAGCCATTTTGGAAAGTAAGACTTTCCCAAACCTCTCTGTTCCTCAGTAGCCAAAACAGAGAATGAGGCCAGTTCTTGTCCAGACTTCTCTAGACCAACCACAGAAGGAGGGCCAGAATCTTATCCACTTTCACTTAACACAATGCCAGGTACACAGCAGGCACTAAAGCTGACCTAGGTTTCCTGGATGATGGAATTATCACATCCCAGGGAGACCTCTAGGAAGTCCCACTCCCACCCCTGACCCTGGGGTAGCAGACTCTAAACAAGGACCTGAGGCAACCAGTGCTATTCCGGCTTTCCCCTGATATGGGGTATGTTTAGAGCTACCTCCTGAAAATGTCAACGTGGGGTAAGATGGAGGAGCAAACACCGCTGCCCCCTAACACTAAGGGGAAAAACTGGGCATGCTGAGAAAATGAAACATCTCCTGCCTGCAGAACTCTGCACTGAGGGTGAGGAATGGAGACAAGTTGCCCGTCGGCTCAGACACAGCCTCAGAGATGTGCTTACCAGCACTGGCCCTGGGGGTCACACCCATCTGGGTTCCAGTCCCATCTTTCCACTTACTAGGAAGAATAAGACTATGCACTGAGTTCATTTAGCTTAGCACAGTCCTGGCATATGGCAGGCGCTAGGTTAATGCTGATGTGTTCCTAGGTCTCTAGAACATCCAGGCTGGGGCGGAGGCGGGGGTGCAGAAACCTGGCAACATCTGTCCAGGCCAGAACAGTCTCAGAGGGCTGCCTGAGGGAGGAGAGAGAGAAAGCGGGCGCCCTCGGCGCGGCCACCCTCTCCCCCACCGGGGTGGTCAAAGCCGAGGGTCAAAGGCTGACAGAGCAGCCTCCCTCCCGGAGCCCCGGACACTCACTGCAGAACCCCAGGAGGGTCACGGAGAAGCCGCTCTTGGCCAGTGACAACGCGTGGTACTGCATGCGGGGGCTGCGGCCCACGTCGCCCAGCACCACGACAATAACGTGGCGGGCCGCGCGCCCCCACCGCCAGTGCTTCCACGCCACCAGCAGCAGCGGCGGCAGGAATAGGGACAGCGCCAGCAGGGCCACGATAGAGGCCGCCATCTTGGCGGGTCGGCGTCCGTCACGTGACAGCGCTCCCGCAGGCCGGGCGCGCAGTGCGCAGCCGCAGACCGGGCCTCCGAGGTGGGCGGAGACAAGAGGGGCGGGAACCTGGTTCCCTAAGCTGCGGTCCACGGAACCTCCGAGGAGCCCCTGGGAGCCGAGCTTTGGAGGTATTAGGGTAAAGTTGTTATTATGTAGGGAGCTAGGAACATTTTTTTCCCTTCATATTTCTAAGATAATTCACAAATATAGTGAAATAACAGTTCGTTTGAACCTTGTATAATGTTGAGAAAAGGGGCGAGATGCCAAAATACATACCTGCTGGTTCTAGCATATAAAAATCAAAATGACTATTGTACGAAGTCAGGGGGTGATCTGCTTTGGAGGATTAGGGAGTGAGTTGGGGTGGGGGCAGTTGTGAGCTGGTGGGGAGGCGGGTGGTGGGCTGTTTCTCGATCTGAGTGCTCGTGAGGTGGGTGTGGTCCGTTTGGGAAAATTCATCAAGCAGCGAACTTACTCATTTTTCAGGATGTATGTTGTACTTGAGGTAGCGCTAGTGGTAAAGAGCCTGCCTGCCAATGCAGGGGACTTTAGAGATGCAGATTCTATCCCTGGGTCAGGAAGATCCCATGGACGAGGGCAAGGCAACCCACTCCAGGATGCTTGCCTGGAGAATCCCATGGACAGAGAGGAGCCTGGTGGGCCACAGTCCATAGGGTCGCAAAGAGTTAGACAGGACTGAAATGGCAGCTCAGCACATGTTGTACTTGAATAAAATGTTTAAAATAGAAAAAGGAAATTCCCTGGAGGTCCAATGGTTGGGACTTTGCCCTTTCACTGCTGAGAGCTGAGTGGGGGAACTAAGATTCCAAAAGCAACATAGCATAGCCAAAAAAGAAAAAAAAAATAAGAAAAATAAATATATATATAGAGAAAAAAGGACAAGGAAGGAAGTAAAAACCATAATGATTTTAAGTATCCACTGTAGTAAGGGAAAGTTTCACTAACCCTCCTGTCTCAGCTCCCAAGGTAACCACACTAAAGAATTTTGTGTGGGTTTCTGTAACAGCGTTTTTACTTTAAAAGGGGTCCCCTTGAAGTCACCCCACTGCCCTCACCTTGGGAGCTGCCCCAGAATCTGCACAGCGACCACCTGCTCTAGAGGGTTCCCCCCACCCACCCACTCACATGTTAGACAAAAAATCAACACAGCACCTCCTCCATTAATGAGAACCCAGACAGAGCAGCACCAGGGGCCCTAGAACCCAGCTCAGGACGTGGCACGTAGGTCATTTGCTTCTCACAATAGCCCTGTGACTCCTGAAAGTCACATCCTTAGTGAGTGTGTGGCAGAGGCAGGGCTTAAAACCCAAGCAGAAGAGGGTGAGGAAGGAGGAGTAAATATGTATAGATGGAAGGGTGGACAGACAGTCACCTGTGGGCAGCCTCAACACCCCAGTTTCCAGGGAGGCCCTGCCTTCAGTTGTCTTGCTGGGGTCATGAGACCGGAACACGGACTCCGCCCCTCCAGGCCCCCTCTCTGGTGGGACCGGGCTGGGATCCAGAGACCCCGGCCTCAGGGGCTTAATGTTGAGCACATCCCTCTCTGTCAGCTGGCTTTCCTGACCTGTAAACTAAGGGAGGGGGACTTTACACCTGAGAGGCCCCCTCTTGTTCTTATGATCTAAGAGGTTAAGGACCAGGGGCCCCAGCTGTGACAAACCAGGAGCAAACACCTTGTCCTGGAAGATGAAACCCTGATTGGGGAAGGCGTTGGGATCATTTCTCTAGGGAGAGAGGAACAAGATGCCGCACCTACCAGACCTGCTTGTCCTGCTCGCCCACTTGGCCGACATCACACGTGGAATTCAATCCTTCTGTAGGTCAAGAGGGTATTGTTTCCCTTCCAGATACAAGGCTGGACCCTGGCGGGATTTCCCAATGGTTATGTGGACTGCGGCGTGAATCCCTGTACCACCCTAGCTGTGAGACAGTGGGTTGTAATAAGTCATTTACCCCCCAGAGCCTCAGACTTTACAGTATAAAAGAGGACAAGTATAGTACCCACGTCAGGAGTTTGTTGCAAGGATTAACAGAGGGGATGATGGTGACAAGCTTCTCCTGGAACAGTTGTGCTCAGTGGCACACCCAAGGGAGCAAATACTGGTTCTTGAGAAATAAAAAAGACTTTATACTTTTTTTTTTAAGCTTTTTTTGCATGAAGCACAGATACAGGGACCTCCCTGATGGTCCAGTGGCTAAGACTCTGTGTTCCCAATGCAGGGGGCCCAAGTTCAATACCTGGTCAGAGAACTAGAGCCCCCCGTGCCGCAGCTGAGAGTTCACATGCAGCAACTAAAGATCCCACGTGCCACAACTAAGACCTGGAACAGCCAAAGAAGTCAATAAATATGTGATGTGCGCGTGCTCAGTGGCTCTGTCGTGTCTGACTCTTTGCAACCCCATGGACTGCAGCACTTCAGGCCTCCCTGTCCTTCACTATCTCCCAGAGTTTGTGCAAACTCATGTCCTTTGAGTCGATGATGCCGTCTAACCACCTCATCCTCTGTCACCCTCTTCTCCTCCTGCCTTCAGTCTTTCCCAGCATCAGGGTCTTTTCCAGTGAGTCGGCTCTTCAGGTGGCCAAAGTATTGGAGCTTCAGCTTCTGCATCAGTGCTTCTCATAAATATTCAGGGTTGATTTCCTTTAGGATTGACTGGTTTGATCTCCTTGCAGTCCAAAGAACTCTCAAGAGTCTTCTTCAACACTATAATTGGAAAGCATCAATTCTTCGGCACTCAGCTTTCTTTATGGTCCAACTCTCACATCCATACATGACTACCAGGAAAACCATAGTTTTGACTATATGAACCCGTCACTTTGTCAGCAAAGTGACGTCTCTGCTTTTTAATACACTGTCTAGGTTTGTCAGGGATTCCCAGGTGGCACTAGTGTTAAAGAATCTGGCTGCCAAAGCAGAAGATATAAGAGACCCGGGTTCCATCCCTGGGTGGGGAAGATTCCCTGCAGAAGAAAACAGTAACACACCCCAGTATTCTTCCCTGAAAAATCCCATGTAGCCTGGCGGGCTACAGTTCATGGGGTTGCAAAGAATTGGCTTTCCTTCCAAAGAGCAAACCTCTTTTCATTTCAAACTTATTTCAAACAAAGCAAAATAAAGCCAAACCAACTTTGCAGTTGCTTAATCAGAGATGTAGCCTGTGGGCCTGGAGAGTCAGGGGTGAGAGGAAAGGATGGTTCCTCTCCCAAGCCTGCAGCC
>NW_011494716.1:2276809-2287174 GCF_000754665.1 Bison bison bison | reverse complement strand
CCCCACAATCAGTCCCTGGCAGCTGCCCTTTTCCGAACCCTCTGCCCAGGCCATTCCAGGCTACAGGATCAGCCCCGCCTGGCCACTCCTCTACTTCTCCGCGGGTGGAGGGGGAGGAGGCTGGAGGCTGGCGTGTGGGGCGGGCCGGCCCGGGGCTGAAGCGCTACAGCAGCCTCTCTCAGAAGACCAGCCATGTCCAGCCCAGGGCTCCGGCTCCTGCTCTTGCTGCTGGCGGCCCCACCACTGCAGCCCTCCTGGCTGCCACCGCCAGACACCCCGGAGGGCAAGGCCACCATCAAGGGCTTCATCCTCTCCGCGCTGAACAGAGCCACGTCCTTCCTGAAGAAGAGGCTGCCTGAAATCAACCTGGATGGCGTGGTGGGGTTCCGGATGCTGGAAGGTGGGTGCACTGTGGTTGCCCTGGACTGGCCACCGAGAAAGCAGTTCTCAGCCTGTCACCTGCCTGCTCTGCATCCCGGGACCAGCCCACCTTCTGGTCCCCGAATACAATGCTCTGACTATAAGGAAAGAGGGGCAGAGGGTGGCTGGCCCCTTTTAGGGTGTCTAGAGACCCTCTGTGATCAATTAATTTTTTTTTTCAGAAGCAGGAAGGATTCAGAGGCCTCTCAAGAAAAGATTTGGAAATTATTATTTTCCAGGGAGGAAATGATTCATTTGACAATCCCTCCCTCCTGACATGCCAGGGCTTCCCGATGGCTCAGCAGGTAAAGAATCCACCTGCCAATGCATGGGACACAGGAGATGCAGGTTTAATCCCCGGGTTGGGAAGATCCCCTAGGGTAGGAAGTGGCAACCCACTCCAGTATTCTTGCCTGGAAAATACCGTAGACATAGGACTCTGGCAGGCTACAGTATTTGGGGTCACAACTGGGCTATTAAGCACACCCCCTCCAGACATGCCAGGACCAAGGCTAGCAGAGGGAGTGTGCCCGCCCTGGCTCCCCCTACATCCAGCCAGAGCTGCCTGAAGGCTCCAAGAAACGAGCCAAGTTGTTTGTTCAGCTTTGAGGGATATAAGATCCCCGAGGAGGGGGCTGGAGACAGGCCAAGGCAAACAGGTAGCCACCCCCAACACTCACCAAGGGTTTCAGGGAGCCCCTCCCTGACCCCAGCGACAAATCCCGGGCTCTGGCTGGCCCCACTCCTGTGTCACCCCATCTGTGTTGCCACGGCAACTTTCCACACACCAAGACTCTAGATCCCAGCAGGAGGTGGGGCTCTGGGACCTTCTGCACTGTGTCCTTGCGGCCTCCCCACGCCGCTGACCCCCATCCCCAGGCTGCGTCCTGGAGACCCTCAAGACCCTGGTCCCCTCCCCTCCAGATCAGGGTGGGTCTCCTTCATGTAACCCTGGTCCCGTCTTATAACGCCTCTGTTGTTGTTTAGTCACTAAGTCCTGTCCGACTCTGTGACCCTATGAACTGCAGCCCACCAGTCTCCTCTCTCCATGGAGTTTCCCAAGTAAAAGTACTGGAGTGGGTTGCCATTTCCTTCTCCAGGGGATCTTCCCCACCAAGGGATCAAACCTGAATCTCTGGTGTCTCCTGCAGTGTCCAATTCTTTGCAACCCTATGGACGGTAGCCCACCAGGCTCCTCTGTCCATGGGATTCTCCAGGCAGGAATACTGAAATGGGTTGCCATTTCCTACTACAGGGGATGTTCCCAACCCAGGGATCAAACCTGCATCTCCTGCATTGGCAGGTGGATTCTTTACCACTAGCACCACCTGGGAAGCCCTATTGCTGCACAAACTGCCCCAGGATTTAGCTGCTTGAAACAACAATTATCTCCTGGCTTTTGTTCGTCGGGAATCCAGGAGCAGCTTGGCTGTGAGGTTCTGGCTCGGGGTCTCGTGTGAGGTTCCCATCCAGATGGTGGCCAGCACTGTGATCATCTGAAGGCTTCCCAAGTGCTGGCAGAGCTGCCCCATTCACACACAGGCCTGGTGGGTTGGTGCTGGCTGGCGGCCAGAGGCCCCTGTTCCCCACCACGTGGGCTCCTCCAGGGACTGCTTGAGCATCCTCATAGCTCAACAGCTGCTTCACCCAGAGCAAGTGACCCAAGAGAGAGCTGGGAGGAAGCCTCAGTGTCTCTTACAACCTAATGCTGGAAGTCACAGGGGCTTCCCAGGTGGCTTAGTGGTAAAGAATCCACCTGCCAATGCAGGAGACGCCAGAGATGCAGGTTTGATCCCTGGGTCAGGAAGATCCCCTGGAGGAGGGCATGGCAACCCACTCCAGTATTCTTGCCTGAAGATTCCCATGACAGAGGAACCTGGCGAAGAGTCGAAGATGACTGAGTGACTGAGCACACACTTGGAAGTCGCATGTCGCCATTCCCCCAGTTTCATGTTGGTTTCACTGACTGGCCCCATTCCAAGGAGGAGGGGGCCGAAAGGATGGGAAAATGAGCTGGCTACCACAGCCCACCTTCTAAGGATCCTGCCTGCATTCTCAACCTTCCTGGGAGAGAGAGGGGGGGTTCACATTCTGGGAGGGGTCCAGTGATAAGAGATTGCCCATCGATCTCCTGGGTCCTTTCTGCTTGGGGCTGGACAGGCAGACACTGACCTAGGAGAGCAAAGGGTCCCTCCAGCTGCTTCCAGCTGCCTCAAGGGAGTTCCAGAATGCAGCATCAGCTGCCACACACGCAGGGAGAAACAGGAACAAGCCGAAGGACCTAGGATCACCATGAGGTCAGGTTGGGCTCACCTGGTCTCTCTGATGATCAGCAACCCTCCTGGGACTCTCCATCTACAGGTTCAGCCAAACGATCTAGAACAAGGCTTCAGAACTAGACTGCCTGGTTCAAGTTCAGAGAGGGAGCAGAATTGGGGGAGGGGTGTTACAGAGCCCATCATCCCACCAGACTTGCTCAGCACCCTCCTTAAACCTTGTCCACTCTGCCCCATGCAGTGCCCAACCTGACGGCAGCTGCCCTACCTCATCTCACTTTTCAGCTCTGCACTGAAGCTCCCCCTCACATCTCCTCTCTTTCTGGCTACCCCATGACCTTCTCTTCCAGCCACCCCATCCTCTCCCACCCCTTCTGGGCCACTGCTAGTCCACAGGGCACCTCTGTGAGAATTAGAAAAGGGTACCACCTTTCTCGAGTCACTTGACAGACATCTGCTGGAAAATTGTCTTAAAACATGTACAAACCCACGATAGGAATGTGTGTTGCACTTGTGCAGTGTACAACCTGCTCAACTGTACACAGCGGCCCTCCACTCTGCAATCTGAGTCTCTCCCTCATTTTTTCCCTCCTGGACCACAAAGCCTAAGTCTCTAACAAATAGTAATAGCTAAACGTTATTAAGTGCTTTTTTTTTTGCACTCTGGACAATGCTAAGTCCTCTATACGCATTAGTGCTAAGTTACTTCAGTCATGTCCAACCCTTTGTCTAACCCCATGGACCTCAGCCCACCAAGCTCCTCTGTCCATGGGATTTTCCAGGCAAGAGTGCCAGAGTGTGTTGCCATTCCCTTCTACAGGAGATCTTCCCAACTCAGGGATTGAACCTGCATCTCTTAACGTGTCCTGCAGTGGCAGGCATGTTCTTTAGCACTAATGCCATGCATTAGCTCATTTAATCTTTATAACCCCATCTCCAAGAAGTAAGGAATATCATTACTCCCATTTTACAGATGGAGAAAGTGAAGCAGAGAGAAATCAAATGACTTCCTCAGGTCACCCAATGAGAAAGCATTAGAGACAGGATCTGAACCCTGGTCCCCCTTCCAGAAATCAAGCTCTTAGCCACCACCTTCCCTCACTCTGACCACCACTCCCCGCCCCGCCAGTACCCAGCTGAGCTCCACAGAGGCCTAATTTCCAATAAACTCAGCAAATATTGTCCCCTCAAGAGCTGGAAGAAGCCGAGAGGCTCAGCATGTATTATAACCGGGAGTTTATTTTCCTGTCCATGTGGTTTGTCCAATGTTGGGACAAATGAACTCTGCTTCCCCCTTGCAGTGCAGCTCAGAGGCATTCAGGAGAAGTGGGCTCTGGACTCCCAGCTGCAGCCGCTCAGCCTGCGTGTGGGCAAGCTGGTGGAGAAGTTGGCTCCTCTCCTCCACGATTCCATCTTCTACCTCAACCTGAGTGACCCCGAGTACCTGAGACGTAAGAGCGTGGGTGGGGTCCCGTTTCTTCAGGAGCACACACAGCTCCTGGGGGCATCCACTGAAGACGCCTGGTGCAGCTTCAGTCAGTGTCAGGGAGGCTCTGGGAGGACCTGTAACCATCTGCCCTGGGGGGTGTTCCGTCATCCTTGACTTCAGCTTGAGAGGGCAGGTGGAAGGTAGGGAGCGACTCTCCCTCATTTTTTCAGCTCATGTCCAGGCTTGGGGGCAAAGGATCATCCCAGAACAGAGGAGAGGGAGGGTTGAGATCTAAGAGGTAATCTGACCCTTTGCACGGCAAACATTAACATCTTGCCAGTATCTTTCTTCTCGGCCTAGAATGCAGAGCCTCTGTCTCCTTGTCAGCCTGGAGTCATCCTACCAAGGGCCCCCTCCCTATAAGCCCTGGCCTGAGTTGTTCCTGGGCGGGGGCGGTGGGGGGTATAAACCAGCTCCTTGTGTGGTCCAGCCTTGCCTCCCAGGCTCCCTCGCCCAGGTCCAGGAGGGTAGGTGGGGAGATAACTGGCCCTCCCAAGCATCGGCCTGCTTCTCTGTATGTGGGGTGCTCCACCCTCTCCCCTGGAGGAGGAAATGGCAACACATCCCAGTATTCTTGCCCGAGAGATCCCATGGATGAGGAGCCTGGCGGGCTACAGTCCATAGGGTCTCAAAGAGTCGGACACAACTTAGCAACTGAGCATACACCCTCTCCCAGGCCTGGTCCCTAAGACCATCCCAGTCTGGCTCATCCTGAGGTTGGTTCTGTAAGAGCTCCACGTTCTAATAGAACCAAAGGAGGCAACTAACCCTACCTAGATATCTCAAGCTTCCATGGGGTGCAGTAGATTTACTCAGAGCCTGTCCCAACATGGTTCCTAGTGATTAAAAAAAAAATTCAGATAAAAAGATTTTGGAATATTTCAAATGCAGTGCTCAACCCTCAGGTAATGCTCAGAGCCCTGAAGGCACCCAAGTGCAGTCAGGGCTGCCAGGGGAGGGACAGCCAGTTCCTGGGCTCAGAACCACAGGAGCCTGGGGGGTGGTTAATCATGGAATGGCTCACTGCTCCTGTGTCTTCCCCCACTCCCGCCTCTCTACAGAGTTCCAGCTGACCATCGAACCTGGGTTTTGGAAGCTTCCACATGCCTGGACCCGCACCGAGTCCTCCATGGTCTACCCCACTTTTGAGCAGGAGGACTCCTTCTCAGAGGAACTCAGTGACTTGTGCCTGGTGCAGCTGCTGGGAACCGGGTGGGTCCCCTGGACCTGCCTCACTTCCTGAGGACCCCAAAGCGCCTGCCTTCCGCCAGTCCTCTGGTCCCACTTGCTTCCCAAAGTCCCAGTGCTGTGCTGTGCCAAGTCACTTCAGTCATGTCCAACTCTTTGTGACCCTATGGACCATAGCCCACCAGGCTCCTCTGTCCATGGGATTCTCCAGGCAAGAACACTGGAGTGGATTGCCATGCCCTGCTCCAGGGGATTTTCCTGACCCAGGGATCAAACTTGCATCTCCTGTTTTCTGCATTAACAGGCGGGTTCTTTACCATTAGTGCCACCTGGGAAGCCCCCAAAACCCCAGGGGTTTGGGCAAAACTAGGTGCCAGCTCCCCTGAGAGCTGTTCCTTGTCCCACCCTCATCTCTGAGTCAGCCCCCACCTCCATCCAAGGCTTCCAGACACCCATCTCCATGCCCTGCACCTCCCAACTGACTAGTCTCCCCATACCAGAGGGATCTTTCCAAAAAGCACATCTGATCACCCCACCCCAGTGTGAAGCTTCCTTGGTCTCAGGTAAAGCCTCAACTCCTCTGCCCTCCCCTGGTGGCTCAGATGGTAAAGAATCTGCCTGCAATGCAGGAGACCCAGGTTCACTCCCTAGGCTGGGAAGATCCCCTGGAGGAGGAAATGGCAACCCACTCCAGTATTCTTGCCTGGAGAATCCCACAGACAGAGGAGCCTGGTGGGCTACAGTCCATGGGGGTCGCAGAGAATTGGACACGACTGAGCAACTAGCACTTCCTCTGCCCTCCCAGGTCCCCAGGGTCCTCTGGTCAAGCCCCTGGGGCCTCTTTTCAGACCCTCAGATGCACCTGTTCCCTCCCACTGCAGGCCTTTGCCCATGCCCAGAAGTCGCCTCTGTGGGATCTCTTCCCCTCCTCACTGCCTCACCCCAGCCCCTGTGCTTAAGTAACTGCTCACACGTTAGGCCAGCTCCAGCATCCTGCTTCCAGAATCTTCCCTGACCCCGTAGCAGGAAGCTGACCTCCCACGGCAGACCAGTTCTCCTAGCCAGGTGCAGATCACACTTGTTTTAGGGTTCTGCAGAACAAATGTAAACTGCATCCGGCTAAGAGAACAGGTTCCAAACAGCAGGACAGGGCTGTAAGTTCCAGAAAGAAGGACCCAGCCTTGTTGAGCTCACCATTTTGTCCTGCTGTGCAGAAGGCTTGGAGGAAACCCTCCAGGGCTAGCCCTAGGTGCAGGGACCCATGGAACCCATGAGCAGAAGAAGCAGCAGGTGCCTGGGCCCCTGCTGTCTCAGCATCCTTCAGAAAGGTGTTTGGGCCAGGACATGGTTGGGCTTGCAGAGTGGCTCTGCTACAATGAGGGACCTGCCCCTTCCCTTCTATGGTGCAGGCCTGGCACAGGGGATGTGGGGGACAGGCCGGGCCCAGAGATCTGCTGTTTAGGGCAATTCTGGGAAAGATGATACTGGGGAGTCCCACGGAGAAATGGGATGTCACAGCCCCTGGTGGCTCCCCTCAACCCAGAACAGCTCCAGCGTCACCTCCCTGTGCCAGAGAGACTGATTTAGCTGGTCCAGAAAAGGACACGTGTTTTTATCTGGCTCAGCTGCGAGCCTGGACCCTGCTGGGGGCTGTAGTAACTAGAGGGGGAATCAGGACCTGGGAAGGCTCCAGACCCCCAGGCTTGATTCAGGACGCTCTTAACAGCCTGGAACCACTTCTCCCGCAGGACAAACAGCAGCCAGCCCTGCCGGCTCTCCAATTTCTGCAGGAGTCTCATGACCAGGCCCGGCTGCTCTGGCTACTGCCTGTCCCACCAGCTACTCTTCTTCCTCTCAGCCAGAATGGTAAGTGCCCGGCGTAGGCCCAGCCATAGCTGGAGAAGGGGAGAAAATGACCAGAAGGCGCTCTCGACAGTGTGGTTTTGCACATTCACGCCAAGAAAATAAGTGGGTTTTAAACCTGTGCTTCAGACCTCAGGAGTGGGAAATTGCATGCCACTCATCGGCCGTGAAATCCAACCAAACTGGTGGCGAGGTTGGGGGTGGTAGTGTTGAGGTTCTGTTGGACAAAGAGCTTTGCTTGCTGAACTGGATCACAGGGCATCAACGAACCAGAGAAGGGCTGGGAGAGGAGCCGCAGAAGTAACTCAGTAAACAACAGATGGAAAAGGTTTTAGAACAAAGTCAGTCACTAGCTGCTTCCAGAAAACCAGGCCAAGACCAAAAGAGACCCACCATCACCTCCCTGTGCCTAACACTCTTTCAACCCCAAGCACTCAGATTTTTTCTAAATACTCATTTTATTTTATTTTGGCCTCATCACATGACTTGCAGGATCTCAGTTCCCTGACCAGGGACTGAGCCAAGGTCACAGCAGTGAAATCACAGAATCCTAACCACTAGACTGCCAGGAAACTCTTGCTAAATACTCATTTTAAACATATATTTATTTATATACAAAGCAGAGCTTGCTATCTCTATTCAAAAATGTTACTCAATGCCCAGAAATTCTTAATCAAGAAAGGACTTGTTGATTTTAATAGATTTTTTAATTATTATTTATTTGCAAATTGTCACAGCCCAGTGTTTTTGTAAATACAATAAAAGCCAAATTACAAGGAAAATTGTTGTGATTATTAGATTCAGCAGATAGAAAATTAGTCGGACATATTGCTATAGCAGTTTTTAAAGCCTGTTCTCATCACCTGTCCTTTTCTCCATGTGGTGAGACCAATCTGCAGTCCAGGCTCTTTTTTTTTTTTAATTGGAGGATAATTGCTTTACAATGTTGTGTTGGTTTCTGCTGTACAATAACATAAATATACATATATATATGTCCCCTCCCTCTTGAGCCTTCCTCCCCTCCCCCATCCCACCCCTCTCGGTCATCACAAAGTACCAGACTGGGCTCCCTGTGGCATATATCAGCTTCCTACTAGCTAGCTATTTTACGCACGATAGCATATATATGTAAATGCTCCTTTCTCAGTTTGTCCCGCCCTCTCCTTCCCCAGCTGAGTACACAAGTCCGTTCTCTATGTCTGCATCTCTATTCCTGCCCTGCGAACAGGTTGATCAGCGTTATTTGTCTACATTCCATATGTATACATTAATATATGACATTTGTTTTTCTCTGACTTACTTCACTCTGTATAACAGGCTCTAGGTTCATCCACCTCACTGCAACCGACTCACGTTCATTCCCTTTTTACGGCTGAGTAATATTCCATTGTATGTTTTTACCACACCTTCTTCACCCATTCATCTGTCAATGGACGCCTAGGTTGCTTCCATATCCTGGCTACTGTAAATAGTGCTACAGTGAATGCTGGGGCACATGTGCGTTTTTTGGATTGTGGGTTTCTCAGGGTGTATGACCAAGTAGCGGGATTGCTGGGCCATATGGTAGTTTTTTCCTTTGTGAAGCACTGTAGCTGCCTGCTACAGCGTGGTTAGGCTGGAATCAGCTTGCAGTGACAGCGGCTAACAGCTTTAGAGAGCCCCCTGGTGTCCGGCACTCCCACCCACGCCGGCGCCCCTCTGGTGCAGCACCCAGAGGCATCACTTTCTTCTCCCCATGAAGACCCTTGAGGCTCATGATAGGTTAACTTAGGTGGTAGAGGTCGCACAGTTCCTAAGTGGCTGAGCCAGGACTTGAACCCAGCTCTCTCTGTCCCCCAGTGACTAAGCCTCCCATGGCTGGGAGCACAGATGGGGAAGAAATTTGGGGAAAAAGGAGAAAGATCTGCTGTCAAAGGCTGCTGCGGCTGCTGCTAAGTCGCTTCAGTCGTGTCCGACTCTGTGCAACCCCATAGACAGCAGCTCACCAGGCTCCCTCATCTCTGGGATTCTCCAGGCAAGAACACTGGAGTGGGTTGCCATTTCCTTCTCCAATGCATGAAAGTGAAAAGTGAAAGTAAAGTCACTCAGTCGTATCCAACTCTTAGCGACCCCATGGACTGCAGCCCACCAGGCTCCTCCATCCATGAGGATTTTCCAGGCAAGAGTACTGGAGTGGGGTGCCATTGCCTTCTCCAGCTGTCAAGGCAGCCACTTGCAAAACCATTTCAGAATAGCAGGTGTTTCCCTGTAACAGAGAGTGCATCTGCCGCCCACTCTCTGACTTGTCTCTCTGTTTGTTCCCCCAGAGGGGGTGCACCAAAGGGCTGTTCCGCCAGAGCCAGCGCTACATGAACGTCTTCTGCGCCAACATGATGGACCTGAACCGGAGAGCCGATGCCATCGGATATGCCTACCCGACCCGGGATATCTTCATGGAAAACAGTGGGCCCCACATTCTACTCTAGGAACAGAGCTGCAGGGTGTCCCTGATTTCAGGCAAACACACACACACACAACACAGAGTAGGGCTGCCAGGCTTAGCAAATGAAAATACAGGATACACGGGCAAATCTGAACTTCAGATAAACAATGAATGTATTCTTAGTATATCCCCAACATTGCATGGGCTATCCTTAACTTTTTTTTTAATTCATCATTTTTTTGAAACTCAAATTTAAGTGCACATTCTGTATTTTTTCTGCCACTGTTTTGACTGCTTCCTGCCCCCAAAAGCTGACCCAGTGGTGGAGCTCTGGACAGACTGACCAACTAGGTGACTGGCAAACAGACCCTTAAAGCCTGAGAGAGGAGACTGAAAGAGGAATACCTGGTGGCTGCTCCTTTGCTTGGGTGTCCAGGCCCCCGTACTGACCCTGACTCTTGAGCAGCCCTGACCGAGGCCCTAAGTGGAAGTAGGACTTGGGTCTAGGGGCCCCTGCTCACTAAGGCAGGCCCTCAGGGCTGCCTCCTTCTAGCCACTGTGGGGTTTGTTTGTTTTTGTTTTATGGCTGCACTGGGTCTTCATTGATTTTTTTTTTTTTTTTGGCAAGGGCTTTCTCTAATTGCAGTCAGCTAGGGATACTCTTCCGGAGAAGGCAATGGCAAGCCCTCCCGTACTCTTGCCTGGAA
>NW_011494716.1:2274583-2276709 GCF_000754665.1 Bison bison bison | reverse complement strand
TCTTCATTGATTTTTTTTTTTTTTTTGGCAAGGGCTTTCTCTAATTGCAGTCAGCTAGGGATACTCTTCCGGAGAAGGCAATGGCAAGCCACTCCAGTACTCTTGCCTTGAAAATCCCATGGATGGAGGAGCCTGGTGGGCTATAGTCCATGGGGTCGCTATGAGTCGGACACGACTGAGCGACTTCACTTTCACTTTTCACTTTCACACAATGGAGAAGGAAATGGCAACCCACTCCAGTGTTCTTGCCTGGAGAATCCCAGGGATGGCAGAGCCTGGTGGGCTGCCGTCTATGGGGTCGCACAGAGTCGGACACGACTGAAGCGACTTAGCAGCAGCAGCAGCAGCAGGAATACTCTTCATTGCAGTTTGCAGGCTTCTTATTGCAGTGGCTTCTCTTGTTGCAGAGCACAAGCTCTAGGGATGAGCTTCAGTAGTTGCAGCTCGCAGGCCCTCAAGCTCAGGCTCAGCAGTTGTGGCACATGGGCTTGGTTGCTCTGAGGCACGTGGAATCTTCCTGGACCAGGGATCGAACTGGTGTCCCCTGCATTGGCAGGCGGACTCCAATCCACTGCACCACCAGGGAAGTCCCAGCCACGGTGTTGACTGCCCACCTCCTGGTGCTGCTTCTCTCTAGCAGATGGCACCATGGTGGCCTTGGGGAGGGGGAATAGGTGGGCCTGGGGGGCAGGCCTGCAGAGGGTCCCCTGTCTTTGCTTCCAGTTGTGTTCTGTGGGATGAGTGGCTTCTCCGACTTCTACAAGCTCCGGTGGCTGCAGGCCATTCTCAGCTGGCAGAAGCCGCAGGAAGGATGCTTTGGGGAGCCAGGTGAGCTGCACTTCCTCCCTGTCTTGGAGCAGGGGTGGGGCTGGGGCGTGCTGGGCTTCTAGGCCAGGTGGGGAAAGGATGCAGTGGTGTTAGGGATGTGGAGAGAGACGTGCACCATGCGTGTCCACACACACACGTGCACACAGATACACACAGGTGTTGGGGATGTGGTAGCAGATCGGTGCTTGAGGAAACTTCCGGTAGTGCCTCCAGATTCAGGAGACCTGTGTTGCTTGAGGTGTTGTGAAGAGGAGGGGGCTTAGCCAGTAGTTATTGCAGTGTTTATTTATTTAGCTGCACCTGGTCTTATTTGCCACACATGGGATCTTAAGTTGCAGTACCCAGGATCTTTTTTTTAAGTTGTGGCAGATGGGACCTAGTTCCCTGACCAGGGATGGAACCCAGGCCCCCTGCATTGGGAGCTCGGAGTCTTAGCCACTGGACCACCAGGAAAGTCCTAGCCAGTAACGTTTAAAAATCCATTGACTCATTGTACACCAGAAACTAACACAACATTGGAAAGCAATTATACCCCAATTGAAAAAAAGAAAAACAGAAATACAAAAAAAAAAATCCATCTTGAGAAATTCACCTTCTACTCTTCTCCCAGCTGCTGAAGATGAAGAATTACCTAAAGCCATTCAGTACCAACAGCATTTTTTGAGAAGAGTGAAGAGGCGAGAGAAACAGTTTGCAGGTAATGAAAACACCCAAGGGACCTTCTTGTCAAGAGGCCCTAGGAAAGATACACACAGCTCACACTCCAGGAAAACAGGCCCCCAGCACCACCGAGGGGCCGGACTGGAGGGTCTTTGTGTTTAGGAGCTGAAGAGAAGGGTAGGAATCAATGATGCCCTCCTCTTTGAAAGTGGGGAGTCCAGAGATGCTGTCTCCAGTGATGGGAATGTAAAAGAGATGTTTAAGTGTATTTTACACTGAACATCACAGAGGTAACCCCTCTTGGTCAAAGTCTAATCAGGAAAACAGAACCTGAATTGGGAACTTCAGCAGAGGGAATTGAATACGGGAAACTCATCTCAGAGGTGCTGCAAGAGCTGAAAACAGAAAAAGTAAGAGAACACAGAGGTTAGCCACTGCAGGACGCCCCCGTCCTCCCTGGATGCAGAGCTGGAGGGACCGTGGGAGGAGCAAAGCCTGTGGAGGCTGGATGCAGAGGAGATGGGGCGGGGGGCAGGGGGAGAGACACCTGGCTTCTCCCCTCATCCCACCTGTGCCAAGAAGGGCGTAAGGGGGATCTTTGACCCAGTGGACAGGTGACAAGCACAGTCCTGGTGGCC
>NW_011494716.1:2270103-2274483 GCF_000754665.1 Bison bison bison | reverse complement strand
CATCCCACCTGTGCCTGCCTGTGGTGGGCAAGGCAGTCTGGTAAACGTATTGAATAGTTTGGAGGGGTTGGTGCACTGGGATTTGGAGCAAAGAAGGGCGTAAGGGGGATCTTTGACCCAGTGGACAGGTGACAAGCACAGTCCTGGTGGCCACATGTCCTGGTGTTCCCAGTTTACACCTGCCATCCTGGAGCCCTTTTATTTATTTTTTGGCTGTGCCACATGGCTTATGGGATCTTAGTTTCCTGACCAGGGATCTAACCAGGGTTCCTATCATTGAAAGCCTAGAGTCCTAACCACTGGACCTCCAGAGAATTTCCCTGGAGCCATTATGAACAGTGCCCCCTTCCCTGCCAAATGTGTCCTAGTTGAGATGAGTTCGCTATGTAGTCAGTCCATCAATGTAGAGAAAGAGAGAACACGCTATAACTATTAATGCATTCCAGGTGGTGCTAGTGGTAAAGAATCTGCCTGCCAATTCAGGAGACAGAAGAGATGCACGTTCGATCCCTGGGTCGGGAAGATCCCTGAATGAGGGCATGACAAGCCACTCTAGTGTGCTTGCCTGGAGAATCCCATGGACAGAGGAGGCTTGTGGACTACAGCCCATAGGCTCGCAAGAGTCGGACATGACTGAAGCCACTTAGCACAAAAAAAGATTTCTTTTATAATTATTAATAAAAATTAAAATAATTACAAGGCAAGAGCAGGAAGGGAGGTGAGCTGGCCAGCACAGAGATGTCCAGCACACACTGGGGAATGATTCCAACAACTAAATGTCTCACCAGGAACCCCACCACGGCTTCATCATCTACCTGCAAGTGACAAGAGAGGAGAGTGACGACGGGTTTGTTTTGTAGCTGCCACCAAAGGCTGGGCAGGGAGAAGGGGGAGGGGGAAGAGTTCTCAGGAGACCTCCAGGGCCCCCTGCCTTGGCAAGGTCTGCCTGACCCAGGGGCTGGGGCTGCCTGTAGCCAGCGGTAGAAGACCCACTGTGCACTTCTGGAGAGCTGGTTGCTCCCTCGAGACTGACAGCTAGACACTAGGACCGCCCTGAGGGCTGGACAGGGAGCTGCAGAAATCCTACAGCCTGAGGTCCTTCCTGGGGCCCCTGAAGGTTGACCAGCAGCCCGGGAAGCTGGGAGAGGCGTGTTCCTTCTTTCATTTATGATATGCACACCTGTTGACTAAGGGCACCAGATTTGAAGTCAGACTGTCTGGGTTCAAATCAGCTTCTGCCTTTCTTTGCTGTAGGAGTTGCTCAATCTCTCTGAGCCTCAGTTTCCTCATCTGTAAAATGGGAACCAAGCAGTGCCTCATTCATAGGGGACTTGGGGGGTCAATTTCAGATCATCATGCGACGTGCTTCCCATGACATTTGTCCTATGAAGGTCGCCAGTAAGCATGGATTGCCAGGCTTAGTAACTGGGCTCCCTGAAGTCTGCATCCTCTCTCCCTCAGAGGGGCCTTCCCTTCTCCAGAGGAAAGTAAAGTCATGGCTGCCTTCAACCTGCTCAGAGACTGAAGGTGGACAGCTCATTTTGAGCTCAGAGGACTCATAATAAGAGGCCATTATAAATAATGTCAAAGGAGCTCCTGGCCCAGGTTGCTGTTTGGACAAACATGGGAATGGGTAGGCCCCAGGCAGGACTGAGGGAGGCTGTCAAGTAGAAGAAATGAGCTATAGTCTCCAGGGTTGAGATTTCAGCTCTGCTCCCAGACTCTCTGTTTCCGCATCTGTGAAATGGAGCCATAGGGTGCTGTTCTAGAAGGTCTCATGCAGGTCCTGAGCATAGGGGAAGGTGGAAAGAACTGGACCAGGATGTGGCCTCCAGGAAGGGGCTCTGGAGCGTGAATCACAACATAGAGTCACCCCTGCCCATGTAAGGAAGTCTTTCAGATAAGACATAACCTCCCAGATGAGGTTCCAACTGGCTGAAGACATTTCTTCCCAGAGGGGAGACTTTAGCAGCCAACATTTATGGAGATTGGCAGGTGGGTGCCCAGCCCTGCAAGGGGGATCTGGGGACACCAGGCTGGCCAGCAGAATATCTGAGAAGTTCTCACAGTGGAGCAGTGGCTGCCTGCTGCGCCCCCCTCCCAGGACTCACAACAGGACCTCTGTCTGTCTCCCCAGACGGCTGCTCCTCCCACAACACAGCCATGGCTGTTGCAGCCCTGGGTGGCTTCCTCTACATCCTGGCGGAATACCCCCCAGCAGAGGGAAAGCTGCGGCCACCCACAATGACACCACCCAACGGCCACTGACACAGTTCCACGCCTGCCACCACCAGGAAGATGAAGCCCAGACCTTTAGTCCATCATATTCTTAAGTCCTGGGGTGCAGGTCGCATCCTGAGGCAGAAGCAGCTGAAGCAAAGAACCCAGGGTCATCGCTGTCCCCCTCACCCCCGGGGATCTGGGCCAGGGAGGTGGGGCCGGGATGGACCCAGGTGTGGGAGCAGATGAATAAACGTAGAGTGCAGCTGAGTGGGGTGTTGGGTCTTGGTTCTCAGCCTTTCAGACTTCTAGGGCTCCAATTCGGACACAACTGAAGTGACTAGCACACATGCGCATTACACTTATAACAACTTGGCAATGGAATGACAAACACCTAAGTGGGGAGAAAAGTAAAAGTCAGAAACTTGCCAAAGACTGCCTGCCACCTGCAACTCCTGGTTGATTGAGAACAGAGGATTTCAGGGAAGTTGACAGCAGACCAACTTGTTTGCTGATGAGTTTTTGGCACCTGAACACTTGTGCTGGCTCCTGTGTGGCTTGTGCATTACAGAGGCACCAAAAGGCCACCTTAACCCAGGACGCTGCCTTTGGCTAGCTATATAGGACATTATGTGACCTGTGGATTAGTTAATAGAATTCTATCAGTGTGAACCATCCTAATATTACTTGACCCGTGCTTATGTAAGAAAATCCTCACAGAGGCTACATAAAGTGTTAAGATGCGGTACATAAAAGTGTCTAGGTGATGCTTCATGATGTCCACAGCTTGGCTGAAATGGTTCCAAAAATGTGTATTATGAATGAAGCACAAACATTAACAATTGGTAAAGACAAGTAAAAAGTACAGAGGTTCTTTATGCTGCTGCTGCTGCTAAGTCGCTTCAGTCGTGTCCAACTCTGTGAGACCCCATAGACGACAGCCCACCAGGCTCCCCCGTCCCTGGGATTCTCCAGGCAAGAACACTGGAGTGGGTTGCCATTTCTTTCTCCAATGTATGAAAGTGAAAAGTGAGAGTGAAGTCACTCAGTTGTGCCAGACTCTTAGTGACCCCAGGGGCTGCAGCCCACCAGGCTCCTCCGTCCATGGGATTTTTCCAGGCAAAAAAGGTTCTTTATACTATTTTCTCAACTTTCCCGTAGACTTCAATATTCAGTTCAATTCAGTCGCTCAGTTGTCTCCGACTCTTTGCGACCCCATGAATCGCAGCACGTCAGGCCTCCCTGCCCATCACCAACTCCCGGAGTTCACCCAGACTCACGTCCATCGAGTCAGTGATGCCATCCAGCCATCTCATCCTCTGTCGTCCCCTTCTCCTCCTGCCCCCAATCCCTCCCAGCATCAGAGTCTTTTCCAATGAGTCAACTCTTCGCATGAGGTGGCCAAAGTACTGGAGTTTCAGCTTTAGCATCATTCCTTCCAAAGAAATCCCGAGGCTGATCTCCTTCAGAATGGACTGGTTGGATCTCCTTGCAGTCCAAGGGACTCTCAAGAGTCTTCTCCAACACCACAGTTCAAAAGCATCAATTCTTCAGTGCTCCGCCTTCTTCACAGTCCAACTCTCACATCCATACATGACCACAGGAAAAACCATAGCCTTGACTAGACTTTACTTGACTAGACTTTGTTGGCAAAGTAATGTCTCTGCTTTTGAATATGCTACCTAGGTTGGACATAACTTTCCTTCAACAACTTAAAGCGTTCCCGCCATTCCAGAACCCCGCCCCCTCTAAAGAAAATTAACACAGCAAGTTATCAGGACGATATCTCGCGATATCCGAAGAAGTACAAATGCTTCAGAGCTAAGAGCTGCCACCCGTGCGTGGTCCTGGGTCACGTGGGGTAGGCTCACGTGACCGGAGGTCCGAGTCCAACATGGCGTCCTCCATGGGTCGCTTCCTTCTCTTCTTCATTGCGCTGCGCGGCTTCCTACTGGAGGCATCCGGCGACTTCGGCTCGGGGTGAGTACAGCTCTCGCGGGGGCAAGTCCGGTTGTTGGCGGGGGCGGTCCCGCACCCCGGGGCACAGCACTCCGAACTCTTGTCTGCCCCTCCCCCAATCCCCGCAGGGCCTCCCGCGACGACGACGTGCTCCTGCCCTACTCCCGCGCGCGCGCGGGAGTAGGGCAGGAGCACGTCGTC
>NW_011494716.1:2267503-2270003 GCF_000754665.1 Bison bison bison | reverse complement strand
AGCACGAGAGCTGGCCGCCGGCCGCCCAGACCGCCGGCGCCCACCGCCCCTCCGTGCGCACCTTCGTCTCGTACTTCGCAGACCGCGCGGTGCCCGGTCACCTGACGCGAGCGCCCGAGCCCCTGCGCACCTTCTCTGTCTTGGAACCCGGCGGACCCGGCGGCTGCGCGTCGAAGCGCCGCGCCACTGTGGAGGAGACGGCGCGGCCGTCCGGCTGCACCGTCGCCCAGAACGGCGGCTTCTTCCGCATGGAGACGGGCGAGTGCCTGGGCAACGTGGTGAGCGGCGGGCGGCGGGTGAGCAGCGCCGGGGGGCTGCAGAACGCGCAGTTCGGGATCCGCCGCGACGGGACTCTGGTCACCGGGTGAGGAGGCAGGGTGTCCGGTAACTGTTTAGGGCAGAGGGCCTGAGAGTCGAGATGTAGCCGTGCCGCTGTGTTCAAGTCGCCTAACCACGCTGAGCCTCCGTTTCCGCATCTCCAGGAAGGGGAAGGTAGTACCTTCCATGTAGAGTTTATTCGTCTTCCAGTTTGGTATGCTGCTTGCTTTGTGTCGGTCTGTGTGCTGTGCACCGGGGGTATGGCTGTGAACAAGCAAACAGTCTTTGCCTTCAAAAAAGGACACACATAGCACCCATTACTAGTGAAAAATTAAACAAAATCCAGAGAAATAATTAAGTTAATTTAAATTGTATATAAGCAGTGAAGCAATGAACAGGATGAACTGACTGTAAATAGAGAGTTGAGTTTAGGGAAGGTAATCAGGAAAGACTGGTGTGAGAAGGTGACCTTAAACACATGAGAAAATTAATGTGAAATTTAATCACAGGTCAACCAGGGTCAAAACTGGAGGAAGAGCATTGCTGTCAGAAGGGACAGCAGGTGCTAAGGCTCAGAGGTGAAGAGGGGCTTGGTGTGTGAGGGACGGAAGGAAGGAGGAAAGTATCAGAGGAGGTCACTTAAGAGCTTGCTCTGACCCTGCTGGACACTAAACAGGTTGAGCCATAGTGGAAGAAAGGAGGCCAGTTAACAGGCTGTTGCAGGCATCAGATGGTAATTTGGCTGGGGTGACAGCCTGAGAGATTGAGAGCTATAGGTGGACTTGAGATCTATTGGGGTTGGTTGTTTCTGTTAAGTGAAGTGTAGACTGGGATATGTGGACTGTTTGCTTCTAGGACCAGGCAGGTTCCTGGGCATCAGGAGGAATCCAGTAGCCAGGCAGCGGGTGGGGATGGGGAGCCCCACTACACACAGTTTGCCGCTGCTGTTGACTGAATCTCACTGCTTCCGTGTGGCCAGATACCTGTCTGAAGAGGAGGTGCTGGACACTGAGAATCCGTTTGTGCAGCTGCTGAGTGGGGTCGTGTGGCTGATTCGCAATGGCAGCATCTACATCAATGAGAGTCAGGCGGCTGAATGTGAGGAGACCCAGGAGACAGGTGGGAAGGGGACACTGAGTATCATAAGATGTGGGTGATGAGTGGGGGTGTTGGCAATAAGTCTTTTGAAAACCAGGGTGGTAGGGGAAGTCTTTCCACAAGTACCATTCTAGGTATTGGGAATCAGTGGGGAATCCCTGCTTCATGAAATGTATAGAAAGGAAATAGATATGTAATATACTAAAAAGAAGTGGTTAGTGTTAAGACAGAAGAAGTTGGAGGAACGGAGCTATGAACCAGGCAGTAGAGGAGTGTTCCTAAAATGTCTGTGGACCAGCAGCATCAGCATCACCCAGGATCTTGGTATAAACACCGAACTTCAGTCCCTCCCCCTCTGCCTTGAAGCTACAGAATCAGAATCCCTGGGGTGAGGCCCAAGAGTGTGTGTTCTAAGGAGCTCCCTGGGTGATTCTGGTTGACATTGGATTTTGAGAACCACTGAGATGTGAAATACTGGGGCAAAGAAGGTCTGCCGTGGCCTAGGTGTTTAAACGGGCTGTTTTAGATTGTACGGTCAGGGAAGACCTCATGGAGGAGGACATGTAGCTCAGAAGGAGTAAGCCATGGGAAGAGCTGGGGAGAAGCCCAGTCCGGCCAGAAGAAACAGAAGGTGTCTGCGTGGAATTGTGGGGAGACTGCCAGGAGATGGGGTAGAGTAAGCAGTGCAGGGAAGTCATGCCAGGCACCCGTAAGGCATTTGGAGTTTGGACTTGGGACAGTGGAGGCCATTGGAGTGTTTTCACCTGGAGGTTGATCTTGCTTGATTTACACTGAACAACAGCCCTTTGCCTGCTCTGTGGAGATAGACTGGGGCGGGGCTCGGGGGCAGGCAGATAGCTGGGTGCACAGACCTAGAGGTGCAGAGTGGTGTCAGACTGGCAGGAAGTGGCAGGCAGAGCCCAGAGGGCCTCCCGAAGGGCCAGGCGATCAGCCAGGCTGCCTCTCCTTCAGGTTCCTTCAACAGGTTTGTGAACGTGATCTCAGCCAGGACAGCCATGGGCCACGACCGGAAGGGGCAGCTGGTGCTCTTGCATGTGGATGGGCAGACGGAGCAGCGGGGGTG
>NW_011494716.1:2246435-2267403 GCF_000754665.1 Bison bison bison | reverse complement strand
GGTGAGTCCTGCTCTGAGGAGCTTCAGCCCACCATCAGCTGCCTTTCTGACCCTCAGGTGATCCCTGGGGATCTTCACACTCACCCGTCCCGTCTTCCCACCGGCAGAGGGTCCCTAGGTCTGTCCCACTTCCACGAACTCATCACCTTCCACACATTTGCTCTCAGTCTCCTTGACTTAGAGCCTCGTCTCTCCTGAGCTCTGGTTGGGGTGAAAGGAAATTATCACAAAGTGTCTATTCACAAATCCGGGAGTAGACCTCAGTTCCCATTCTAGCTCTGCCACGTGCTGGCTCTGTGGCTGTGGACAAGTTACTTGGCCCCTCTGAGCTCATTTCCCCCTGTGTAAAGTGAGTGTGCTCTGCTGTTGCCGTGTAACAGATTAGCACAGGCAGCACTGATTTGTTAGTTTGGGGTTCTGTAGGTCGGGAGTCGGTGGAGAGTAGCGGTGCTCAGCTAGGTTCTCTTGTTCAGGGTGTCCCACAGACAGCATCCAGTTCTTGGCCAGATAGGGGGCTTATCTGGAGCTTCTGGGAAAGAATTGTCTTGGCAGCTCACTCAGGTTGTTGGCAGAATGCAGTCCTTGGAGTTGTAGGACTGAGGTCTCTGCGTCATTGCTGTCTGGGGGCCTTTGCATTCATGAGGCCGCCCATGTTCCTTGTCATGTGTATACCCTCCTGTTGTATATCTTCAGGGTCCAGAGCTGTGTCAAATCCATCTAACCCCCTCGTATTTCCAGTCTCCCTCACTTCGTCTTTTGCCTTAGCCTGAGAAAGCTCCTGTGGTTCCGTTGGGACCACCCCAGATCATCCAGGACAGGGTCCCCATGTGTGGACGGTTGTGCTGTGTATCCTAACACGATCATGAGGGTGATGCCTGGTTACAGTCGTAGCTTCCAGGGATTTGGACAGGACACTTTGAGCGGGGGGAGCACTGAGAAATTTGCCTGCCGTAGCGGGTGTGCGATACTGTCCATTGTGGAAGGTAATGCACTAACCCGGAAGCAGATGCCGCAAGGTCAGCAGCGCTCATCTTGTGCCACAGCATTAACCTGTGGGAGATGGCGGAGTTCCTGCTGAAACAGGACGTGGTCAACGCCATCAACCTGGATGGAGGAGGCTCCGCCACCTTCGTGCTCAATGGCACCTTGGCCAGTTACCCTTCTGATCACTGGTAAGCCCACCAGAGCCCCCTTGCTGAGGTCCAAGGCCAGGCCTGTCCCCGGCTGTCTCATTCAACAGATACTGAGCGCCTGTCATTTGCCAGGCTCTGGGGGTTCAGTAGAGAAGCAAGAGAGGCCGAGATGCCAGCTTCCCGCTGCTTACACAGAGTGGCATACATAATGTACCAGCACTGCCCAGGGCCAATGGAAGGGGCGGGTGATGATCAGGAAAGACCTGAGGATAGAGAAGCATGAGCTGAGAGCTGGAGGGTGCAGAGGTGACTGGGCCCAGAACAGCGTGTACAAAGGCCCTGGGGTGGGAAGCACCTATAAAAGGCTGGAGAAGAGATGAAGCGGAGAAGCCCTCAGGCTCTGCAGTGGGTATCAGAGGCGTGGCCAGCACCTCAGCCTCTCGTCACACTCCTGTCCCCCAGTGGGTGATCTGAGGGGTGGCCAGCACCTCAGCCTCTCTTCACACCCCTGTCCCCCTGCAGCCAGGACAACATGTGGCGCTGTCCCCGCCGCGTGTCCACCGTGGTGTGTGTGCATGAGCCCCGCTGCCAGCCACCAGACTGCAGCGGCCACGGGACCTGTATGGAGGGGCGCTGCCAGTGCACGGGGCGCTTCTGGCGGGGTGCTGCCTGTGATGAGCTGGACTGTGGCCCCGCCAACTGTAGCCAGCACGGGCTCTGCACGGAGAGTGAGTGGTGGCTCTGCGGGAGGCAGCTCCAGCCCGGGTGCCCCGCTCTCACGGCCCCAGCCCGGCCCAGCCCTCACCTGGCTTTCTCGGTCTTGTCTTGGCAGCTGGCTGCCGCTGCGAAGCTGGATGGACAGGATCCAACTGCAGTGAAGGTAAGCGCCCCCAGGCCAGCCTCCCCCCTGGCACCCCTTGGGGCTCTCGGGCAGGGGTGATGCTGGGACCCGCAAGCCTCAGCTGCCTTTATCCCCGCCTCCTGGTCCGCTAGTCTCTTCGCTCTTGTCTCACCTTTTGCCCCATGTGTGAATCACCGTGTCAGTGTCCTGCGGCTGCTGCAGCAAGAGTCCACTAACGGGATGGACACAGTCCTTTATTCTCCCACAGTTCTGGAGGCCAGCACTCCATAATCAAGGGCTCAGCAGGGCCGCGCTGGCTCTGAAAGGTCTAGGGGAGGGTCCTTCCTGCCTCT
Source organism: Bison bison bison (assembly GCF_000754665.1). Lineage (NCBI taxonomy): Eukaryota > Metazoa > Chordata > Mammalia > Artiodactyla > Bovidae > Bison > Bison bison. The sequence goes on along the minus strand of NW_011494716.1, from coordinate 2,265,076 downwards.
TCCAGCTCCTGGTGGCCCCAGCGTTCCTTGGCTTGTGGCTGCCTCAGCCCAGTCTCTGCCCCTGACTTCACAGGCACAGCCTCCTCCCTTGTCCAGGTCCAGTCTCCCTCTCCGTTATCTTACATGGACCCCAGGCCCCTGGGATTTGAGTCCGTGTTAAATGCAGGAGGCTCCCCATTTTGAGATCCTTAATTGCATGTGCAGAGACAGTATTTCCAAATAAACTCACACTCACAGGTTCTGGAATTTGAAGCTGTCTCTGGGAGGACACAGTTCAGCTGTGACCTACAGGACTGCTGTCACCCGTGGCTTAAATCCTTAGCAGCTTTCTTTGGCACTGAGTGGAGAGTCTGCACTCCACAGCATGGCCTGCCAGGCCCCGGGTGCTCTGGCCACATCCCCCTCCCTGCCCCAGATCAGGCCCTCTGCGGCCCCTCCAGCCCGCCGCCTCAGTGCTCCGCTACTGCCTCACTCAGCCCCCTCCCTCCAGTGCACGTGTCCCCACTCGTCCTGTGATGCATGCCTTCTGGCTCACTGGCTGCCTAGACCAGAAGCTGTTGCCCAAACAGAGCAGAGGCTCCACGAGGGCGTGGCCTCAGGCCTGCCACATGGCACGTTCTCCAGAACTGCCTTTTGGGAGAACACGTGAAGCAGCAGGGCCCCTTGGGGTGATGAAGATGCGTTTGCAATCCCCTGGGCCCCAGCCTGGGATGGGAGGGCAGGGCCAGGTTTGGCAGAGACCCCTCCCTTCCCCCACCGCAGCTTGCACCAGTGGCTTCTTCGGGGAAGACTGCGCCCAGAAGTGTCAGTGTCATAATGGAGCCACCTGTGACCCCGTGCAGGGGACCTGCGCCTGTCCCCCTGGCTTCACTGGAGACACCTGTGTGCAGGGTAAGCGGGAATGTCCCCTGAGTCAGCCAGGAGGGAGCCCCACCCAAGGGGTGCTCCTGCGTCAGCCCGGCTCTGCCCACACCCGGGTGCATCCTGGCAGTGCAGAGAGAGGCCTGGCCACCGGGCCCCACCGCTGTCCTCCTGGCTCCTCCCCGCAGAGTGTCCGCTCGGTTGGTACGGGCCAGGCTGCCAGAGCCCTTGCAAGTGTGAGCACCAATGTCCTTGCGACCCCCAGACCGGCAACTGCAGTGTCAACTGGTCACCCACCCTGAGCAGCCTCTTCTCCCGAGGTACGGCCCCTCCCAGGGCCCCCCCTGGGAGCAGGAGCGGGCAGACCCCTCTTCTCCCAGCCTTCAGCCTCTCCCTGACCTCTTGCAGTGAAGGAGTGTTTCCCACCTCCCGAGGTCACTGTGCAGGCAGAAGAACTCTCCCTTCTCACCAGGTAGGTGCTTCGGTGGGACCTGGGGCAGGGGCAAGAAGAAGTCCCCCCACCTCTCCACCTTTGAGGTGTGGCCTCTGCTCAGGGCCCAGGCAGGGCTAGGAGGTGGCTGCTAGGCACCCAGGTGACGGTTCTTCGGCGTAAGCTCAGGGAGAGTCCCAGCTGATGCAGCCACCTGAGCCCTCCGGGGAGACGCTGAGCAGGACCCTGGCCACCCCCACAGTGGAGTCTAGGGGGCTGGGTGTGGGCTTGTTTTCTCAGCTTTCAGTTCAGAAGCTCTGAGCATTTCACGTCATTTCTGTCGCACCTGGGGATGTTCACACCTCATGTGGGGTCTTTATTTTCTAGCACAGGTCTCTAACTTGACGTCCAGGTAGGGGGTGTGTATTAGAAGACAGAGCTGGGCTCAAGAACCGATGCTGTGGGTCTGGGAGCCCCCTTTGGAGAACCTCTGTTCATGGTTGTCCCTCCCATAGCCCAGGGCAGTGCCTGGCCCGCCCCCTCGAGGTGGAAGCCAGGTGTGAATGAAAAACCCCTTGGCCTTGGCCTTGGCCTGGAGGCAGCGCCTGGGAGCTTATCACAAAATGCAGATCCCAGGTCCTTCCTGGGGATCCTGACCTGGTGCTTGGGTGAGGGCTGGGAGGAAAACCCTGGAGGTGTGCTGGGAAACGCACTGGCAAGGACGGGGGCGCCCACGAGCCCTGCACCCCAGGCTCGGGTCTCAGGCATGAGACCACGGGGTCCCACAGCAAAGGGAGGGGAGCTGTGGGTGGCTGAGAGACTGCAGGCCCCACCCTGGGCAGTCAGCTTACATCTGCTGCTGCGTGAGGATTTCAGACCAAGAGTCACAAGAAGGAAGAAGGATCACTGAAGGACCGCCCCCTGCTTCCCTTTGCCCCGCCCCCCACCAGCTCCCTGCCTGGGAAGAAGGGGTGCGGGTCCCCGCTGCTCTGTCTGCTTTGAGGATTCTGGAGAGAGCCCAGCTTCTGTTGCCAACATTCTCGGGAACCCAAGATGCGAACCGCTGCGTCTTGGGGTGGATTAGGTCCCCAGCTGTGTGTTCTGTGCCCTGTACAATGTAACATTTGTTAGCAGCATCTGAAACTCAGGGAGGTGCACATCAAAATCTTTGTTTTTCCCTATTTCTCTTGAAACACCAGGCAAGCTGGGAGCCTGATATCAGGCAAGGTTTGTCCCACATAATAACTCCGCGCTGCTTCCAAATGTGTGTGTGTACACTCCTCACCCCCGCAGGCCCATTTGCTTCCCCCTGTGTGGTCCCTGGAGGCACCTGATCCTGCGCTCCTGTTCTGGGAGGAAGAGTAAAGTGGGAGGGGGAGCCCCTCCAGCGCTGCCCCAGCCCGAACCGCATCCAGCACCCCTGTTCCGGGTTCTCTCCCACCCGCAGGACCACCTGGCTGGCCATCACCTTGGCCCTGGCGTTCCTCCTGCTGATCAGCACAGCGGCAAATGTGTCCTTGTTCCTGGGGTCGAGGGCCGCACGGAGGCGGCACCTGGACGGGGCCTACGTCTACCACCCGCTGCAGGAGGTGAACGGGGAGCACCCGGCCGCCGAGAAGGAGCAGCTGGGTGACTCCTGTAACCCCTTCAAGGACTGAAGCCTCCTGCTGCCGGTTGTGTCCTATTCCCGAGGCTCATTTCCAGGAGCTCTGGCTTCTGCAAGAGGAAGTCCCAAGGCCACCGACCCATCTGGGTAGTCGCGACCTGGGTGCCAAGCCAGGTTTCCGACAGCAACGTGCCTCAGCCCCGCGCCTGGCCGCCTGCCGTGGCACATGCAATCCAGCGCTCCCGGAGGGCCTGCCTCCGTCCCCGCCTGCCTGTGTCTGCTGCTCGCAGGGCCTGCCCCCCCAGGGCCTGCCCGCTGCTGCCAAAGAGCCTCCGCCTCCCGGGGCCGGAGCCGCTGTGAACGGAACTCGTGATGACCATGCCGCAGCCAAGTGGGAGGGTGCAGCTGTTCCCTTCGGACGGGGGTGGACTCAAGAGACGACAGCCACATCATGGGACCCTTTTTTAACAGACCTCATCATCAAACTTGCCCACTGGAATGGTGTTTCCTGTCGCAGGAAGCTCCTTAGAAGGGAGGAAGGATGAATCATGTTTACAGGCTCTCTCTTTTGCCCTGCCGCTGAGAGGGTTTTTCTACCACTTGAATAAATTGATAAAATAAATTGATATAATAAAAGAACCTTGTCTGAATTAGCAGTCATGGACTTGAGGGGCCCCTAGGCCTTAACACGCGGGGGACTGCTTAACCAGAGTCAGAGTCGGGATGTGCCCGTGGCACGTCCAGCTCCCTGATTGATTTTGTTTAATCCAGAGGTTTCCCAGGTGGTGCTAGTGGTAAAGAACCCACCTGTCAATGCAGGAGACAGATGCGGGTTCTGTCCCTGGGTCAGGAAGATCCCCTGGAGGAGGGCATGGCGACCCACTCCAGTATTCTTGCCTGGAGAATCCCATGGACGGAGGAGCCTGGTGGGCTACAGTCCATAGGGCTGTAGAATCAGACACGACTGACGCAACTTAGCATGCACGCACAGGGGTTCTCACTTTCAAGTGTACTTGAATCACCAGGTGACTCAGCTGGTACAGAACCTGCCTGCAGTGCGGGAGACCTGGGTTCGATCCCTGGGTTGGGAAGATGCCCTGGAGAAGGAAACAGCTACCCACTCCACTATTCTGGCCTGGAGAGTTCCAAAGGAGTTGCAGAGTCAGACATGACTGAGCGACTTTCACTGAATCACCTGGAGAGCTTGTTAAACATGTAGACTCTGGCCTGGAGCGGACTCCAGACTACAGGTCTCCCCAAGCTCCCAGGTGATGGCTGTGAGCATCTGGACAGCACTCTGAGTTTGCACTGTTTTAGTAAAATTGAGTTACCAACAGTTACAAGTCAAGAGATAACAACTCCAGATTTCTGGTTTTTCTTTGAAAGGAGTGAGAGAAGGACTTGCAGTGGTTAAGAATCCACCTTGCAATGCAGGGGACACAGGCTCAGTCCCCAGTCAGGGAACTAAGACCCCACAAGTCAAGGACCAACTAAGCCCACAAGGAACAACTACCGAGCCTACACACCACGATGAAAATCCCTCCTGACGGAATGAAGTTTCCCCTGTGCCGCAACTAAGACCACATGCAGCCAAATAAGCAAGTAAGTAAATATTTTTTAAAACGCTTGACGTCCCAGCATCAGAGGACGCCCTTGGAGGTGACGAGATAAGTTGTCCAAGCCAAGAGTGGCCGGTCCCCATCTGTGTCCTCTCCAGCTCATCGCAGCCCCAGCGGTTGGCTTCCCTTGACTGTGACCTGTATCCTTGTGAGATTAGAGCTTGTAACTTGTGGCCTCAAAGGGTCTTTAGGAAGTGCCTGGCGACACCCTGCCTCGTAAAACACCCCACTGTGTGCTTGGCAGCTTTATGCGGAGGGTACCTGGAGGGAGGTGCTGCTGCTTCCAGCAGGTTCTCAAGCAGATCCAGGCACATGGTGGATTGAATGTTTGCATCCCCCGAAGTTTGTATGTTGAGACCCTGACCTGCAGTGCAATGGTGTTAGGAGGTGGGGCGTCTGGTTTCATTAAATGAGGTTTAGATGAGGTCGTGAGGGTGGTGACCTTATAAGAAGAGACGAGAGCACCCTCTGCAATGCGACACACACAAGAACAAGGCCACGCGAGCTCATGGTAGAGGGCGGCCGTCGACAAGCCAGGCAGCGGGCCCTCACCAAATGTGCTGTCATTTCAGTCATGTCCAACTCTTTGCAACCATATGGACTGTAGCCCTCCATGTTCCTCTGTCCACGGGATTCTCCAGGCAAGGATACTGGAGTGGGTTGCCATGCCCTCCTCCAGGGGATCTTCCCAGGGATCAAACTTGTGTCTCATGTCTCCTGCATTGGCAGGTGGGTTCTTTACCACCTGGGAAAGCCCCATCAACTGTAGTGGCATTTAGTGCTGCATAACAAACCAGCCCCAAACTGGTGGCTTAAAATAACCACCAGTCACTGCTTCTCAGGAAAAATAGTAGTTTTTCATGCTTCTAGGGTCACCTGGGTGATTCTCTTGACTTGGACTAGAATCAGTGAGTCCAGCTGGGCTCACTCAGGTCTCTGCCATCCGATAATGGGCCAGTGGGGGCCTGGTCTGGAGTGACCACAGCTGCAGATGTAGCTCTGATACCTCATCCTCCAGGATCAGGTTCAGACTTGGGGTCAAGGTGGAGACAGGGATCCAGGCAGAGATGTGAAGCTGCTTCTTGAAGCTTCACCCCTTGATGAAAAGCTGCAAAGGGACATGAATGCGGAAAACTGAGCCCATCGCTGCAGCCGAGTTGCTGTAATATGGGTCTAGTTTCATTTTGTTGTTGTTGTTGTTCTGTTTTGTTTTGGGACCATGCTGGGTAGCTTGCAAGGTCTTAGTTCACCAGTCAGGGATCGAACTCTGGGCCCACAGCGGTGAAAGCACCCAGTCTTAACCATCGGACTGCCAGGGAATTCCCTAGTTTCACTTTAGAAAGGGAGAGTTTGGTTCAGAGAAGTGGAATGTCAAGGCCAGCTCCCAACCTCTGAGTTCCTGCAGGGATGTGTCTGTGGGTCTCTGTGTCTGTCTCCCCACTGAAGACAGCAGGTGGACAGCCTGTGATGTTCCCTACAGGGAACAGGATGCTTGGGTCCTACAGTAGGTGCTGCAGGCCAAAGTGATGGAAGTGGGGTGATGGAAGACCCCTGGACACAGAACGTGGAGGGTGGACTAGAAGTCCTGGGGGTCTGACTGGGAACCTGGAGAGTGCTCTGTGCTGGGCAGTTGCCATGGTGACAAGTATCTCAGCCGCTGGGCTGCTCCGTATACAATCTGAGCATCTGGAGAGACCCCAGTAAAAGATTCCGATCCTGGAGTCACTGGGTGGGTTCTGTGGCCCTGATGCAGCGGCTATCATCAGATTCTTGAGGGGTCTGAGTCCTGCCTCCAGAACTCTTAGGGGTTTCAAATGGTGCTTTTCAGGGAGCCACATTTCTCAGCAGTGTCTTGGTGGGCACTGAAGGGAGGGGAGGGAAATGGCCTGGGGAGAAGTTAGAGAGCCACCCAGTGCCTTTCCTTCCAGCTCTTTCCAGCTCCTTCAAGGCTCTGCCCAAACTCCCACAGGAACCCCTTGCACCATAAAGCCTGCCTCCTCTGTGGAGGCCCCTGGCCTTGGAGGAAGAATTGGTCCCAGAGGCAGCCCTCAGGCCACAGGGAGGCAGGTTGTGTTGCTCTCTGCTGTCTTCGGACCCAAACCCCAAGGGCCTTCCTGGGAGGAGACTGACGTCATCAGGGCCTGTGGCTCAGACCTGACCCCAGCTTGCGGGCCGCAGGGAGCTCTTTCTGATCACCCACCAGGCCCATGGGCAGCTGGCTGTTCCTCAGAGAGCCCCCACCCACAGCACCAGGACAGCATGGAGAAGCGGGAGGGGTGAGTGCGGTGGGCCCGGCTGGTAACCGAAGGCAAAGTGGGCGGGGGTCCGTCAGGGCCACAGGAAGCACACCTCCCCTGCACCCCTCAGGCCTCCTTGGCCTCCTCCTCCTAAAACAAGGGACCCTTCCCAGAATCCCGTGACATCTGGTGGCCACCAGGACCCACCTCTGGGTCCCAGGGGAGCTTGAAGGAAGGATGGGCAGCACCCCAGACAGGCCCCACCCACTCCTGACATCAGGACTCTGGTGCATCTCTGGGACTTGGGCAAAACCCAAGGGAGAGGGGAGAGCGGCCCAGGAAAGTAGACAGCAGGGCCCTCTCCTTCACCTGGACACCTGGCCAAGAGCCTCCGGCAGCCCACCCCCACAACTCCGGGTCAAGTGGGGCCCTGAGTCCTGGATTTAATACTCTGATAAACTACACATGTCTGTTCTTGCACAGTATGTATATGCGGTGGGTTGAACAGTGTCACCCAAGAATCCGTGTCCACTCAGGACCTCAGAGTGTGACTTTATGTGGAAGTAGGGTCCTTGGTCGGAGAAGGCAATGGCACCCCACTCCAGTACTCTTGCCTGGAAAATCCCATGGACAGAGGAGGCTGGTAGGCTGCAGTCCATGGGGTCGCTAAGAGTCGGACACGACTGAGCGACTTCACTTTCACGCATTGGAGAAGGCAATGGCAACCCACTCCAGTGTTCTTGCCTGGAGAATCCCAGGGACGGGGGAGCCTGGTGGGCTGCCGTCTATGGGGTTGCACAGAGACGGACACGACTGAAGCGACTTAGCAGCAGCAGCAGCAGCAGCAGCAGGGTCCTTGGTCAGTCGTGCCCGTGTGCTTGCTTCAGGATCTTAAGAGGAAATCATTCTGGATTTAGACTGAGGCCTAAATCCAATGACTGGGGTCCTCATCAAAGAGATACACGGAGGAGAAGCTGCATAAAGACAGAGGCAAAGGGACTTCCCTGGTGGTCCATTGGCTGAGACTCTGTGCTTCCAGCGTAGGGGGACCTGGGTTTGGTCCCTGGTCAGGGATCTAGATCCCACGTGCTGTAACTGAGTTTGCACACTGCAACTAAAGATCCCACACCAAAACTAAGACCTGGAGCAGCCAAAAAACTAAATAAATAAATATTGTTTTAAAAAACTGCAGAAGCAGGTACAGGAGTGATGTGGCCACGAGCCAAGGAACACCAGGCACCCCCAGAAGCTGAAAGGATCCTTCTCTACAGCCATGGGAGGGAGCCAACACATTTATCTCAGACTTCTGGCCTCCAGACTGGGAGAGAATCCATTTCTGTTGTTTTAAGCTACCAAGTTTGTGGTAATTTTGGTTTGGCAGCACTAGGAAACTGACACAGTGTGTCTGTGCTTCGATATTAAACATGGGATTTTTTTGTGTTCCCCATAATTTCTCCAAAAACCAATCTGCAACCCCTTGAGAGTGGCGTGGTCCCTGTTAAACATGCTCTTGAGTCTTTTAAACAACAGCTGAGTTATTCTTGAACAAACCCAGGGAAACCTCCTAGGCAACAGACAACAGAGGGGTATCCAAATCTAAAACGTTTAATGCTTCTGGTCGGAGCAAACAATTAGGTGCATTTAATGCTTCCAGTCGGAGCAAACGATTGGGTGAACAAGAAATGCTGTGTTTTCCTGGCTGAAACAGACTGTGTGATCAATTCATTTTACAGGGGGAGAAATTCCAGACACAGGCTTGGGTGGGGTTGGGGGGAGTCTCAAATTCCCCTTATTTCAACCTGTGGGGAGACCACTGTATAGCCAGTTGAGGGAAACACCACTCAGAATGAGGCCCTTCTAGATGAGTGGACGTGCCCAGAGAATGCAGTTTCTGCAAAGGGAAAGTCAGAAGGAAACAGCATCCATGCTTCTCCCCAGATGCATGGTGAGTATGACAGTGATGGGCGTCCTCACAGGATAGAGTCTGGGATCTTTGGATGAGAGGTATTAAACAATCAGAATAACCACCTACTTTTATTAAGAGCTTTCCGTGTGCTGGGCGCCAGGCCCAGGACTTCACATCCACTCTCATTTGTCCCACTGCAACCCAGAGAATGAGGTAGGCACTATTCTATCCCCATTTTACAGATGAGGATGTTGAGGCACAGAGAGGTTAAGTCACCTGCTGAAGGTCACACAGCTCGTGTGAAAGGATGGCTGGGGCTCAAACCCCACCTTGTTGAAGTTTTAAGACTCGGGCTCTTAAACTCAGTGCCTGGGCAGGTCCTATTGCTAAAGGGTCATTTGTGTCCTGGCCACAATAGGCTAATGAACAAGATGGAGAAAGAAGCCATACCCAGGGGGCTTCCAGCCCTGAGGTTTGTGGAAATTGAGAAGCCAGGAGCTCAGCATCTCCTTCCTTGCATTTTTAATCCCAAGCCTCTCAAGGGTTAAGAAGAGTAGCTGTTGGTTGCTGATGCTCCAGCGTGGGCCCCAGCGACCTCCAGCACAGGAGGGAAACCGTAGCAGATGCCAGTGTGGTCATCTGCTGCTCCTGTGGCCCACCTCTCTTTGTCCGTTGGGTGACTGGCCCCTCCCCCATCCATCTGTTGCTTCTGGAAGAAATGTCAATCACAGGGCTCCCAGCTGCTTAGCTAATATGCCCACAGGAGTGAGCACATGACTTCCCCAGGGCCAGTCAGAGCCTTCCCTGGGATTTGAGATGGAGAGTCTCTTTCTGCCTTAGAAACTGAGAGCCCTGTGGTTGTAGGCTAGGGGCCGCCAGCAGTCACCTTTCCCTCCATGGAGGAGAGGACAAGGTCAGCACGCAAACTGACACAGAGCCAAGGGGCCTACGTGAGGCTGAGGATGGGCACAGGAGCCTAAGGACACTGAGGGCTCCTGGATGCAGCCATACCTGAAGCAAGGCCCAGCCTGGGCATCCCAGTTACTGCAGACAGGGAATTCCCTTTGTTGCTTAAGCCTGTTTGAGTTGGGGCTTTCCTGAGGGAGATGAGGAGAGCAGGCTCTCAAAAAGAGAGGCATAAGACTCCTTATTGCTCCTGTTAAGGCAAAAACCAAAAACACTAAAGGCAGGTCAGATCAGATTGTGGAATGCCAGTGATGACCTCTGACCTGTTACCTGTTTGCAGGCCCAAGGAATGAAAGGAGAAATGTCCTCAGACCCATGCCCCTCCCATGAAGGAACTTAACGAGAGTCTTTCAATATTGCAGCTGGTACTGAGGATCAGATTTGCCCCCAGTGCAACTGCGACAAAGTCATAGACCCTATCCCACAGGGGAGTCCTGATGCCATGTTGAGAGCCTGGATCCAGCCTTAGCTGAAGCAAGACCTTTTAGACTGGTCAGTTACAAGTGCCCATGAATGGTTACCCTTTTTTGTTTAAGCTGCTGGGAGGTGACTTACAACCCAAAAGGCATAATAAAACAGGAGATTCCCAGGAGACAAAGGGACCTTCAGAGAATATAAAGATAGCCAGAACTGCTTCATCATTGCCTGGAATTCAGAAAAAACACTGGGCCTTCCACTGTCTTCAAGTCAGGGGTGGTCAGGATTAGACCTTCCAGCCACATGCTGTGAAAATGCATTTCACGTCCATGGTGGGTGGCTCCCCACAAAAAGTGGAACCTGTAACTTATATAACTGCTCGCCAGCATATCCTGGGACCCAGGGCTTCATTGTAGGCTTAGATGCTAGGGTGTACACCCGTCATTTCTGCTTCTTAGGGTGGGGAACCCTAAGAGTCTTGGGAGAACCCACCTTGTGCTTTTCAGACCAGGTGGTGGGAACAAGCATGTGGTCTGGGCGGGCCCATCACTGTACCTCCTCCCCTTACAGTGATTGGTCCAGACTGAACACAGACCCTGCAGGCCAATCAGTGTTCTCTGTTCCCGCCTGGAAACCGTGATTGGCTCAGGGACTAGCCTGGGACTCAAGCAGGCTGATAAGACTCAATTCTGGGAGGCTGGATGGAACTTGGTCAGGAGACAGATTCTCTTCTGCAGCTGAGCTGCAGGAAAGGGAAAGAGGGAAACTAACAGTGCCGGGGTCGCCTGAGGAGGAGGCCACCCCAGGGAAGCTGGGGGGGGCACTGAGTCCGACGACCTCCCTGAGCCCCCAGACCTGAATGGGGTCCGCCCACCCCTCGGCTTTTTGTACTCAAAGCCCGGTCATAGAGGTGATTCTGTCCTCAACACCCCAAGAGCCAACAGGGGCCTCCAGATAGCCCAACTTTGGCAGCGTCCAGACCCAGGGCTGCAGCCCACACAGCCTCATGGACACGTGGGGACGTGGGAGGCGAGCAGGCTGCCCCACGGGGCTCGGTCCCTACTACCTGGAGACCAGGGAGCTGCTGTGGGACGGCGCCGAGGAGGAGGAAGTGGCGGCGCTGAGCTGGGAGAAGCGGCTGGTGCAGGATTCCAGGCTGGACATGGAGCCCCTGGGGAGGAAGGACACACATGTTGCCTTTTGGTGGTGACATGGCCCTGGGGCCACTGGGAGCTGCGGGAAAGCTGGGGATGATGCCAATGAAGCCCCAGGGCTCTTCCCACAAGGCTGCTAACCCTCCCTGGGTGCAGAGGGTAAGTGCAGAGGGAAAAGCAGACGAGACTGTGATGAGACGTGAAGCCTGGCCCACCGCCTTGCAGGACCTTCCTTCCCAGCCGAGCCCTGCCGGCCACCCACCTCTCAGGGGCTTTGCTGACCCAGAGGCCCAGCATGGCCCAGAGGGCACCCCGTCATCTCCAGCCTCACCCCTCCGCCTCCTTTCAGCTCCTCCAACACCTGCCTCCCCTGTCTCGGGACCTTGTGTCTGCGCCTGCTGCTGGAAGCCTTTCTCTCTCACCTACTTTATCCAGTCAAATGCCACCCGGACCACAGAGCAGCACCATCCAGGGGACATTCCTGTGATGACAGACGTGTCCCCTAACTGCGCCTTCCAGCACGGCTGTCACAGGCCATGTGGGGCTGCTGGGCACTCGAGATGTGGCTAGTGTGACCGAGGAACTGAATTTTTAATTTTACTTAGTTCTAATCGCTATGTTTAAATTGCCCTCTCTGGCTCGTAGCTGTCGGGTTGGAGAGTACAGACTTAGGGCCTAGCTACTCAAAGCGTGGTCTGGGAACCAGCAGCACAGCGTCTCCTGGAGCTTGTTGGAGATGCCTCAAGAGCTAAGCAATCCGAGTCTGCGTTTTGACAAGCCCCTCCCCCACAGCCATGTGATCATGTGCACACGGCCTAGATCTCAACTCCACTGTCACTTCCCAGAGCCTCCCCCAAACCCCTGCACTCTCACCCACCCTGTGCCCACCCTGGTCCTGGGCTGACAGCACTCTGTGTTAGGCCACCAGCACCTCCTGGAGTATGACCATGGGGCGAGGACCTTCATGGCATCATCACTGCTCGTGTGTGGCTACGTGGTCTCCTGCTTCAGGATGGCAGACCCTGCCTGCCTGGTCCCTCTAGGACCACCAGTTGCCCACCAAGGGCAGCCTTGAACTGGAACTCTCCCAAGGCTATTGAGGGTCAGGGCAGCAGGTTCCCCTACACTGACCAGACAAGACAGGCTGGCAAGCAGCTTCCAGCCCACCCCTTGGCCTCCGCCTGCTGTCCTGGAGGCAGCAAGCCCCTGATACATGGGTCTATGGGTCTGAGTCCCTCTGGGCCTCAGTCTCTCTCCCCCATACTGAGGCCCAGTGGCCAAAACAGGCCACCTCCCAAAGAGGGAATCACCACCCTTTGACACACTGTGGGGTCTCCCTTTGGAGTAAAGATGCTGGTTCAGCATTACCTTTCTTTTGTTTTTCTTTTGCCTCGTGGCTTGTGGGATCTTGGTTCCCTGACCAAGGATTGAACCCATGCCCTAGGCGGTGAAAGCACAGAGTCCTAACCATTGGACCTTCAGGAAATTCCCAGCCCAACATATCCTGTGCCGGCTACACATGCCCCTAGAATCCCTACAGCTCCACCTGGGATGTAGGTCCAGACCTGACATCCTCTTGGAGCTTCAAATCTACTCCACGGTAAAGAGTTGGACATGACTGAGCGACTGGACAACAACAAAAGAATTTGAAGCATCGCTTTTAGAAGGAAACTGACACAGCCATGTCATGAGGCAGGATGCAAAATCACATTTGTTTTTAAAAGATAGAACACGAGCTGTGGCCGTTTCATGTTGATGTTTGGCAAAAACCATCACAATATTCTAGAGTAACTATTCTCCAATTAAATAAGTTTAAAATTTTTTTAAAGATAAAACACAAGGCCTGGAAGAAACCACTATTGAGTGCTTACTGTATGCACAGACTTTCCCCACCCATCTTATCCTCAGGACAACTGCATGATGTAGGGGATCCAGCGGTCCCCGTCTAACAGCTGGGGCTCAGAGAGGTAAAGTGACTTGCCTGAGGTCACAGAGCAAGCTGGAAGTGCTTGGAGGTCTTAACCTCCCTGTCTCTCTGTCAGCAACACTGGGGGAGAGTTGTCTGTGAGGCATAATTCTAGAATGTTCTAAAGCAAACCAAACCCAGTTTGATGGAATTCTAGGAGTGAGGAAAGGTACAAATAGGAGGGCTCAGGCCCCTCTTCTCCCACCCACCCAATCAGTCTGGTGTGTTGGGCCTCTGTCTGGGGTTTCATTTGAAGGGAAGTTTCTGCAGCTGAGGCTGAAGCAGAAGAGTGATACGATCGCTCATGATAAGGGGCTGAGCCACTGGAAAGTTTATCGGTGCCCACGTCAGGGCCCCACCCCTAGAGAAGCTCAAGGGCAAGTGGAGGAGGTGAGTGAAGTGCCCCCAGCCTGGAAGGAAGGGACCTCAGGCGTGATGCAGGCCTGGCCCGGCAGTAGGGGTGGGGAGTTGGGAGGCCCCATACCTGAAGTCCTCAGACGCCAGCACCTCGTAGTAGTAGAGGAGTTTGCACCTGGGGCCGGGGCTGTGCAGGGCCGTCAGGACATCCTCTACGCCCGGGAGGCTGCAGGCCACGTGGGCAGGAGGGCTGTGCATTTGCCACTGCAGCAGGTAGATGCCAGGCCACCGGGTCACATGGGAGCCCTGAAACACAAAAGCCAAGCCTCAGGCCCCAGTCCTCCTGGGGAGAGGGGCCCCTTTCTAAACCAGCCCGCCAGAAAATCCTTCCTTTTGGGGTGTCCCAAAGTCACCTGTGCTTCCCCTCTGCTGTTACCCCATATCCATGGCAACTGAGAGCCTCCCTTTTAATCTGGTGGGGAAGTCAGGGCCTAGGGGGTGCAGGAACTACAGAGGTGTGGTTTGACTAAAAACCTGGATTTTCTTGGGCTTTTGTCCTGCTGAGTGGGATTTGCAAATTGAGGAAACCTGGAGAAAGGGGTGTATGGGCTTCCCAGTTGGTTCTGATAGTAAAGAACCTGCCTGCCAATGCAGGAAATGCAGGTTCAATCCCCAGGTCAGGAAGATTCCCCTGGAGATTCTAGCCTTGCCTGGAGAATCCCATGAACAGAGGAGCCTGGCAGGCTGCAGTCCATAGGGTCGCAAAGAGTCAGACATGACTTAGCAACTGAGCCTACACACACAGAGAGGGAGCTTAAAGGTGTTTAGAGTTTGCCGAGAGCAGAGGGACAGCCAGATAGGAGGGTGTCAGTCTTTATAAGAAGAGCAACTTTGTAAAAGGGCTGATGTTCAGTGGGACCCTGGGGCAGAAGATGCTGGTGTGTGATGTGACAGCCATCTGCCCAATTCACCTATGTCACCTCCAGCAAGATCTCCACTGCTCACCAGTGCATGCGTGCGTGTGTGAGTGTGTGTGTGTTTGGGGCCAGTGATGTTTGACCTGCAAGCACCATGGAGTATGGGGGGGAGGGTGGTCAGCAGGGTGGCCCAAGTTCTGGTGGCACGTCCCGGAGTGCTATTTCCAGACCTACAGTCTCCCTGCTGCGTGGGTGCTGAAACGTGACCGTGTATCAGGAAACCAGGCCGACGTGAAGGAGGCAGACATCAGGCCCCACGCCCAGGGCTTCTGAGCTCGCCACGCAGCATGGGGCCAGCAACCTGCATCTCTGACAAGAGTCTCGGGAGGATGCTGAAGATGGGGCCCTGGGGTACCAGGTCTCGGACCTGCCCACATCTGTCTTTCTCCCTTACTGTCCTGCGGGGTCTCTGAGGCCAGGGACCGGGTCCAATCTGTGCACTGCTGTTCCCCCGGAACCCTGGCACGTGGCAGACACTCGGTCCTGCGTGATCGTGATGAATGAATAAATGACCCAAGAGATGACCTGGATGCTCTCCCCTTCCCGGCAGATGAGCGGGGCCTCCACGCAGCTGAAATTTGCACCCAGAGCCCAGCCTCTGTCCATCAGCTGCCCACTGGCCCTGGCCCCAGGCTCCCGGGGGCCCGGCATGGACGCCTGCTTGGCATGGTACAGACTGAACACCACGTCCCCGCGGAGGATGTCGAAGTCCCAGGTGATTACTGACTCCCTCTCCAGAATCTCCACAGTGACCTGCAAGGGGACAGGTGACAGATGAGGTCTGAATGTCTGGTCTGGAGGGGGCTGGGATGCAGAAGTCAGCTGCAGGTGTGTGGGTGCCCACCCTGGTCTCTATTCCCCACCCCAAGTCCAAGAATTGCTCTGGACAAACAGATCCACCTCTGTCTGAATCATCTGGGACGATTCCCTGCACCAGGGTGACCACAGCCAGTGACAAGCTGATGTGAGGCCAGCCCCCTGCACCGCTCTCCCCTCGGATCAGACTGGGCTAGACCATGGCTGCAGCCAGCTCGTGGTTTAGCTTCTGTCCCTAGTGGTAAAGAACCCGCCTGCCAATGCAGGAGACGTAAGGGATGTGAGTTCAGGAAGATTCTCTGGAGGAAGAAATGGCAACCCACTCCAGTATTCTTGCCTGAAGAATCCCATGGACAGAGGAACCTGGCAGGCAACTGTCCATAGGGTGGCAAAGAGTCGGACACGACTGAAAAGACTTAGCACACACACCGCCCTCCTTAAGGGTTTCTCCTGAGGCTGATCCTCTACAAGTCATGGGCACAAGAACCCTCATCTCAGTCTCTGCTTCAAGGTCCCTGATCTAAGATGACACCCAACCCAGCGGGCCCTCCCAGCCCGGGACCCCAGCACCTCGTGGGGGGCCCCGCGGAGCACGCTGGCCGAGTGGTATGTCTCTCTCCACTGCCACAGCTGGTCTTCATTCTCCTGATCCTCTTCCGTCAGATACAGGGACTTGGGGACCAGTCCTCCTTCAGGGACATTACACTGGGGGACAAAGACACCGGGTGACAGTCAGGGCCCAGCCAGGCCTGGCTGACCCAGAGGAAGGCGCTCTGTGACCCCTGAAACCACACTTACAACATGCATACAGAGCCTGACGATCGGAGAGACCTGGCAAGCTTGGCAAAATTCCTAGGAAATGTCTCTTTCTCTCTCTGTTTTTAACCCTGAAATCATGCAGGATTGCTCTTTGAGATTTTATTTATTTTTGGCTGCACTGGGTCTTTGTTGCTGTGTGTGGGTTTTCTCTAGTTGCATCGAGTAGGGGCTACTCTTTGCTGCAGTGGCTTCTCTTGTTGCGGAGCTCAAGCTTAGTTGCTCCGAGGCTTGTGGAATCTTCCCAGATCAGGGATCAAACCCATGTCCTCTGCGTTAGCAGGCAGATTATTAACCAGTGGACCACAAAGGAAGTCCCGTTTGAGATTTCTGCTGGAAAAGGGAAAGGACCTGCCCTCCCGCATCAGATAAGGGTCACCCCCTGCCTCACCCCCAGGGGAAATGATATAAGGTGTCTGGGGGCACCTCCCCTGGAACCTGTTGCCTGATCATCCCTTGCCGTGCAGCTGTAAGTTGGGAATAAATAAATCCCTTTGGGTACACTAGCTCCTGGGTCCCGGCCGCTGGGACATTTGAGTCTCCTCCCCTTGCAGTAGAGGCTGCAAAGTCAGCAGCTAAATGCTAACTTCTGCCTGGCAACCTACTAGATGGGGATTCAGAAGGGGAAGCCCTTAACGGCCTGGTCTCTGAGCTTCTGGGAAACTTCAGCTTTGCTCTTGAAAGCACCAGCATAAGGTCCCTCCTTCAGAGAGGAGTCACCTCTCGTAGGGGCAGCTTCTAAGACCAGCTCTGCCTCCAAAGAGCCAGCAGGGTCTTCCCCAGCTCAGAGCACGCACAGGGGTCTGCCCTCCCCCAGCCTCCTGCCGCCTGTGGCCGTGTCTCCCTGAGGCCACAGACCATCCCCACCATGGGTGCAGATGGTCCGCTGAGGCCTCACCAGGCACTCTCCCCCAAGGAAGTCAGGAATCACATCTTTGTCCAGATAATCGACAAGGCCTCCGGGGCCCTGGTAATTGCTGCCACTGTAGATGAGGAACTTCTGTCTGGTGTTCTCGTTGATGAAGGGGCTGATCTGAAATGGGGGAGATAAGGCAAGATGGAAAGATTTTTTTTTTTTAATTGAGGTGTAATTTACAGAACACAGAGTTAACTATTTTATTTTATTATTATTATTTTTTTGCCGCCCTGCAAGGCTTGCAGGATCCTAGTTCCCTGACCAGGGATCGAACCTGTACCCGCTACAGTGGAGGCTCCAAGTCCTAACCACTGGACTACCAGGGAAATCCCAGAATTAACCATTTTAAAGTGAACAATCCTCTGGTATTCAGTTCATCCACTATGCTGTGCAGCCACCACCTCTAATTCTAAGACATTTTCACTCCCCCAAAAGGAAACCCCAGATCTGCCAGCAGTCACTCCCCTCTCCTTCCCCTTCAGCCCCTGGAAACCACCAATATGCTTCCCATCTCTATGATTTGCCTGTTCTGAACATTTCACAGAAAGGGAATGCCGCAATGTGTGGCCTTCTGTGGTTGGCTTCTTTCACTGAGCCTCACATTTTCAAGGCTCATCCATGTTGTAGTGTGAACCAGAACTCCCTTTTCATGGCAGAATAATATTCCATTGTGTGGATAACATGTTTTGTTTATCCCAGATGGAACGTATTTCAATACTGAACTCTAAGCTGCGTGTCAGTCTGGTTTTTCATGCCATCCCAGTTCTGGGGTGGTGTCTGACTCAGTGAACAGTTGGGGAAGGGAGGGAGGGAGGAGGGAGGTGGGTAACCAGGCAATTGGCAGAGCAGAGCACAGGCCAATGTCGCAGGCAGGAGATTAATGGGGGGCAAGAAATTCCACTTTGGGTGGGTCACACTTCTTCAGACCCCACCCCGGGAGGTGGTCCCTGTGGGCCTCAACAAGCTGACTGTCATCTGCTGTGGCCAGTGAGGGCGTGTTGTAGGCACTGGGAGGTGGGTACTGCTTTCCCCGCTCCCTCCCTGCTCCAGTGCCCCTGGAAGCACCCCCCTCATCTGTGCCAGCTCTCACAGGGCTCTCGTAACAAGGACATCCCTTCCTCTTATCTGTCCAGCCCTGGGGTGGTCAGGGCCTGCAGCAGTGGCCAGCCCCTGGGGCCACTCCATCCTGCCCACCCTCCTGAGAGTGGGTCACACCCCCACCGGAGCCAGCTGGGAGTCCTGATTCTGACCAGGGGTTTGTGGAATCTCAGTTCCCCGACCAGGGATTGAACCCGGGCCACATCGATGAAAGCCCAGGACCCTAACCACTAGGCCACCAGGGCAGTCCCAGAAGGGGTGAACTTTATGGGAAATGAATTAAACCTCAGTCAAGCCGTTACTGAGAACTGATACAGGATCATCGGACAAGCAGATCCCAGAGGGACCCTCTCCCATCTCAGGCTCCTTGCTCTTTCTCACCAGCGTCCAGAGCACGGGGAAGACGCGGGGGGCTCGCACGATGAGCAGCCGGCCCAGGGTCTCGGGGTAATTGCCCTCCACCACCTCGATCATGCGCAGCAGGGCCTTCACCCCGGGC
>NW_011494716.1:2237653-2246335 GCF_000754665.1 Bison bison bison | reverse complement strand
GATCAGGCGCAGCAGGCCCTCCCCCCCGGGCCGCCACAGGTGCCGCAGGCTGAGACCCTCCAGGTCCACCAGGCAGGTCCAGGAGCTGCGGCAGAGATGCCCGCCTCACTCCACCTCGTTCTGCCACCCCCACCCCTCAGAGCCCCCAGCAACATCCACGGGGACCCAGGGGCCCACAGACAGGGACAGACAGAGAGTCTCAGTGAGGCAGCTGCTGGGGCAGGGACCGCAGGACACTCTCGTGTACCCTCCCCCCATGGGGAGGCCACATGGCATGGGGGTTCTCAGCGCACACACCAAGGCCGGAGTGCCCAGATTCAAGTGCCTAAGAGCTGAGTGATGGGGCAGAGTCCTCATCAGGACGTCAGCAGTGTGTTACTAATAACTGTTGAAAAGAGGTGCCTGCGTGCTAAGTCGCTTCAGTCCTGTCCTACTCTTTGCGACCCCATGGACTGTCACCCACCAGGTTCCTCTGTCCATGGGATTCTCCAGACAAGAAAACTGGAGTGGGTTGCCATGCCCTCCTCCAGGGGATCTTCCCAACCCAGGGATCAAACCCAGGTCTCCCGCATTACAGGCAGTTTCTTCACCGTCTGAGCCACCAGGGAAGCTGTATCACCTCTGGTGCTGGTGCTGGTTTAGTTGCTCAGTCGTGTCCAACTCTTATGCCCTATGGACTGTAGCCCGCCAGGCTCCTCTGTCCATGGGATTCTCCAGGCAAGAATACTGGAATGGGTTGCCGTTTCCTTTTCCAGGGGATCTTTCCCACCCAGGAATCAATCCTGGGTCTCCCACATTGCAGGCAGATTCTTTACTGACTAGCTATGAGGGAATCCCTGGTATGTATCCCCTCTTAAGTCATTCTTTTTGATAAGCCATAAGGAAACCCTAGGGCCTCCCAGGTGGCACTAGTAGTAAAGTACCAATGCAGGAGACGCAACAGACATGGGTTCGATCCCTGGGTTGGGAAAATCCCCTGGAGGAGGGCATGGCAACCCACTCCAGTATTCTTGCCTGGAAAATTCCACGGACAGAGGAGCCTGGTGGGCTACAGTCCATGGAGTCACGAAGAGTTGGACTTGACAGAGGCGATTTAGCATGCATGCAAGGAAACCCTTGGAAGTGTTTACAGAAGAGGAAGCCCCAGCTCAGAAAGGTTAAGTGCCTTTGCCGGTAACACCCCTGTGAGGACTGGTGTGGGAAACTCCACTCAGGAATAGGAGAGTTTGGGGCAGCCAGAGGGGGCAGTGGGTCAATGGATGAGCCCTGACACCTGCGAAGTTCACATGCCTGGGAGACGGCCAGGGTGGATCTTGGGGGTGGGAGAGCCCATCTCAAAAAGCCAAGTCCAGGAGGCTGCGTGGCACAGGCAGAAAACCCATGAGCCAGAGCCAGCCGGGACCAAGTTCCAACCCCAGCTCCGCCCCTCCCCCACTCAGCAGCCTTGGATGACGTCACCACTCTCAGCCTTGGTTTCCCCCTCCGTAAAGAACAAGGACAACTTGCCTCATTAGGGTCGCTGTAAGAATTAGAGGAGGACATCTCTATGAAGCGTCTAGCAGGCTGCCCGGCCTGGCATCCATGCCCAGTGAACCTTGGCTGTTTTTACTATTTAGGGGGGAGTGCCCCCGCCCCCCCCAGCCCGGGTTCTTGCCTGATGGGACGGCCAAACTGTTTCGTGTTCCCTTCACACCGCTTCTGTCCTTCCTCGTTGACGGAAAGAATCTAGAAGGCAGAGAAGGGGCTGGCAAACGTTTTCTTGGCTGCTCCGGCCACGGGCAACCCCGGGGTGGGGGCTCCTGGGAGCGGGGACCCCGACTCACATGCCGCAGCAGCACCTCCTCCCCCACGGCCTTCATCAAGCCCTTGGTGTCCATGTGGCCCAGACGCAGGATGTACAGTGGGCGGCCATCTTTGAGGTGGGGGAGGGAGGAGGGGAACAAAGGGAGACAGAATTACATAATGCTTAGGACACATTATGCTCTATGTGCATGGTCAGTCGCTCATAACACACGATGTATATTATGAAAGTCGCTCAGTCGTGTCCGACTCTTTACTACCCCATGGACTGTAGCCCCCAGGCTCCTCTGTCCATGGAATTCTCCAGGCCATAAAAATGGAGTGGGTAGCCACTCCCTTCTCCAGGGGATGTTCCCAAGCCAGGGACCAAACCCAGATCTCCTGCATTGCAGGCAGATTCTTTACCGTCCTTCTGTGCCACCAGGGAAGCCCATATATAACATACTATATATATTGTATACATATATTAAGTTTAATACTTTATACATATTATATACATACAATCAATTCTTATTATTTGCAGTAGTTAATTTCTATAAAGTCACCTCGAATACTGAATCAGGAAACACAGAACCACTTCTAAGGTGGAGGAGACAGGAGGTTAAGTTCCTGCCAGCCTCTGGCCATGACATTTTTGTCAGCCGACCAGTATTAACTTTGTTTTGCATGTGTTTCTATTTGAGGACATCTTGTTTAATTTATGTTGTTGATTCATTAGTAACTCATGACTGAAAGGAGCTTATCAAACATGAATTTTCTCCATAAGGCACATCACAGCCTTCTTGCACTTAGGAGCGTAGCACTTTCCCATGACTTAAAATCAACACACACATAAAGCACAAAATGCAAAAACACACAAAAAAGTAATGGCACTAAACAGACTGCAGAAAGGAGACTCATTTATAGTAGGGGCTGAGGCAGGGAGACAGGAGGACACTCTTTGGCCTCAGGTGGGAAGGGACGCCCACTTTTGGTCACTCTGTCCATGAAGGACAGTGAAAGCACCTTGAGCATTGATCTGTGGGTTAAAAGTCAATTTTAATGAGCAGACAAATTCACAAATACAGAATCCATGAAGAACAAAGATCGACTATATATTGAAAGCAAATGTGCCAACTGGTTTTTTGGGAGACTCGAGCACTTGCCTTGATCAATACATATGAATTTTTAACATTTTAATTTTGAACAAGGACATTGAAAAGTGTAACAGGTGCTGGCTTCAATGGCACTTTCACTTTGAAAAACCCAGAGATGATATTTGTAGTGGGTTGCCCCCAAATTCATGTCCATCCACAACCTCGGGATGTGTCCTTGTGTGGAAATAGGTTCTTTGCTGACATGACTAGTTAAGGATCTCAAGATGAAGCCATGCTGGATCAGCTTGGGCCCAGGAGAGAGAACAGAGAGATACTGAGTGGGGGAAGGGTGGTGAAGACAGAGGCAGAGACCTGGGGGGAGGGGAATGTGGCCCCAAGCCAAGGAACACCTGGAGCCACCAGAAGGCAGAAGTGGCAGGAAGGATCCTTCCCTAGAGCTTTCAGAGGGACCACACACCTTGCTTTTAGACTTCTTGCCCCCAGAACTATGAGAGGATGGATTTCCGTTGCTTTCAGCCACCCAGTTTGAGGTCATTTGGTATGGCAGCCCCAGGACACTAATACAGTATTCTGCAGACAATAAGCAATGATGGGCTGACCCTGCCCCTGGGAGAACTGTCTCACCTCAAGCCCATATGTCTACCCCAGCTCCGCCTTCACATCAGCTGTCATCTCAAAGGCATCTCCAGATGCCCAGAAGAACCAAAAGGAAAAATAACAGGCTGCTAAAGGAAGAGGGGCATTCAGAGCACATTCAGTAGTGACCCCAGTGTGCCCTCCCCGTCATGCATGTACCTATGTCCTGGTAGTGCCAGCCTCCAGCGTAGAACTCCTCCAGGAGGGCGGGGGGTCGCCAGGTCTCTAGGAGGAGGTCCACCTGGTGCTGCTTCCGCCAGCTCAAGGACTGACACAGCATCTCGCGGGCCCGGTCCAGGTGGAAGTCTCGGGCCCGGAGGAAGCGAAGGATGTGTTCATCTTTGGGGATCTGAGGGAAGAAGGAGGAGAAAGCCCTTAGCAAGGTATTCCCTAAACTGAGATTGTCACTTGTAATTTGGTTGTGTGTGTGTGTGTGTGTACGCAAGCACATGTGCACTAATGTTGTGCCCATTTCACAGATGAGGAAACAGCAGACAGGTTATATCCCAACCCAACACTAAAGTAATTCCCTTGTCGGCCTGCCTAGTAGGGGGAGGGGAGGAAGGGCAAGCAACTCATGACGAAGCTGGAAGCTCTTATTCAACAGAGCTGAACGTCAGGATCTACATGGTGGACCATGATGTTGGAGGCTTAGAGTCTAAAGGCAAA
The DNA here is from genome assembly GCF_000754665.1 of Bison bison bison. NCBI lineage: Eukaryota > Metazoa > Chordata > Mammalia > Artiodactyla > Bovidae > Bison > Bison bison. Next base: position 2,242,133 of record NW_011494716.1, on the reverse strand, counting down.
GTTCATGTGCAGTCAAAAATCAACCCTCCCAAGTCACTAAATCTCTTGGGGGGCGGGGGGGCTTCCCTGGTGGCTCAGTGGTGAAGAATTCACCTACCAGTGCAGGAGACATGGGTTCAATCCCCAGCCCGGGGAGATCTCACGTGGCACGGAGCAACTGAGCCAGTGTGCCACAACTACTGAGCCTGTGCTCCAGAGCCCAGGAGCCGCAACTACTGAGCCCATGAGCCAAAACTACTGAAGTCCACGTGCCCTAGAGCCCGTGCTCCGCAGCAAGAGCAGCCACCACAATGAGAGGCCCACGCACCACAGCTAGAGAGTAGCCCCTGCTCGCCTCAACTAGAGAAAAGCCCACGCAGCAACAAAGATCCAGCACAGCCAAAAATAAAATTTTAAAACAAACAGTTAAGACGGTAAATTAAAAAAATATAAATCTCTTAGAAAAGAACAGTATGCATGTTTTGTAAATGTAGGGCTACAGAGCAGTGACTGGGCTCCCCAGGGGACACTGGCAAGGTCTGGAGCCACTTTTCATTTCCACAACCTGGGGAGAAGAGCCCCTGTCCTCTCGTGGGTGGGGGCCAGGAATGCTGCTCGACACCCTATGTACACAGGACAGCCCCCCATAGAGAGCTGCCCAGCCTCAAATGTCAACTGTGCCGAGACTGGGAAACACTGCTGTCGGTGCTATGTACAGAACGCACGAGACGGGATGTAATAAAAAGAAGATGAGAGAGAAGTGTCCAGCATTGCTAATCACCCAGCCTTGCGTACCTGGCCCATCACCCCGTGCCCGAGGCTGAGGGGCTGCAGCCCCGGCCCCCACCCACCTTGCCTTTGTGGGTCTCCTGCAGCCAGCGTCTCAGCTGGACTAGGCAGCTCTCCTGCATGGGCGTGAGATGGCCCAGGCACCTCTCAATGTAGTCCGCATCCAGCTTGTCCCCTGGAGGAGAAGAGGGGGTTCAGAACAAGCAGGAGACACTGCACTATCTACCCTTTCTGGAGCCCTCGCCTCACTGGCAGATTTCAATTCTGAAATGTAGCTCCACGTGTAGGGCAGTCCTTTCACCAAAGAGCGGCTGGTCTTCAGATCTTCTAGAGTTTGCAACCCATTTGCAAGGCGATCTGAAAACTCAGGCCAGGGCATGCCTGGATCTCACCGTGGTGAGTGAGATGCCCCTTTGACTCTCGGAAATCAAGATCATTCCTCCCTCTGGGAATGTCAGTTGGTGCTGCCACTATGGAAAATAGTGTGGAGGTTCCTCAGGAGACTCAACGTAGACTCACCATATGATCCAGCAACACCGTTTCTGGGCATACACACAGACAGAACTCTAATGCAAGAAGATACATGCACCCCAGCGTTCACTGCAGCACTATTCACAACAGCCAAGACATGGAAACAAACCTAAATGTCCATCGACAAGATGAATGGATAAAGAAGATGTGGTACATATATACAATGGAGTATTACTCAGCCGCAAAAAGGAACAAAATAATACCATTTACAGCAACAGGGATGCAACTACACAATATCATACGAAGTGAAATAAGTCAGAAAGAGAAAGACAAGGGCTTCCCCAGTGGCTCAGTGGTAAAGAATCACTTGCAATGCAGAAGCTGCAGGAGACGAGGATTCGATCCCTGTGTCAGGGGTATCCCCTGGAGGAGGATTATGGTAACCCACTCTAGTAAAAAAAAAAAAAATACAAATAAAATACAGTATCACTTATATGTGGAATCTAAAATATGGTACAAATTAACCTATCTACAAAACAGAGACATAGAGAACAGACTTATGGTTGCCAAGGAGGAGAGAGGGAGGAAGACGGATGGACTGGAAATTAGAGGTTAACATGTGAACTATAATATTTATTTTTGTATTTATTTTATTTAGGCCATATCATGTGGGATATTGGGCCTCCCTGGTAGCTCAGCTGGTAAAGAATCTGCCTGCAATGCAGGAGACCTGGGTTCATCCCCAGGGTTGGGAAGATCCCCTGGAGAAGGGAACAGCTACGCCACTTCAGTATTCTTGTCTGGAAAATTCCACAGACAGAGGAGCCCGGCGGGCTACAGTCCATGAGGTTGCAAAGAGTCAGACATAACTGAGCAACTTTCACCTTCATGTGGGATCTTAGTTCCCCGAACAGGGATGGAACCCATGTCCCCTGCACAGGAAGGCAGATTCTTAACCACTGGACCACCAGGGAAGTCCCACTGTTATCTGCTCTTAACTGCTGGGGTGGCAGATGTTGGCATGGTGAGGCATATGGGCATCTTAGACCCTCAGCACTTGGTGGAGATGGTCCACAAAGAGCCGGCTCCATGGGCACAGCCCTTTCTCCACGTGTGGAGGGCGCAATCAGAAAACAAACGGAATGACTGCACACCCAGCAACAGGACCCAGCATTTCCCCCAGAACAAAAAGAGCTCAGGGCTGGTGCTCATGACAACCGTGCCAGTAGGCACCTGGGTAAACGGATGCTGCGAGGGGAACCACCCAGACTCTGCAACCCCTCAGGGTGGTCAGAAGTGGAGATGCTGCTGATGGGGAGAGGGCAAGGGGGGGATGAGGGCGGAAACACGAGGGAGGCAGGAGATAGCAGCTTCCTTCCGGCCTCCAGAAAGATGTAAGGCCCTTTCTCCCGAGCACAAAGCCCCAGTGGTAGAGAGCGTGGAAGGGGCAGGACCCTGCCTCCCACCAGCCATCCTGAGAACCAGCTCTGCTGGTGGACAGCACAGGCAGAGAAGGAAGGGGAGGCCTGGTGCAAAAGGGGGAGCACACGGGGCATGACCTGCAGAGTATACACAGGAAAGGACAGAAGAAGTGCAGGTATTGTATAAATTTTTTTTTAATATTTTAAAAGCACACGTACAGCAGCAGCCAGCTAGGGCACACAGCTGGTGCAGAATAAATACTGGTTGAATGAACGAATTTTGTTGTCCCTAAACACAGCCCCCTAGATGTATTTTTGGTTACATGGTATATCTCTGCATCAGGCAAACCCTTACACTTCAATGGCCCCAAAGAGAAAAGAATCATTGTGAGCATTAGTGCATACGGTTAAAACTGGATTCATGGGCCATGTGCAATTTTGTGTCCCAGGTATTTTCCTTTAACAAATTATTGTGAATATTTCCCAGATCAATAAAAGTCAGAAATATGACAAAGGACTAATTGCCTTAACATGCAAAGAATTTTCACAAAGCAATAAGAAATTGATGAGAAAATAGGAAAATGGATATAGGACCAAAAAAAAAACAGGAATTCACCCACAAAAATAAAAGAAGAAAGGAAAGAAAAAATAGTCACCAAACATGAAAAAATAAAACTTGACCTCACTCATAAAGAACTGGTCACTAATTCACCAGTGGTCAGCCTTCGCCTTTCAGAAGTTTAAAATATTTACTAATAGTCTTGGGGTAGCTGGAGTGAAGTCAGGAATAGATACAGCTACTCATTTTTGGTGGAAACATTGATTAGTACAACCTCTTACAGGCCTAATTGGTAAATCTACAAAAATTTTAGTTGCCTATAACATTTGACTCAGCAAATCAACTTTTAAAATTATACATGCTTCATGCAAATATTTTTTAAATATTTTTTTAAAACCTTAAGCACAAAGAGGTACCACATTATTTGTATTTAAAAAGAGAATGGAGGGACTTCCCTGGCAGTTCAGTTATGACTCTGTGCTTGGGGCTTCCCTGGTAGCTTAGAGGTTCAAAGAATCAATGGAAATAAAAGCGAAAATTAGCAAGTGGGACCTAATTAAACCTAAGAGCTTTTGCATAATGAAGGGAACTATAAGCAAGATGAAAAGACAGCCTTCAGAATGGGAGAAAATAATAGCAAACGAAGCAACTGACAAAGAATTAATCTCAAAAATATACAAGCAGCTCCTGCAGCTCAATTTCAGAAAAATAAATGACCCAATCAAAAAAATGGGCCAAAGAACTAAACAGACATTTCTCCAAAGAAGACATACAGATGGCTAACAAACACATGAAAAGATGCTCAACATCACTTATTATCAGAGAAATGCAAATCAAAACCACAATGAGGTACCATCTCACGCCAGTCAGAATGGCTGCTATCAAAAAGTTTACAAGCAATAAATGCTGGAGAGGGTGTGGAGAAAAGGGAACCCTCTTACACTGTTGGCGGGAATGCAAACTAGTACAGTCACTATAGAGAACAGCGTGGAGATTCCTTAAAAAACTGGAAATAGAACTGCCATACGACCCAGCAATCCCACTTCTGGGCATACACACCAAGGAAACCAGAATGGAAAGAGAAGTGTACCCCAATGTTCATCACACCACTGTTTATAATAGCCAGGACATGGAAGCAACCTAGATGTCCATCAGCAGATGAATGGATAAGAAAACTGTGGTACATATATACAATGGAGTATTACTCAGCTATTAAAAAGAATGCATTTGAATCAGTTCTAATGAGGTGGATGAAACTGGA
>NW_011494716.1:2232647-2237169 GCF_000754665.1 Bison bison bison | reverse complement strand
ACTGATGCTTTTGAACTGTGGTGTTGGAGAAGACTCTTGAGAGTCCCTTGGACTGCAAGGAGATCCAACCAGTCCATTCTGAAGATCGGCCCTGGGATTTCTTTGGAAGGAATGATGCTAAAGCTGAAACTCCAGTACTTTGGCCACCTCATGCGAAGAGCTGACTCATTGGAAAAGACTCTGATGCTGGGAGGGATTGGGGGCAGGAGGAGAAGAGGACGACAGAGGATGAGATGGCTGGATGGCATCACCAACTTGATGGACGTGAGCTTGAGTGAACTCCAGGAGTTGGTGATGGACAGGGAGGCCTGGCCTGCTGCGATTCATGGGGTCGCAAGCAGTCGGACATGACTGAGCGACTGAACTGAACTGAACTGAACTGATGGGAAATAGATCTCCAGTCCAGGTTTGATACATGAGACAGGGTGCTCAGGGCTGGGACGACCCTGAGGGATGGGATGGGGAGGGATGTGGGAGAGGGGTTCAGGATGGGGAACACATGTACACCCATGGCTGATTCACGTCAATGAATGGCAAAAATCACTACAATATTGTGAAGTAATTAGCCTCCAATTAAAATTAATTAATTAAAAAAAAAAAAAAGAAAGAGTCGCCTGCTGATGCAGAAGATACAGGTTCGATCCCCAGGCTGGACAGATCCCACATGTCTCGAAGCAACTGAGTCCATAGGCCACAACTATTGAGCCTGTGCTCTGGAGCCTGTGCTCTGCAACTAGAGAAGCCACTGCAGTGAGAAGCCTGTGCACCGCAGCCAGAGAGTAGCCCCCACTTGCTACAACCAGAGAAAAGCCCAGGCAGCGACGAAGACCCAGCACAGCCAAAACAAATAAATCAAATAAAAAGACTTCATGCATGGGTTCAATCCCTGGTCGGGAATACATGCTGCCCGTTTCCAGGGTGAGGACGGGGTGGAGGGGCCGGAGGGGCGGTGTGCAAATAAAAACAAAATTTTAAAATAAAAAGGAATGGAAACAATCTACATGCCCATCAATACAAGACTAGCTAAATAAACTAATCAAAATAATAAACAATGTTTGTTAACAAATTATGGTGCAACCATGCCACAAAATACTGCAAATACCAAGATACATGCACTGATAGAAAAAGTTCCAGCAACATTAGTAAATTTTTTAAAAAAGTCAATTATCAAATGGAATGTATATATGCTCTCATTTGATCAATGTAAGTTCCACGTGTGTATGAGTCTAAAAAGTGTGTGCGCGCGCTGTGTGTGTGTGTATTATGTATGTATATGTGCCTAGATAGCTTCAGGAAAACTTTCCACAGAGAGGAAAGGAGTCTTACTTCCTACTTCACATCTGAGCAGTTTGAATTCTTCTCTACCACAATCATGCATTCCTCATTTAATTTAGAATGCTAAAAAAACCTGAGGAAAGGGAGGATCAGCCCATTCCTGATGGAGGAACGAGCCAGTCCTGGCTCTTGGGCTGGAGCAGAGAGAGGGTACAGCAGTTGAGGGAGGGAGGAAGCTTAGCCTGACCCAAGGAGGACCCCTGGCCACCCTCCCCACCCAGCCCCTCCCAGGAATAAGCAGGCCCACTGTGCCCCCCCAGGGCAGACCTGGCGGCTGCCTGAGACCTACCATCAGTACTGACTGACTCGGGAGCCAGGTCCTGGGCATTGCTGGGCCCACAGACCTCCAGTGAGTCGGGTTCCCTCTGCCCGGCCTGGGAGGGGGCGTCCTCTTCTCGGGCGAGGGCAGGCGTCCACCGGGGAATGTGAGAGGTGCCCTGGGAGATGAGCTCATTCAGGTAATGCTCGATCACCTCCTTGCCCTGGAAGCCAGAGACATATCGGTACTGCAGAGGCCGGCCAGGGAGTCAGCCATCACGGGAGTCACCCATCACTGGCTCCTACCCAGCCCAACACGTGGCTACAGGGCAGTTGGAATCAGCAGATCCAAGCGGAGAAGTGCTGGGTGCGCTAAATACACACTGATTTCAAAGACTTAAACCCAAACAAAGAAAGTGAAATAGCCCACAAGTATTTGTATATTTTATATTTTAAAGTATATGTTAAATATTATATATTTATAAATATATTATAAAATATTGTAATAAAATATTATAAAATAATATAAATGTTTCTTTGGCTACCTGATGCTAAGAGCCAACTCACTGGAAAAGACTTGATGCTGAGATAGACTGAGGGCAGGAGGAGAAGGGGGTGGCAGAGGATGTGATGGTTAGATAGCATCACTGACTCATGAATATGAGCAAACTCCAGGAGATAGTGGAAGACAGAGAAGCCTGGTGTATTGCAGTCCATGGGGTTACAATAAGTTGGACACGACTTAGCAATTGAACAAATTTTATATTAAAAACATGGATAGAAACATAACTTAATTAAAATGAAGTTCACCTGTTTCACCTCTAACAAGTCTCTACTCAGTGATGGTCTGAGATCTTTAAACCAAGCACCGCAACAAAGTCCGCATCCTGGACCAGATGCTTTCCATGCATCATCTCACATGATATGACTTGATTAGAATACCCATTGTACATATGAGGAGACTGAGGTTGAGGAAGGTTAAGGGTCTCGGGGTTGCAGATCAGAGTCTGCAGGCTTCAAGGTCTGTGCACCTTCCTCCCCATGACTGAAGGAACCCGCTTTTTACCCTCTTGACGTTGGCTGTGTACTGCCTCATGGCGATCTTCTCCAAGGCACTTTCAAAGCCAAAGAAGGACCGGATGTCGAGTGAGGCAGACTGCTCAAAGCACGTCCAGTCTTCATTCTCAGGGTGGACCTGAAAAGCCAGGCAGGGGCGGCAACAGTCTCAGTGTGGGGGATGAAATGCCCCCTCGGGGGGCTCTCTTGGTGACCTGGACCCGGGCAGAGCACACAGTGGGCAGCATGTCACAGCAGTACCAGGGGGCTCTGTCCAGAGAACAACGCAAGGTCTAAACCTCAGAGAAGACGGCCTTTTCAGGAAGGACCAAAGAAAATGAGTCCAAAGTTCCGGTCCCTTAAAAATTATACACAATGATGGGCTTCCCTGGTGGTCCAGTGGCTGGGAATCCACCTGCCAATGCAGGGGACACGGGTTCGATCCCTGGTCCAGGAGGATTTTACTCACCATTGGGCAATGAAGCCTGTGCACCACAACTACTGAGCCCATGGACCCTAGAGCTTATGCTCTGCAACAAGAGAAGCCACTGCAGGGAGAAGCCTGGACACTAGAGAGCGACCCCTGCTAGCCGCAACTAGCGAAAACTCACGTGCAGTGACAAAGACCCAGCACAACCAAAAATAAAATAAACTTTTAACAAAGTATACATATGTGATATATTTAAATTAATATTTAATATATCATAAAGTATGCATAAATACTATATTTTAAAATGTATTTGTTGTGAAAGTGTTAGTCACTCAAACATGCCGACTCTGTGACCCCATGGACTAGTCCATGGAATTCTCCAAGAATACTGGAATGGGTAAGCCATTCCCTTCTCCAGGGGATCTTTCCCACCCAGGGATGGAACCTGGGTCTCCCGCATTGCAGGCGGATTCTTTACCATCTGAGCCACCAGGGAAGCCCCACATATAACAATATATGTATTTATTTCAGCCGTGTCTGTGAACTGCAGGTGTCAGGAGCTCCTGCATCCTCTCTGATATCTCCCTGGGAGGGCCGGAGCCGTCAGGACTTCACCGACCTCAGGGCCCAGCCCGGTGCTTGGGGGATCCAATCCCTGCAGCCAGCCCCTGGCTCACCCTGTAGCTGCAGTTCTCCTTGACCACCACGCGGCTGGCGAAGGTCTCGTTGTGCGCTTCAATGAAGAGCGTCCTCTCCTTCCAGTTCAAGACGTTTCTTTGCACGAAGACCACGTGCTCCACGCCTGCGATCTGCAGGAAAGAGACAGCAGGGGTGTGCAGGCTAGACGTGAGGTGGGGGCTCGGGGCGCGAGTCCCAAGGACTGTCACCCCCAGACCCGGGAAACCCCGGGGTCCCGCCCTGACCACCAGCCCAGTCCGGATCCCTGGATCTCTGAATTCGGGGATCCCTGGACTTGTGGACCTTTGGTCCCCTGCCCGACTCCAGCCCACCCGCCGGAGCCCGGAGCCCTGACTCCAACCCCTTTCCCCCACCTCCGGGACCCTGGGACTCCCTGTTGGCCCTAGTTCTCTGGACAATATCCAGTCTCAGCCCAGCCACCCGGCCCTCCTCTCCCCTGGATCCAGGAGGCCCCCAGTCCAGAACCCTCTCCAAGCACCGACACACGCGTGTCCCCACGCCTGAACCCCGCCCCCGGGTCCCCGCCCGCCACGCCCCACTCCGGTGCGGGCCCCTCCTCCGCGAGGTCCCCGGTTCTCCAGGGACCCCCTCCGCGCACACCTTGCGCAGCAGCCGCGGGGCCTCCACGCGCAGCCTGCAGCTCCGCTCCACCACGTGCACCGCGCCGTCGGCGCTGCGGGACTCGCGCAGGACCTCGCTGCCCAGGAAGACTGGGATCTGTGGGCAGGTGGGGAAGCGCTTCTC
>NW_011494716.1:2232396-2232547 GCF_000754665.1 Bison bison bison | reverse complement strand
CAACTGAGCGACTGAACTGAACTTCCCCTAAGATCAGGAACTAGGCAGGGATGCCTACTTTGGATGCCCACATGTAGCCCTCTCCTGGGGGTTCTAACCAGGGCAGTTAGGCAAGTGAAAGAAATAAAGAGTCTCCACATCGGAGGATGAG
>NW_011494716.1:2231110-2232296 GCF_000754665.1 Bison bison bison | reverse complement strand
CCAGGTGAGTGCCAAGGGGGCCGGGGGCGGCCAGAACACCTCCTCCCTCCCCCCAAACCTGGCTGGGCCCTTGTCTCAGTTCCAGGACTCGTCATCCAGAGAGGAGAAGGGCGTCTCCCCTGGGGAAAGAGCGGTGACCACTGACCGTATTACCGCAACCCTGGTCTTAACCTCTGTTCTGGAGCAGGGACACAAGCGTGCCTGAGCGCTGACTTGGCAAATCACATTTTGACTCTATGTGTGAAATGAAATATTTTCTGCCCTACAGCTCTACGGGGGAAACAAGCCTTTTCCAAATGCAAATATCTGAGCCCAGGTGAAACAAAGCCAGCTCTCTGGAAGACATTGAGTACTTCCTCCCCATTGAGCAGCTGGGGAGAGGAGAGGAGACCTTCCTCCACACTGGCCATCTCTTACCATAAACAAGGGATCAAGGAATTTGTATGTGAACAATAAAGAGAGCAGGATTGGTCCCAGATAGCTAGATGCATATGAAAAAAATTATTTCAGCAAGCCCGGACTCTTCTATCTTCCTATACATAGAATATCGCTAAATTTCTCCATGTGAGAGATTTAGCTTTTCTTAAATTAAGAGTAATAGTTTAATATTCATATTACCTGCCCCTTGCTGCAGACTTCTATATAGCCTGGCTCCTCCCCTGCCTCCTGGGAATCAGCTCTCTCCCTGTCACCTGAGATGCTATCCCTGGGACTCCAGTCCTAAAATTCCCACAGAATAAAACCTAACCCTCAACTTTTAGGTTGCAGGTATTGTTTTTTTCCAGTTGACATACATTTTCGTTTTTGACCTCGGAAGTGGGCTAGTTTGGGGCATTAAAGAAGGCATGTTTTGGGGGGGAACAAAAAGATGACAAAACCAACACTCCTTCACGATTCAAAAAACAAACAAGACTCAACAAAGTAGGAATAGAAGGGAACTTGCCCAGCCTGATAAAGGGCACATACAAGAACCCCAGCTAGCAGCACGCTCAGTGGGAAAAGACTGACACTTTCCCTGAAGATCAGTTTGAACTGTGCTGTTGGAGAAGACTCTTGAGAGTCCCTTGGACAGCAAGGAGATCCAACCAGTCCATCCTAAAGGAAATCAGTCCTGAATATTCATTGGAAGGACTGATGCTGAAGCTGAAACTCCAATACTTTGGCCACCTGATGCAAAGAACTGACT
>NW_011494716.1:2230736-2231010 GCF_000754665.1 Bison bison bison | reverse complement strand
AATACTTTGGCCACCTGAGGCAAAGAACTGACTCATTTGAAAAGACCCTGATGCTGGGAAAGATTGAAGGCGGGAGGAGAAGGGGATGACAGAGGATGAGATGGTTGGATGGCATCACTGACTCAATGGACATGAGTTTGAGCAAGCTCCAGGAGTTGGTGATGGACAGAGAGGCCTGGTGTGCTGCAGTGCATGGGGTCACAAAGAGTCGGACACAACTGAGCGACTGAACTGAACTTCCCCTAAGATCAGGAACTAGGCAGGGATGCCTACT
>NW_011494716.1:2219693-2230542 GCF_000754665.1 Bison bison bison | reverse complement strand
TTGCTCCAAGAGCCTGTCACAGTCACATGTCACGGAATCAGGATCAAAGTGAGCTCCAAAAATAGGTGTGAGCTCCAAAAATAGTGCCGGCATCTGAGGACACACACCTCCTCCCCGTCCCTACGGGGAGGGGGCACCACCCCGCTCAGAAGGGCAGAGGCGGGGGAGGGGCAGGGAAGTAACGCTTGGAGTCACTCAAGGTCCCACGAGGCCAGCCTAGCGCATCCTCCACCACGGTCAGGAGGTCAGGGCTGCCTCCATGTGTAGAGGCCGGTTGCTTTGTGCAAACACACCAGGGCCAGACTAATTCTCCTCGGGGAAGAACGCACAGTGGGGTTCCTGGGGGTCTGGACTCAGAGGGCTGCTAGGGAGGCCCCCTGAGAATGGTCTCCCCGCTACACATCTCAGGCCACCTTGAACTCTCTCTCAGAGGAAGGCATTCTGGACTTCCCTGCTGGTCCAGTGGTAAAGAATCTGCCTTGCAATACAGGGAACGGGGGTTCAATCCCTGGTCCGGGGCGATCCCACAGGCAGTGGGGGAACTAAGCCCCATGCACCACAACTACTGAGCCCGCGCCTAAAGCCTGTGCTCCACAAGAGAAGCCACGACTAGAGAGTATCCCTCACTTGCCACAACTGGAGAAAGCCCACGCACAGCAACAAAGACCCAGCGCAGCCAAAAATAAATAAAGAATAAAATTAACCAGCAACAAAAAAGGAAGGCATTTCTCCACTAAGCAAGGTGCTGCTTTAAGTAGAACTTGACATGGGGTCCAGCACCTGGTTTGAAGCCCATCTCCACCCTCTCCCAGAGGAGAGGCAGGTCCGTCTTTTCTCTAAGCCAGTTTCATCACCTGGAAACTGGGCACAGACCAGATTGAGTATCTCATGCAGAGCCTGGCACATAGTAGGCACCCAGGATTTTTATTCTCCAGGCAACAGGACTCAAATGGTATAGCACAGGTTTTCAAGAACCGAAAACAACTCCCCCGCAGGCCCTTCTGAGCAGGGGGTGCTAGAGGAACTGGGCTCGGCCCCACCTCTGTGATGGGCAGAGGGGTGCTGACTCTTTTGTTTTTTTAATTATATGGAGGGAAAGGAGTGCATGTGTCAGAACTGGTCGGGCTCAGTTTGGGTTTCTGCTTCACTGGTGGCTCAGATGGTAAAGCATCTGCCTGCAATGCAGAAGACCCAGGTTCGATCCCTGGGTAGGGAAGATCCCCTGGAGAAGGGAATGGCAACCCACTCCGGTACTCTTGCCTGGAAAATTCCATGGATGGAGAAGCCTGGTAGGTACAGTCCATGGGATCTCAAAGAGTCAGACACGACTGAGCGACTTCACTTTCTTTCACTTCTTTACCTTCTCATTGGGTGATGTTGGGCAAGTGATTTGCCCTCTCTGAGCCTCTGTCTCCTCATCTGTAAAATGGGCTGGTGGTAAGGATGTCATTAGATCCGCTCTCAGGCTCACAGTGAGCCTCAGCTCTGCTCTTCCAGCTGTGTGCTTTCTTCCATTTAATCCTCTAAATGGCATCCTCGTTTGACAAATGAGGAAACTGGAGCCCAGAGAGGCTAAGTAACTTACCCAAGGTCACACAGTGCAAAATGGTAAACCTGGATTTGAATCCTCGGCTGGCCCAGCCCCTACTCCCTCAGGAACCTCTTGCTTAGCAGTTGGGAAACAGCCCAGGAGTTGCAAACTTGCCGATGGCCCAAACAGCTCCAAGGAAGGGGACCAGCGAGAGGAATGACAGTCTGTGAGCTCAGTGCACACGGGCCGGCCAAGCGTCACTGACTTCCTGTCTTAACAGACCTCTAGTTGGAAGAGCCCTGTCTGGAGCCCCCAGATAACACAGGGGCTGATCCAAGCAGGAGACATGCCCTTAGCCACAACTCTCCTTGACTGTGAGGGGGAAGGCACTTCTGTTTCAACAATGGTGCCACCCCCACGCACTGGGGGGACCCCAGAACCTAGGGAAGGCAGAGGACCCTGAAATAAGGAGTCTATCCCAGTGCCAGTTCCCCAGAGTCTGAGGCTGTCAGCCGCAGATCCCCTGGGGTTGTGAAGACTGGCGTTGGACACCACTGTTATGGTGACAGTTACGGAGGGCTGACTGCACCACTGTGTCCTCACGAGATCCTGTTGGGATGGAGACCAGTATCCCCCCATTTTACAGATGAGCAAGTTGAGGCTCGAGAAGGCAGAGTGACCCAACTCTGACATCACAGGACCGGTAAGTGGAGGGGCTAGAGTGCAGGCCCCACTGACCCAGACCCCAGTCCTGAATGCCTGGTCCTGCCTCTCAGAGGATGTTGGCTACGTCACAAATATCAGTGGTTTGGGAATCCTGAGTCCTGCTGGACCTCTGCCTTTGGCAGTTCGCAGGGTCTTACAGGACCATCCCTGTGTGGAGACCAGTTCACACAGCTAGTTTTATCCTTGCTGAGAGCCTCAGACGCTGACCGCTGTCCCCACCAGTGAGGCCTGAGCTTCTCCCTGCCAGATGAATGCATGGGGTGGCCGCCAGAGGGACACAGGGCAACAGAAGCATTCGATTTCAGCTCTTCTGCCAAGTGGCTGGAGAGGGACATCACACCTGGCCACTCAGAAAGGAAGCTAGTCCAAGGCCCAGAACCCACCAGGACAGGGACAGAAGCTGGGGCAGGCAGAGGCCAATGGACACTGCCAATGAAGCTCTCCCACGGGCTGCCCATCCTGCTGAAATCTACATCAACACACTAAGCACGTGGACATGGGAGCTTGGATTCCTAGCTGGACTCATCCATCTCTGGGCTGGGTAAACTTAGTATATATATGTATGACTGCATCAGGTCTTAGTTTCAGCGGGTGGGCTTAATTTCCCCAGGACATGAGGGATCTTAGTTCCCCAACCATGGATCAAACCAGCTTCCCCTGCATTGGAAGGCAGATTCTTAACCACTGAACCACCAGCGAAGTCCCAGGGCTGGGTAACCCTTGAGCATGGCATTTCCTGTCTCTCCCTGTGTGCTCAGTCCTTCCGTAGTGCCCGACTCTCTGATCCCATGGACTATGGCCCGCCAGGTCCCTCTGTCCATGGGATTCTCCAGGCAAGAGTACTGGAGTGGGTAGTCATTTCCTACTCCAGAGGATCTTCCCTACCCAGGGATCGAACCCAGGTCTCCTGCATTGCAGACAGATTGTTTACCACCTAAGCCACCAGAAAAGTCCCATTTCTTTCTGAGGCTCATCTATTAAGGGGAGTGTCGTGAAACTGCCCAGTGAGTGCTTGGTTGTACCATTTTCCTTCTTTCCTGTCTCACAGCCGCTGAAGGAAAAAGTCATCGGCCCTGAATCCCTAATGCTCATCACAATGACTAGCACGCAGTCGACACTCAGCAGACATCACACAATGAGTGAGTGAATGACAGGGTCACTTAGCCAGGAAGGGCATGGACTCAAACAATGAGTGAGTGAATGACAGGGTCGCTTAGCCAGGAAGGGCATGGACTCCGGGCTTGAGTCCGAAGCTCCACTCTGCTCCTGAGCAGCTCTGTGACCTTGAACAAGCCTACATGCTCTCCGTTCCTACCTCCCTTCATTTGTTACAAGGAGAATGAGAAAAGTGTTATAGCTCCCTGAGTGGACAGGGGAATAAAGGAACCGGTTTGGTAAACTGTTGAGAACAGGGCCTGGCGCATGGTTCATTCTACAGAAGAATTTGTTCAATAAATTTAAATTTTAAAAAAGAGTGAGAGTCTGTAAAATACAGAGAAACTATTTCTGCTAATCACTTGACAAGCTGCTTCCTCCTCCCATCCCTCCTTCCTTCCTGCTCTTCCTCATGAAAATTCAAAGGAAGCTGGAACGCTGCTTACCCCAAACCTTCCAGAGTAGGGGAAGAAGATGCAAACTGCAGCCACGTATTTTAGCCCCATGCCTCACCTTTCCTTTCCTGTGCAGGCTGGACCCACGCACTGAGCACGTGACCATCGCACAAAGTCCTCAGGGGACTTCCTCGTCCACCCCCAGCTTCCCCTGCAAGCCTGGGAGACCCCAGGACCAAGGTATCAATGCTCTCAGTGCCCCCCTACTTTTTAAGAATTGTGATACCATACCATAAATGCACCATACTCATTTAATACTCATACCATACCATGACACTCATACCATAAAATGCTCCCTTTAAAGTGTACAGTTCAATGGATTTTATTAGAACATTCACAAAGTTGTGCAAACATCACCACTGTCTAATACAAGAACATTTCATCACCCGTGAAAGAAACCCCACACCTGGACCACCCTGGTGGTCCAGTGGATAGAAGTCTGCCTGCCAGTGCACGGGACGTGGGTTTGATCCCTGGCCAGGGAAGATTTTGCATGCCGTGGAGCAACCAAGTCTGTGCACCACACTACTGTGCCCATGTGCTCCGATAGCCTGTGCTCCGTAACAAGAGAAGTCACCACCAGTGAGTAGCCTCCGCTCGCTGCAACTAGAGAGAGCCTGTGCACAGCAACAAAGACCCCGCACCACTGAAAACTAGGTTCATTAATTAAAAACAAGAAACCCTACACCCATCACAGTCACTCCCTGCCCAGGAAACCACTAATCCACTTTTTTTTAAGATAATTTTTTATGTAGACCGTTTCATTTTCTGAATTTGTCACAATATTGCTCCTGTTTCACATTTTGGTTTTTTGGCCATGAGGCAGGTGGGATCTCATCTCCTCCATCTGGGATGGACCCTCACCCACCTGCACTGGAAGGCAAAGTCCTAACCACCGGACCACCAGGGAAGTCCCCTAAATCTACTTCCTGTCTCTTTGGATTTGCGTTTTCTGGACATTTCACGTGAACAGAATCATAAAATACATGATATTTTGTATCCAGCTTCTTTCACTGAGCATCAGGTTCTCGAGGTTCATCCATGTTGTAGTCTGTGTCTGTGCTTTATTCCTTTTCACAGCTGCATAATATTCCATTGTGTGGGACTCCCAGCTCTTGGCAGAGTTGCTCAAGGAGCCATCAGACACTCAATGGCAGCAGGGTCATCTCAGCTGATGAAGGGAAGCAAGCATGGAATCATCCTAGAGTCTTTTGAAATGATTGCTGAATACAATATATAGAAACAGCTGTGTCCAGATGGCCCTGTAGCTGAGCAACCTGCTGCTATTCCGGTTGAGGTCGGCTCAGGAGACAAAATGATGGAGACAAAGGGTCAGAAGGACCCTGCAGGGGGCAAGAGTGGGATGTGGTGAAGTGGTGGGGACAAAGCCCTGGGTTTAGAGGCTGCCCATGCTCCCTGCCAGCAGGGTGACTTCAACTTAACCTAAGAATCAGTTTCTTCAGAAAAAAAAGAGGATGATGATGATAATGACAGTGATATCAACTTTGTGAGAGTTGCTGAGGAGACTAAAGGGAGCCATGATATGTAAGGCATGTAGCAGAGTGCCAGACACATTTTTCTTAAATGAGCACCAGTAAACCAACAGAGACCTGACTTGATATTTGTACAACCTTGTTCACAACAACATTATTCACAAAAGCCAGAAAGTGGAAACAACCCAAATGTCTGCTGAGGAATGAATGATGAAACAAACCACGGTCCAGCCACAGTCCCGTAGGGGAGTATTATGCAGCCGTTAAAAAGAACAACATGCTGACACAGGCTAAGACGTGGATGCAGCTTGAAAACAATGCTCAGTGAAAGACGCCAGTCACAAAAGAACACACGCTAGATGATTGCACTTACGTGAGATTCCTAGAGTCATCAGATTCATGGAGACAGAAAGTAGAACCGTGTTTGCAGGGACTGGGGGAGGGGAAAATGGGGAGATAGCGTCTAATGAGAACAGAGTTCCAGTTTGGGAGGATGAAAAAGCTGTGGCCGTGGATGTTGGCGATGCGTGCAGAACAATGTAACTGCACTTAATGCCACTGAACTGTACCCCTAAAAATGATCAATTTTGTGTAATGTATATTTTACCACAATTTTTAGGAAAAGTAAGCCATCTGATGGATGGTTTCTAGCCCCAGCAGATTGGGATTTGCAATAGGGTTTCAGGTCTGTGATTATTTGTCTGTAGTCAGCATCTCTGTCTCTAGGTTGCTTCCCTCCCCACTGGATTTCCCAGTGGCCTCGTACATACCACACCTGGGACACTGTAGACAAACAGCCAATATTTGCTGGAGGAGGGAAGGAAGGAAGGAGGGAGGAAGGGGTGGAGGGAGGGGAGGAAGCCTGAGTGGCTCCTCCGCTGTGTTCACAACAGCGGTGCATCCACAGCTATTGGCCAGTGCATCAGCACCCAACAAGGTGCGGGGGAGCAGTTTGGTCCGTCTGTCCCAGGTTCCCAGTCCTGAAGCTGCGGCGTGAGGCACCGTTAGCAGGGCCTGGTGGCTATTCCTTCCTGCTTCTGTCCCTTCCTCTAAGGGTGGGGCCTCCTCTTGCCTGGCCTCTCCTGCCCTGGGGGAGCGCACAGCCCAGCTGCCCTGCCCCGGGCACTGCTCACAAGCCTGCTGCAGCTTCTCACCCGCTCACAGGTCGCATTGGGGCAGGGACTCTCCTGCTCTGAACATGCTCCCCATGCTCCCTGCCCACTGACTTCCAGGATCAGCTGGTGCCCCTGGTGGATCCGGGAAAGACAGGGTGGTAGCGAGGCCAGCCCAGGGGGTCTTGACATTTAGCACTAGGTCAGGATGGTAAAGCGTCTGTCTGCAATGCAGGAAACCCGGGTTTGATCCCTGGATTGGGAAGATCCCCTGGAGAAGGAAACATCAGCCCACTCCAGTACTCTTGCCTGGAAAATCGCATGGACAGAGAAACCTGGTCGGCTACTGTCCATGGGGTCGCAAAGAGTCGGACACAACTGAGCGACTTAACTTTCACTTTCACTTTCACTTTTAGGATGGTGATGGGAGGGAAACACTGTTTTAGATTTTCCAAGTGTTTCAGGAATGCACCTGGCCTTGGTCACTTCTCCTTCCTGCCCCATCCCCTACCAACCCCCCAGCCCGCTCTCTCACCTCCTGGATGAAAACCCCTCCTCCAACCCACTTTCCACACCTTCCCAAATCTCCCAACATCCTTGAAGGAACAAACTGAGCCCTGTGGGCTCACAGAGGCCCAACTAAGCTGCATTCATTTCTTCAGAGAGACAAGTTCTGCCCCAGGGGCCTTGGCACAGACAGGCAGGCAGGCTGCCTCTCTCCACCCCTCACTGCAAAGTGTGGCTGACTTAAAAGGCCTCTGGCTGCTGACCAATGGGCCCTTCTCTGTGTTCCCGCATGCATGTGTGCTTAGTCACGTCAGTCGTGTCCCACTCTTTGCAACCCTCTGGATCGTAGCCCTCCAGGCTCCTCTGTCCACAGAATTCTCCAGGCAAGAATACTGGACTGGGTTGCCATGTCCTCCCCCAGGGGATCTTCCTGACCCAGGGATAGAACCCACGTCTCCTGCATTGCAGGTGGATTCGTTACACCAGGAAAGCCCCTGTGTGTTCCTGCAATGCCCTATTCTTTCTTTCCCAGCTACAAATCTTGCTACATGGTATTGCCTGGAATGACTCTCTCTCATACACACACACACACACACACACACACACTGCAAGCTCTGTGAGGGCAGGAAGGGATCATGTCAGGAGAACCAAGTCAAGACAATGAGAACAAGACAGACAAGGTCTCTGTCTTTCTGAAGCCTAATGAAAAAGACTCATATAAACAAACAAGCAAATTCCGTGTAAACAAGAAGGTGAGCAAATTAACAGAATAACGATGCATTTCAGAAAAAGTGCTAAGAATGACACTGCTCTATAGCCCTGGCACCTGGTACGATGCTTGGCATACTGTGCAAACTCAATAAATATCTGTGGAATGTATTCATGTGTGCATTAACGCATGCATTCACAAATGAATGGGGGCCAAAAGCTGATCTCAGGACCCCCTGAAATCAGAAGATGACTTTGCAGTGGATCAGCTCCGGTCTCCCAGCCCCAGTAGGAGCCGGTCAGGGCCCTGGAAGCAATCCAGGGTGGAAAATGTTGCTTCCCTTAATCTGTTAGCAACGGGATCAGATGACAGGCTCCAGGGAACTAATTTAAACACATTTAAATAAGGCCCCTGCTGCTTTATTAAAACTACATCCCTAACAATGATTCCAACTGCAACTGTCGTTGACCTGGGCTGCAAGGATCTACGTTCAATAGCTACTCCTTATTAATAACCCATGTGCTAAATTACAAGCTGTTTATCAATACAAAAGTCCAGGTCTTTAAATATTTTAACACAATTGCTGCCTCTCACCTCTATAACCCTTCCTCCTCAGGATCAGCCAGCCTATTGTCCAGGAAATTCTACTCCATGCCATCTTCCTTCTTAAGGTTTGCAGAATCTGAGATGACCTGAAGCCACAGTGCTTTGAACCCCACAGGGACCCCGGGGCAGTGGACACACAAGAGGCATGCAGGTCACTTCTGAAGCCACCTCAGCCACGGGCGCACAGATGTTTACTGAACATCAGAGTCAGAACCTGGAATGTCTGACCGTGTGCCCAGGCTATGGGGTCGTGCACGCATGCGTGCTAGGTCGCCTCAGTTGTGTCCGACTCTGGGCAGCCCTGTGGACTGCAGCCCGCCAGGCTCCTCTGTCCATGGGATGTTCCAGGTCAAGAATACTGGGATGGGTTGCCAGGCCCTCCTCCAGGAGGTTTTCCCCACCCAGGGATTGAACCGGGGTCTCTCATGTCTCCTGCACTGGCAGGTGGGCTCTTCACCACTAGTGCCACTGGGAAGCCCCTCTGAGGAGCGGGGACTTCATTACTTCCATTTCACAGGTCAGAACCCAGAGCCAGGGGCCAGCCTGGAGAATCTGACTCGTAACCTCCACCCATTCAGGAGAAGAGCCCAGAGGAGCTGGAAATCATTCACTACGGGCTGTAGGCTGACCAGAAAGTGACCTTCAGAGAGCAGGTAACCAGAATCCGCCGTCCAAACCACAGTCTTTCTGTCCATACCAAGGTCTCCACAAAGACCCTGCCCCACCTCCAGGGACCCCACATTCAAAGGGACCAGGGATTCTGCCAGCCTTGGATATCAGCTGCCTCCATTGTCTTAACTGTTTTCCTCTACTTACTGAGAGAATACAAGCTCATTGTTCTGAACCCAATAATACAGAAGGCTATCAGGAAAGGAAACAGCAAAGTTCCCTGGAATTCCATGCTTCAGAAACAGAATTCATGTCAAGGAATGACACCCATTCATTGAATTAGTTACAGTTTTGAAGTGGAAGAGAAAAATAACTAAAAAAAAATAATGCTGGGTCTAGAAAGGTTACCTTAGTATTATTTTATAACCAATTCCACGAACACAGTTTCAGTGGTATGGTGGAATTTCTGCAAAGGGACGTTTTGATTTTCAAGTCAGTTTTGTTAAACAGAAAAACCAAAAGGCCAGCTCGTCTGGTCACTCGGATGTGGTCAAAATAGCCGAGTTCATCCGAAACTTCCTCGGCATCTGACCCAAACTGAGGGCAAGTGTTTAGCTGAGAAACAAAGACCGACATTAAGTGCAGAAAACCCCTTTTGTGCCCACACAGCAAGCAAGTTATGTTGAGTTATGCAGCTATTTTGGGGACAATGATGTTTTGAAAACAGTTGGCAAAGTGGCTTTGTCTGACATTGGGGTAGTTTGGGGCCATTTTGCTGAACAAGGACTGTATGGAGATAAGGTAACACAGTATTTGAAAAAATACAAATGACAAACTGGCACAATACAGGTAATACATATCTGAAAATGTCTATTTCCTGTTGTACCCACAAGTATTTATCCATCAGCACCTAAACTGAGCCCTTCGGCCTGCACGTGTGGAACTCAAAGCTAATGAAATATGCTTCATGTATTCCACTAGTCTTTTTTTTTTTTTTTTGGCTGTACTGGGTTTTAGTTGTGGCACGTAGGACCTTCGTTGCCGGGATCTTAGTTGTGGCATGCAGGATATAGTTCCCCAACTGGGGATCAAACCCAGGCCCCCTGTCTTAGGAGCACCGAGTCTTAACCATTGGACCACCAGAGAAGTCCTCTAATAATCCTATTAATACATTCTTAAGTGCTACCTTAGGGGACATTTTTATTTTAAAATGCAATGATTGCAGTTTTTTTTTTGAGAATATTTGGAAAACTCAGCAGTGGCCACAGGACTGGAAAAGGTCAGTTTTCATTCCAATCCCAAAGAAAGGCAATGCCAAAGAATGCTCAAACTACCGCACAATTGCACTCATCTCACACGCTAGTAAAGTAATGCTCAAAATTCTCCAAGCCAGGCTTCAACAATACGTGAACTGTGAACTTCCAGATGTTCAAGCTGGTTTTAGAAAAGGCAGAGGAACCAAAGATCAAATTGCTAACATCTGCTGGATCATCAAAAAGGCAAGAGAGTTCCAGAAAAACATCTATTTCTGCTTTATTGACTATGCCAAAGCCTTTGACTGTGTGGATCACAATAAACTGTGGAAAATTCTGAAAGAGATGGGAATACCAGACCACCTGACCGGCCTCTTGAGAAACCTATATGCAGGTCAGGAAGCAATAGTTAGAACTGGACATGGAACAACAGACTGGTTCCAAATAGGAAAAGGAGTACGTCAAAGCTGTATATTGTCACCCTGCTTATTTAACTTATATGCAGAGTACATCATGAGAAACACTGGGCTGGAAGAAGCACAAGCTGGAATCAAGATTGCTGGGAGAAATATCAATAACCTCAGATATGCAGATGACACCACCCTTATGGCAGAAAGTGAAGAGGAACTCAAAAGCCTCTTGATGAAAGTGAGAGTGAAAAAGTTGGCTTAAAGCTCAACATTCAGAAAACAA
>NW_011494716.1:2217379-2219190 GCF_000754665.1 Bison bison bison | reverse complement strand
CGACTTGATGGACATGAGCTTGAGTGTCCTCCAGGAGTTGGTGATGGACAGGGAGGCCTGGCGTGCTGCAATTCATGGGGTTGCAAAGAGTTGGACATGACTGAGTGACTGAACTGAACTGAACTGAAACATACTAAGGGTGGCTCAGTGATAAGGAATCTGCCTGCCAATGCAGCAGATGCAGATTCCATCCCTGGGTCAAGAAAATCCCCTGAAGAAGGCAATGGCAGCCCACTTCAGTGTTCTTGCTTGGAAAATCCCACAGACAGAGAGCCTGGCAGGTTAGTCCATAGGATTACAGGAAAGTCGGACACAACTTAGTGACTACAATAGCAATAGGAGTCCTCAATTTAGACATGGAAGGCGTAGGTTCAGAGAGGTTGAGTAACTTGCCCAAGGTCACCCAGCTTGTCGATGAAACCCCAGGCTTGCCCCTGCTACTTCCCTGGCCTGGCATCATCCGCACAGCACAGCACAGCATGATTACTCCAATGGTGCTTCTTAATCTTTTACGTGACTATAAACATATATGTAGGTAGATTCACAGCAGAGATGTGGGAAGGACACACACAGAGCCTTCTATCCAACAAAGAAAGCCGTTGGATTGAAGGCTGGGATTGAGCAACCAAGAGTGGGATGAGGAGGATGGGGGTGGATTCTGGTGTTTCTTACACTGTCACTGATAACACCATGTGGTGTAATAACAGGGATGGCTGCATTTAGTGAGCACCTACTGTGTGCCAGGCACTGAGCCAGAGGCACCAGGCACTGTTTCATCACAACCCCAGAGCATCGCCCCTGTTCCATGGAGTAGGGAAGCTCCAAGAGACAGAGTGACCACATCAAGAAGGAAACCCACAGCAGCCCGACCCCAGCACCTGCCCCGGGGACTCAGACCTCTGATCCAGGAGGCCGAGGGCGCGGGAGCCAAGTCTACGTCACATAGCTCTTCTGAATCCCAATAAACAACTGCTCCCAGGCCCTTCCTGCCCACATGTGCCCCCTCTCCCCCTGGTCTCAGCTTCCTGGAAGGGGAGGGCAGGGGGTGTGAGAGCAGAGGGGGGACACGGAGGGTGCTGTGGTTAAACTCAAGGCTCTGGAGTCCCCCCCATATGGATCCCAGCCCAGCTCCACCTCTTCCCACTGCCGAATCTAAGACCATCCTTGTCAGAGCGTCAGTTTAATGCAGCAAAATGAGAATAATAAGAGCTATTGGGAATGAAACCAAACAACGTACGTAAAGACTTAGCAAGCCCTCAACAAATGACTGCTGTCATCATCTTCATTGTATACGTACCATTATTATTATTATTATCAGTACACAAAGTGACAGCAGCAGCTTGCCCTGATACCCTCTTTCGTGTCAAAGGAGACTGAGATAACAGAAGAGCTTCAACAAGGAAAATAAAGACCTTATGTCTTGCTCAGTGCGCAAGGGTCCTAGAAGTTGGGGCAAAAGATAGGATGGCAGAGGGATCCTGGTTAGAAACTGGACCCATCCGGTCAGTGGAGTAGCTCATTAATTCCTTCTGATCTAGGGGTTTGAGGGTTTCCTTCTCCTCCCCATCATGGCTGACCTCTGGGGGCCCTCCAACTGTCACACAAGGGGCCCCAGGATCAGGGGTCACTCACCACCATGACCAGCTCAAATGGGTGCTTGTAGACTCGGATGGGAGACTGGTACTTCTGCACCATGTTCTCGAAGGACCAGGCAGGAGCCGGCCAGGCAGGAGTGGGCACTGAGCCTGGGTGAGGGCGACTGGTGAGGGAGCAGCTCCCTCCACCTGAAGCCGGAGCCCCGGCCTCAGCTC
>NW_011494716.1:2216438-2217279 GCF_000754665.1 Bison bison bison | reverse complement strand
TCTGGACCCCCCCCACACACACATCTCCCCAGCTCTCAAAGCAAGGGGGCCAATGTGAGCCCCAAGTTACTTCCAGCCAGACCCCCAACACTTGCCCTGCCCATTACCCAATGCCCCAGACCACACTCGATCCTCAGGAGCAATCAGTATCCCCCAAACTTTCCTCCCTTCTCGTCCCGTCATGCTGGGGGCCCCAGTAAACTCCCATAAAGCCACCCAGCTGGAAACATGCCCACGATTCATTCGCCCATGCACCCCACAAGAATCATTGCACTTGCGCTCCCATTTTCCTCCAAAATCCCCTAACATACATACACAGTCTTCACCAGATTTCTCACGCACTGTCTCTACCACACAAGCACACACATGCAGGACTCCCTTCCCACACTAGAGAGCCCTTGCACACGAACTCAACTTTGCACACACACCCAGCTCCACACGCACAGTTCCCTAGATGCGCACAGACGTTCACACACATGCACACACACAAACGCAAACGCACGCACGCATGCACACCCAAGCCCCCCAAAAGCCCAACTCACCCTCGCCCTCGGAGTCTCCGGTGACGCAGACCCGGGGCTGAGCCAAGCTGAGCCCACCGGAGTCCTCCGCCGCCGCCTGGCCCAGAGCGCAGCCCCTAGGGCGGGGCGAAACCGCGATCGCCAGACCCTGAAGTCCGAGCCAGCGATCGCTGATCCCGGGCTATCGGGTCTTGTACACCCTGCACCCTCCGGGTTGTTCTGGGAGGGGCCTGCTGGGCGGGAGCGCTCCAGGACCCAGGACAGCGAAGATCCCGGCCTGGCCTGGCTCCACCCCCGCCCCACCCCCCCGACTCTGCCCC
>NW_011494716.1:2212249-2216338 GCF_000754665.1 Bison bison bison | reverse complement strand
TACCTCCGGACAGGCCCCGCCCCAAACTGACTCCACCCCATCTTAGCTCCGCCCTTCATTTTACACAGCCTTCTTTAACCGCGCCTCCACCTCGGCCCTGCCTCCATACTGGCCACGCCTCATGCAGGGCCCGCCTCCACCGGGTCCCGCCCCTAAAGCACCCAGCCTCGGGGGTGGCTCGGCCCCAGGGAGACCCCGCCCCAAGGCTCTAACCCCAGTCTCGCGCCCCAAGTCTAACCCTTGCCCCTCCCAGCCCGGCTTGCCCCAGTTCAGTTCACGTTTGGCCAGTTCCCTAACGGGCAACCCCCTCCTCCTGGGCTCTGAGTCCAGTCCCTCCACTGGCCACACCCCAGAGCCCTCCTGACCCCGCCGGGGATCTTTCGTTCACTTTGCCCGCTTTACAGAGCGCCTGCTGAGTGTCAGGACTTGCCAGGCGCTGGAGAGTTCTCAGTGAACAAAACAGGTAGAAAGTCCTTGCCCTCGTGGAATTTACCTCTCAGTGAGGGAGTGTGTGCGTGTGCGTGCTAAGTCGCTTCAGTCGTGTCCAACTCTGCACTCCCTGCACTGTAGCCCACCAGGCTCCTCTGTCCATGGGATTCTCCAGGCAAGAATACTGGAGTGGGTTGCTGTTTTTCCTCCTTCAGGGGATCTTTCTGACCCAGGGGTCGAACCCGCGTCTCTTATGTCTCCTGCATTGGCAGGCAGGTTCTTTACTGCTACTGCCACCTGAGAGGGAGAGAGACATTAAATAAATAAGACAAATACAATACTGTGTGTGATGCGGGGAAATGCCAACGTGAAAAAAAATAACTAGGGAAGGGATTCAAGAAGCCAGCAGAGTGAGGGTGCAATTTAATACACGGTGGACTGGTAGAGTGAAGTTTCGCCCATCATTCATTCTCATTTTGGCTCACACACAAACCCTTCTGGCCTTTGCAGTATCCAGGAGACCCAGCATCCCTTCCATAGCTCCCCCCTTCCTCTCCCTCTCTGTTTGGCTTGGAGGAGCCAAGAGGCTGGCTCTAGACAGCTTTGTCATCCGTGTATTCATTCATTTGCCATGTACTGGGCACCTACTATGTGCCAGCACTGTGTGACTTTATCCATTTGCAAGAGGGAATCGGACAGGCTCCCCTGCTCCTGCGTGACCCAGAGTCCTAAGCAAGGAGAGGGTGTACTGGGAGACAGCGCTCTGTTTAGCAAATGCATTGTTGCCCTTTGTGATAATCAGCCCCTAGCTTCCTTCCTAGCTTGTGTCACACTCTGTAATCATCTTATTTACTTATTCATTTTATCTCTTTGTAGCTCTGACCCAGGAGATTATGAGCTCCACAAGGGCAGAGACCTTATCTATCTTACTCATGTGCCCAGCGTCCACCGGATCTTACTGGGGACCTGGCACACTGGTGCCCAGTGCGTTTTCTTGATTAGGGTTTTCAAGGAAGGTGAAGCTGAAGCTCCAATACATTCACCACTTGATGCAAAGAGCCGACTAATTAGAAAAGACTCTGATGCTGGGAAGCATTGAAGGGAGGAAGAGAAGGGGACGACAGAGGATGAGATGGTTGGATGGCATCACCGACTCGATGGGCATGAGTTTGAGCAAGCTGTGGTCAATGGTGAAGAACGAGGAATCCTAGTGAGTCTTCCATGGGGTCGCGAAGAGTGGGACGCGACTGAGCGACTAATCAAGGATGGAAAAGGAGCGCCCCGGGTCCCATGCCTGCCACAAGATGGCAGCACAGTCCATGGCTCCTGGAGTCGCCACAAAGGGGAACGGTCGGGGGAGATGGGAGCCCGGAGGTGCATCGCGGTATCCAGGGTTCATCAGGGAAACCCCCACACTCCTCCTGGGTGTCTTGCAGGGCGCGTAGTGAGCATTCACTCTGTTGGCTGTTATTACAGCACGATTGCCGTTAGCTGGCACAAAGTAAGCCCAGATTGGAATGCTAACCCCTGGAAGGAAGCTGAGCGATGGATTCCAAACTCTCCAGCTCCGAAGACCGCCCCCTACTCCCCAGGGGGGCGAAGGCTGAAATGCAGATTCCCGGGCACCAATGGAAGAGCCTAGGAATTTGCTTGTTTAACAAACTCTCCAAGTGGTTCTTCAGAGTGGACACGCCTGGCAGTGCTGGAGGTCATTCCCAGCTGTGGGGGATTCCGGGACGCTCAGAGGCATTGCGGGCCCTGGGGAGCGGTTGGCGCGCTCATAAGTTGGGGAGGTCAGCTCTCAAGAGCTCCTCCCAAATGAGGGGCGTGCTCACTGCTCTCAGTACCGTGTTCTGCCCAGACCGAATCTGCCGGATCACCTCCACGCGTGTTTCCTTTGCCACAGAAGGTGCCGGCTTGGGGGAGCAGGAGCGGGCGTGAGAGATGCAAGGAGTGGGAGCAAGAAAAGCCTCAAGGAGCAGAGGAGAGGCCCTGAGACTGCGGGGAGGCTCCAGGACTCCTGGCTGCCGTTAGCGCCGCCCCTGCCCACAACCCGTGAGGACACCACTGAGGGGAGGGGGGTTGGGGGAAAAGAGGTGCTACAGCTGCGTGGACCCAGGAGCTCAGAGCGGAAAATGGGACCCAGAGGGGAGGGAGAGCCTAACTCCCCCCTCCTCCAGCCAAGGCAAAAGAATCAGTAACAGCACCACCGGCCACCTGCTTCTATCACAGCACTTCCTATCAGTCATCCCTACCTTTTATTGAGCACTTACTTGGCACAGTGCTGTATACCAGGCAAGGGGCTTCCCTGGTGGCTCAGCGGCTAAGAATCTGCCTGCAGTGCAGGAGACGTAGGTTCCATCCCTGGGTCGAAAATATCCCCTGGAGGAGGGCATGGCAATCCACTAGTCTTCTTGCCTGGAAAATCCCATGGACAGAGGAGCCTGGCGGGCTACAGTCCATGGGGATCTCAAAGAGTCAGACAAGACTGAAGCAACTTAGGACTCACGCAGGCACATACAAGGCATGGTTCTAAGGCTTTACAAACATCCAAACACTTAATCCTCAAAAATAGCCCCTGTAGTGATGAAACGTTTTGGCACTCCACAGAGGTGGTGGTTGCACAATAGTGTGAATGCTCTGAATGCCACTGAATTGTACACATTGAAATGGTTCATTTTATGTTTTAGAACTACACCTACCCTGAATATTCATTAGAAGGACTGAAACTGAAGCTCCAATACTTTGGCCACCTATGCGAAGACTCAACTCATTGGAAAAGACCCTGATGTTGGGAAAGACTGAAGGCAAAAGGAGAAGAGGGTGGCAGAGGATAAGATGGTTAGATAGCATCACTGACTCAATGGACATGAATGTGAGCAAACTCCAGGAGATAGTGGAGGACAGGAGCCTGGAGTGCTTCAGTCCATGGAGTCACATGGAGCTACTGAACAACAACAACCAACTATACCTCAATTAAAACAAACAGCCTTTTCAGGTCAAAACTCTGTTAATCCTCATTTAAACTAAATCCTCATTTAGTTTAACAAGGAAACTAAGGCACAGAAAGGTTGAGTAACTTGCCCTAGGTCACACAGCTAGCAAGGAAGTCAAACCCAGGACTTCTTCCCCCAGAGCTGCAGTGGAAGTACCCAAAAGGTGTGATTTTCCCAGCCTGAGCTTCGGAGATATCCAGGCATCCTGGTCAGGACTGAGGAGGTACCAAAAGGATGGGCTGATCCTATGGGAACACTGGGCATGAAGTCAGTCCCAGGGGCTGGGCCTTCAGCCTCCACCTGCTGCTTCCTACTGGCCCTCGAGAGTGATCGAGCCACAGCTGCCTATTGTTGTGGTGGGTTTTGAAGACTCCAGGAACTACCTCCCATCTGTGAATATCTCCCTGCAGCTGAGTGTGTGTGCGTGAGTATGTGTGCGTATGTGTGTGCACGTGTGTGTGTGTGTGTGTGTGTGTGTGTGTGTGAGATAAGGTACACAAAACAGGACTTCCAGGGTAATCCAGTGGTTAAGACTCTGCGCTTCCACTGCAGGGCTCAAGGTTTGACCCCTTGTCAGAGAACTGTGATCCCACATGCCATGGCAAAATAATAATTATAATAATAACATGAAAATTACAAGTTTTAGCCACTTTCTTTCTTTCTC
>NW_011494716.1:2199187-2212149 GCF_000754665.1 Bison bison bison | reverse complement strand
TTCTCTCTTTTTTTTTTTTTTTTTTTTTGCTGACAAAGCCAGAGACTTTATTGAGAAGTGGCACCCGGATGGAGAGCAGGAGGGTAAGGGAACCCAGGAGGACTTAGTTATTTTCAAGTGTACAATTCAGTGGCTTTTCGTGTATTCACAAGGCTGTGCATCCATCACTGCTATCTAGTTTCAGAACATTTTTATCACCACAAAAGAAAACTGGTACCCATCAAAGCACTCACTCCTTCCTACTCCCCTTTCCCTAGTCCTGGCAATCCTCAGTCTGCTTTCTGCATCACATCTCATTTGTCCTGGGGCTGCTTCTAATCCTGTTCCTTCTTCTTCCTCCCCAGAGCTCAGAGACCTCCCAGACTGGGGAACCTCCAGGGCCATCAGGGTCATTGGCAAAGGTGGTCATGTACGGATGTGCAGGTTGTAGCCTGTACAACTCTGTGTGGTTGTACTGGTCGCTGGGCAGCTTCGATGGAGCAGAGGCTGAGTCTGGGGTCAGCAGGAGTCGGAGGAGGGGAGCGAGGGGAGGGGAACCTGACCTAGAGGGCTGCACAGCCAGACCCCACCGACCTCAACCCCCAGCCCACCCCCAAGTCCAGTCGCTTCCACACAAACGCTCTGGGATTCCAGCAGACACTGAATGTGGAACGGGGTCCAAAGGTGAGCAAAAGTGTCGGAGCCCAGGAGCTCTCAGCGAGGAGGAGAGGAAGCGGAAGGGAAGGTAGGATGCCCTAGCAGATGCCCTTGAGAGGGGGCGGGGTAGCAGGGGGGTGAGTGGTGGGTGCCGGAGTCCAGACAGGCCTGTGTGCAGGTTCTGGCCCTGCCACCTTCCAGTGTTCCTGCAGTATATGTGGCTGCAGTGTCCCCTCCTTTAAAGTGGGGATAATGTGGAAATGTTTCAGCCTTCAAAAAGGAAGGACAGGTCCATGCATGAACCTTGAAGACATTATGCTCAGTGGAAGAAGCCAGACAGAGAAGGACAAATATTGCGTGATCCCACTTACATGTCATCAGGTTCACAGGCACGGAATGTAGAGGGGTGGCTGCCAGAGGTGGGGGGGGAGGCAGGGGCAGGGGGAAGGGGAGTTAATGTTTAATGGATGCAGAGTTTCAGTTTTGCAAGACGAGAAATTTGAGGAAGCTGTGGAGGTAGATAGTGGTGACGGTTGCACAACAGTGTTGAGTGCACTTAATGCCACTGAACTTGTACTTAAAAATGGTTAAGGGACTTCCTTGGAGATCTAAGACTTATCCTTTCAGGGCAGAGGAAGTGGGTTCAATCCCCGGTCAGGGAGCTAGAATCTCATATGCCTAGTGGCCAAAAAGCCAAATCAGAAAACAGAAGCGGTATTGTGACAAATTCAACAAAGGCTTTCAAAATAAAAACGGGGCTTCCCTGGTGGCTCTGTGGTAAAGAATCCTCCTGCCAGTGCAAGAGACATGGGTTCAGTCCCTGATCCATGAAGATCCCACATGCCTCAGAGCAACTAAGGCCGTGCACCACGACTATTGAGCCTGCACACTAGAGCCCAGAGTTGCAACTACTGAAGCCCTTGTGCCCTAGAGCCGGTGCTCCGCAACAAGAAACCATCACGATGAGAAGCCCACACTCCACAATTAGGGAGTAACTTCCGCTCACTGCAACTAGAGAAAAGCCCACTCAGCAACGAAGACCCAGCGCAGCCAAAAATAAGAAATAAATTTAAAAAAATTTTTAAAGACTTCAAAAATGGTCCACATCAAAAAAACCTCTAAAAACATGATTGAAGGTGAAAGTGAAGTCGCTCAGTCGTGTCCGACTCTTTGCGACCCCATGGAATGTAGCCTACCAGGCTCCTCCGTCCATGGGATTCTCCAGGCAAGAGTACTGGAGTGGGTTGCCATTTCCTTCTCCAGGGGATCTTCCCGACCCAGGGATTGAACCCGGGTCTCCCGCATTCCAGGCAGACGCTTTAACCGCTGAGCCATCAGGGAAGCCCCATTAAAACAAAAACATGATTAAAATGGTAAATTTCATGCTATGTGTATTTGATCACAATAATTTAAAAAAAAATCTCATTGGAGAAGTCGATAAAACAAAATAGTGCTAAATAGTGCCAGCTTGGAGAGAGGGTCCATTTCCCTCGAGACTCTGTTGAGAGGGTGGCGTTGAGATGCAAGGGGAAGGAGACACCCACTCCCCAGCCCCTTTCTCTCCCACCTCCGTCATGACCTTCCTTTGGCCCAAAGTCATCTGGATGGTAGGGCAGACAAAGTCCCCTGCAGGGCAGGGAAGAAGGGCCTCATGTGTGAATTCCCCACAGCCACTGTCATGGATCAGCACACTCTTAGTGGCTTAAAAAAACCACACGAATGGGGACATGCCTTGGTGGCCCAGGGGTGAAGAATCCAGATGGCACATGCGTCAGGGCAGCTAAACCCATGAGCTCCCAATGCAGGGGGCCCCAGGTTACATCCCTGGTCAGGGAACAAGATCTCACATGCTGCAACTAAGACCCACAACAGCCAAATAAATCAGTAAATATTAAACACATACAAATGTATTATCTTACCTTTCTGGAAGCCGGAAGCTGAAATCAGTCACCCTGGGGCTACAGTCAAGGTGCTGACCACCTTCATGCCTTCTGGATGGTCTGAGAGGAGAATCTGTTTACTTGTCTTTTCCAGCTTCTGGAGCCCACGTTCCTTGGCTGGGGGCCACTTCCTCTTTCCTCAAACCTCGTCGTTCCCATCTCTGCCTCAGTCGGGCATCCCATGGCCTTCTCTTTAGGCGAGTCTCTGTCTCCAGCCTCCCTCTGCCTGTCTCTTATAAAGACATCTGTCATCGGACGCAGTGCATGTGGGCTGTTGCCTCAGTCGTGTCTGACTCTTTGTGACCCTTTGGACTTTAGCCACTACTCCCCTGCCCCCGACCAGGATCCTCTGTCCATGGGATTCTCCAGACAAGAACACTGGAGTGGGTTGCCATTCCCTCCTCCAGGGGGTCTTCCCGACCCAGGGATCGTACCCAAGTCTCTTATGTCTCCTTCATTGGCAGGCGGGTTCTTTACCACTAGCGCCACCTGGTAAGCCCCACTGGATGCAGTGAAAGTGAAGTCGCTTGGTCAATTCTGACTCTTTGTGATCCCATGGATGGTAGCCTACCACACTCCTCTGTCCATGGGATTTTGCAGTGAAAGTGAAAGTGGAAATGAAGTTGCTCAGTTGTGTCTGACTCTTTGCAACCCCATTGACTGTAGCCTACCAGGTTCCTCTGTCCATGGGATTTTCCAGGCAAGAATACTGGAGTGGGTTGCCATTTCCCACCCTAAATCCAGAATGATCTCACCTTGAGATCCTAAATTTAATTGCATCTGTAAAGACCCTTTTCTCAAATGACCTCGCGTTCCCAGGTTGCAGTGGGTTAGAACTCGGACTGTCTCCTCTAGAGGGACCACCATCAGCCCACTGCAGGACCCCCACCCCACCCTGTCGATGTACTGCCCCTGGTATGCTCTCCACCCACTTCCCTGCTCCTGTATCCCAGGGTCCCTTCCAAAAGCGAAGTCCCTGAACCCAAGCTCTGCTTTCCGGGGGACCTGGGCAAGGATGTTCAGCAGATCAGATGTGACTTCTTCCCCCTCATCGGAGGAGGGGTGTAGGGACCGGCTGAGGGAGGGCAGGACTACGATACAGGCAGTCAGAGGTCTAGGAGGGATGAGGGAGGCTGGCCCCTGGATCCTGGAGCCCACACTCCAACGCTAGGAGATCAGCTCAGGTCATGATTCTGCCCACCACACTGGGTCAGACTAAGGGGCTAGGAATGAACAGCCACAGGTACGGAAAGTTAAGCTTGACCTCTTCAACAGACCCCAAGGGACCCCCAGCTCCATCCCGGAGGCCCTAACTGCCCCTGCCTTGGGGAGAGGCTATGGTTCCAGGACGTTGACTTCTCCCCCACCCCCTGCCTGGAGCCACCCAATGTGATAGTCGCCAGCCACAGGCAGCTATTTAAATTCATGAAACAGATAGGAACATGTCAGATATTTATGTAAATAAGAAATATAAACAGCAAAATTAAACACGCAGTTGCATGAGCCACATTCTAAGTGCTCAACAGCTACGTGTGGCTCGTGCTGAAAGGACAGAATATTCCAGCACTTGCAGGAAGTTCTTTTGGCAAGGGCTGCTCCAAGTCACCCCCCCAGGGGCCGGCGGAGGCTGGGCCCTGACTCGGGAACAGGATGGACTGGGTGGGCGTGGAACAGGGACCCCAGGGCCGGGAGGAGGGGGGTGTTTGTCCAAAGCCAGCTTGAGTTGACTCATCACTTCCGAGGCCCAGGCCCGGATGGGGGATTAAGCCTGAGCCGGTGACCAGAGGTTGGCCCGGGGTGGGGAGGGGGTTAGCCTGCTGTGGCTGGGCCTCCTGGGTCCAGGGCAGGAATGTTTGACCTCAGCAGAGACAGTAGACAAAGAGCCTGGGCAGGTCCAGACCGGGTAGATAGGCCAACTTGCCGAGTTAGGGGCAGCTCTAGTTTAAATCAGAAATGGTCAAAACATCTGCTGCTTCACTTGTTACCACCTAGACTTCCCTCCTCGAGAGGCTATGGACCCCTGTCTTTCCGACCCCATCTGCCTGTCCAGAGCCTGGCAGTATCATTGTTCCTCTGCCCACCTCCCCACGGATGAGCATTTAGGTCATTTCAGTTCTTTTTTTTTAAATCACAAATCATGCTTTTAATTATTTAGTTTCTTACAGTACTCGTATGACAGAAACTGACAAATGCATGTTGTTGTTGCTTAGATGCTAGGTCACGTCTGACTCTTTGCAACCCCATGGACTGTATAGCCTACCAGACTCCTCTGTCCATAGGATTTCCCAGGCAAGTACGCTGGAGTGGGTTACCATTTCCTTCTCCGTTCATTTCTTTAAAAAAAAAAATTTTTTTTTTGGCCGTGCTGCATGGCACGTGGGATCTTATTTCCCTGACCAGGGATGGAACACACGCCCCCTGCATTGGAAGCACAAAGTCTTTTTTTTTAATGTATAATTTTATTTATGTATTTATTTTTGGCTGTACTGGGTCTTCATCGCTGCTCAGGCTTTTCTCTAGTTGCGGCAAGGGGAGGCCACTCTCTAGTTTCGATTCCTGGGCTTCTCACCGCTGTGGCTTCTCTCGTTGCAGAGCACCGACTCTAGGGCACTTGGGCTCAGCAGTTGTGGCTCCCGGGCCCTAGAGCACAAGAGTTGTGTCACATGGACTTAGTCGCTCCGCAGCATGTGGGATCTTCCCAGATCAGGGATGCACCCATGTCTCCTGCACTGGCAGGCGGATTCTTTACCACTGAGCCTCCAGAGAAGCCCCTGAAAGCGCAGAGTCTTAAGCCACTGGGCCACCAGGGAAGTCCCAGGTCATTTTGTTTCTTTATGTGTGGTCATTAGCTTGCTCTTCTATCCCTTTCTCTTCCCAGACTGGGTTGTTCAGGCTGTATCTTGCTAGCTCCTATATCCCCAGGACGGGGCATTAGGTAGGTGCTCCACAAATGGGAGGCACTCTGGGGGCAAGATCCTCCCCTCAGGACAGGGAAGCCTGGTTCCCAAGGAAATATCAGTGATGGTTGGCAGGGAGGGCCATGATGAGGGAGCCGGGGGTCCCTGCCTCCAGCGAGGGCCTCCAGCCACCTTCAGCCTGGGGTCTGGCTGCTTTCTTCATGGTGTCTTGGGGCCTGGTCCATGATTTTGTCTGCCTGCAGTGCTCCATCCTTGGGGATATTGGAGAGATGCCGTGATCTCCCCCTAGGGATGTCATGCTTACACTGTCTCCTCATTCCTGCCCTACTAGCTCCCAGAGAGGAGGAACCTATGTCCATTGTGTTCCATTTGCACCCTGAGCACCTAGAACAGGACTTGTCACATAGTAGATACTCAATAAATATTGAATGAAGGGACAAATGACTCCCTTCTCTTCCACCCCAGTTCTGACTCAGGACCTACTAGCTCTGCTTGGTCCTCCTCTGGGGACCTTCCCTGGGACCACGGTGCAGTGACCCTCTTGATCACACCATTCATTCATTCAACATGACACTGGGCACCTACTCTGTGCCCGGCACCTGCTGCTGAATGGTGGTTGAGATAGGGACGAGGGTGCTGGCTCAGACTGCAGGGTTTAAATCCTGAGTCCCTTCCTGACCTTTTTGAGTAGGCGTTGAATGCACTGAATGCCTCGGAGCTTCAGTTTCCACACCTGAAAAGTGGGGAGAGGAGAAAGGCCAGATTGCCCTCTTTGTTGTGGTTCCACTTCTGTGTGCTTTTGTCAGAACTTAACAGATGATACACTTGAAATATATGTACTCTGTTGTATGTCTATCACATCTCGATGAAGCTAGAAATCACAGTGCTAGCATGCTTCCCTGAGCTAAGGACTTAGCGCAAGGCCCGGCACACAGTAAATGCTCAACAAAAGTCGTTATTTTCTGTCATTATTACATGTTTTACTTCACCTAATCCTTTTAAGGCCCTGTATGAAAGTGAAAGTGGAGAGTGAAAAAGTTGGCTTAAAGCTCAACATTCAGAAAACGAAGATCATGGCATCCGGTCCCATCACTTCATGGGAAATAGATGGGGAAACAGTGGCTGACTTTATATTTGGGGGCTCCAAAATCACTGCAGACGGTGACTGCAGCCATGAAATTAAAAGACTCTTACTCCTTGGGAGGAAAGTTATGACCAACCTAGATAGCATATTAAAAAGCAGAGACATTACTTTGCCAACAAAGGTCCGTCTAGTCAAGGCTATGGTTTTTCCTGTGGTCATGTATGGATGTGAGAGTTGGACTGTGAAGAAGGCTGAGCGCCGATGAATTGATGCTTTTGAACTGTGGTGTTGGAGAAGACTCTTGAGAGTCCCTTGGACTGCAAGGAGATCCAACCAGTCCATTCTGAAGGAGATCAGCCCTGGGATTTCTCTGGAAGGAATGATGCTAAAGCTGAAACTCCAGTACTTAGGCCACCTCATGCGAAGAGTTGACTCATTGGAAAAGACTCTGATGCTGGGAGGGATTGGGGGCAGGAGGAGAAGGGGATGACAGAGGATGAGATGGCTGGATGGCATCACTGACTCGATGGACGTGAGTCTGAGTGAACTCCGGGAGTTGGTGATGGACAGGGAGGCCTGGCGTGCTGCGATTCATGGGGTCGAAAAGAGTCGGACACGACTGAGCGACTGAACTGAACTGAACTGAACTGGAGCAAATGCCAGAGTGTCCACAGTTTTGCAGATGGAGAAACCAAAGTTCAGAAGGTCGAAGACATTTCCCCAGGGCCACACAGCTAGGAAATGGAGGAGTGAGGATTTGACATCTTCGCTCACAGGCTCTTCCCAATTTTACGGGTGGAAAAATTGAGGTTCAGAGAGGTTAAGCCACTTGCTTAAGGTCACACAGCTGGTGATATGGCTGAGGCAGATTTCAAACCCAGTTTGGTTTCAAGCTAAAGCTTGATTTGATTTTGTATTTTGTCCCCTGTGGCCTGGCCTGTCCATCACTCAGGTCCCCAGGTGCAGGAGGGAATGGGGTCCTGACCTCCTGACCTGGGCCATCCCCAGGAACTGTCACACATTGGCTCCAGAAATGTAGCCCCACCGGTCTGGGCAGCATGGGCCCCGGCAGGGCAGGGAGGAAGTAGGCTTGGTCGTGGGGAGGGGAGTTTTGGAGTTGGGTTGGGCAGCCTGTCCTGCGGTGGAGATCCCAGGCCTGGCAGAGCCAGTCTGGCCCCAGGACCCCACCCAGCTCCACTCTCTGCCCTGACAGCATGACCTCCTCACTGGGTGGCCCTCACTGCTCCATCTGGGAGGCCCAGGGATGGGCTTGAAATGAGGCGTCCAGAGATGTAGAGTAGGTTGTGCCGGCAAGCCATCCAGGGTTCACGATGAGGCTCAGATCTGCAAGATGCTATTAGGGTGCAGTATGGCTGGGCCAGAGGGGCCATCAGCCTGTGGGTGAAGCCAGGTCCAAGAGGCCCCTGCTGAGCAGAGGGTTAACCCCTCCATGGCTGGGTCCTGCAGAAGGGCCAGGGTGGCCAGGGGCAGTGGAGGCTCAGTGCTGCCACTATTCAGGCACTGGTCAGGAGCTGTTCTGATGTTTTGACAGCAGACACCATCATGCAGGTACACAGCCCTCCAGAGAGGGCTGGCAGGAAGGTCATCTGAGCCGCAGATGCCCACTTGGGGGGCATCAGGGTGGGGCTTCCTGGCAGGCAGTGGGGAGGTGGCCAGGTTGGGGCAGCCTGCCAGGGGCCCCAGGCGGGTTCAGGCCAGAGGCACATTCCTGGGGGATGACTCGGGCAGGCAGAGGGGTGACTCACCATGGACCCTCTCTTGTCTCTGCTGCCAGCGGCCAGCCTCCTCCCTGGTCCCAGGGGGGCCGTGGTGGGGAGCTCACCGGCCCAGGGCTGAGTGTGACTCAGCCCATCTGGACTGGACGGCCAGCATGATTTTCCATCCATTGCATTGTTCTGCGAGGAAAGTAAATACATGTTACAAAACACGGGGTGAAGCCAGGCCAGCCCCCTCCTGTCCCCTTGGAGGGCGGGGAGGAGAGGGCCCTCCACGCCACGCCATCACGGAGCACTGGCTCATCCACATTTTACAGATGGGGATGCCAGGTTCAGAGAGGTTAAGCCACCAACCCAAGGTCACACTCTGGGCAGGATTCAGACTGAGGTTGGCCTCAAGCTACAGCCTGCGGGTTCTTCCCCAGAGGGTGTAGACCAGGCCTGCCCATGTGCTGCATCTCTCTGCTCACAGCTGTGTCTCTCAGGGCAATCCAGAGACCCACAAGCTTTAGCATCCTGGGGTGGGGGGCGGTGGGGGGGTATGTGCTTGTTAACATGCAGATGCTGAGGCTCTAGCCAGACCCACCAGCTGCAATCTCAGACGGGGGCCCTGGAATCTGCATTTCTGAATGCCCTCTAGGTGGGGGTGAGGCTGTACCCCTGGAGATGGGAGAACAGCTGTCTGTCCACAGAAAGGCTGGGCCTCTGCCCTGGGAGGAGAGGCTCCATGGTGAGGAACTGGCCTTCCATCCTGCACACCCCTCTCTCTGCGGGAATGCTGCCCTTCTTGTTTCAAACTGGTTCACCGAAACACCTGAGCCAGCCAGGGAGTGAGCGAGCACCTCTCCAGCTGCTGGGGAAACAATGATCGCAAACAGGGAGGGTGTGGGTGACCCTTCAGATGTGGTGGCCTCCTGGGAGACAGCCGCCTGGCCCAGCTCTAGGCAGGGGACGGGGTTCAGGGGCCAAAGGTGGCCTAGTTGCCAGGGAACAGAACAGCCGGGCAGGTACCATCCCTTCAGGGTGAACGTCAAGTCAACCCCCCGGGGAAAGCAAACACGCTCCCCGAGCCCCCACCCCACGGCACAGGCAGAGCAGATGAGTCACTTGGCATATGAGGGCTCCTCGAAACCAAGCAAATCCCATCTGCCCACAGGAGGATCCACAGGGACCAGATCCCAGCTCCCACCCCATCCGGCCTACCCACGGAGCGTCTTGCACACGTGTGTACACATGTGCACACACTCACACACACACACACACATGCTGCACCAGCTCAGAAACCCAGATTCTAGAGGCTGGAGGGAAGAGGGATGGTGAAGGACAACTCAGTTCCTCCCAAAATCTACTCATTCTCCCCAAAGCACTTGGGCCGGGCCCAGCTGAGTCAGCCCATGAGGGTGGAGACGGGTGGGGGTCCGAGAGCACGGGGCCAGAGCAAGCTAAGCCAGGAACCAGCCCAGCTGGCACTGGGCCTCTCGGGGCCTCAGCGAGCTTCCCTGGAAGATAAGAGAGCTTCCTCTTGGGAGGGAGGGTCCTCGGGGAGTCAGTGGGGGTCTCTGGGGAGTGTCAACCTGCTGAAGTATATTGGCTATATGCTGTGTTGCCTGGCATAGAGTCGGTCCTCAATAATGGAGAAATGGCATTAATATCATCAATGTCACATAACATCATCAGTGTCACGGCTGTTACAGCAGCTGAGCTATCAGCCTGCTCACCTGGAGGTCCCTAGTCTGGTTCCCTCCCAGAAGCCAAACTTCACTTTTCTAGGTGTAGGGAAGGAGGATTTGGAAGTTGGGAGAAGTCTGGAGTTCTGAATTGTCCTGTAATTGCTTGTAACCCTCAGCCTCACAAGCACGGAGCCTCCAGCTGCAGAGGTCAACCCCTCCCATTTGTGGGACCCTCACTCAGGGCCTAGGGGCATGCCAAGTGCTTAACACATGGGATCTCACCTAGGAGGTGGATACTATAGTTGTGTCCATTTCACAGACGGGGAAAACTGAGGCTCAGAAGGACAAAATGACCTGTGTACAAGCTGCAACAGCTGAAAGGGACTGAGTGAGAACTCCAGGGCTCCCTGGCTGCTGCCCCCACCCCATCTTTGGAGCCCTGATAAGGTTCATCTCCCTAGACTCAGCCCAGTTGGCTTTGTAGTTGCTGTCTCTTTGTCTCCAGCCTTAGACTATCAGCAACTTGAAGGTAGGGAGGCTTCCTTCCTTAACATGGGTTCTATTTTGCCCAAATGTTGTATCTTCCATAATCCTTATCAACCAGTATCTTTCAGTCCAGTAAGGAAGACTGGCAAGGAAGGAGGTTAACACCATAGAGTGTAGTGGACCCTAACAGAGGGGCATGAAGTGGGGAGTGGAGGCAGGGAAGGGTCTGGGAAGTAGGAATGCCAGGCTTGGGTCATTTTGAAATGAGTCTTTTAAAAGTAACTAAAGGACTTCCCTGGTGGTTCACTGGTTAAACCTCTGCATTTGCAATGCAAGGGGTACAGATTCAATCCCTGATTGGGAAATTAAGATCCCACATGCCACATGGCTAAAAAATAGAAAGTAATTGAAAAAAGACATTGAAAAATTAATCCA
The DNA here is from genome assembly GCF_000754665.1 of Bison bison bison. Lineage (NCBI taxonomy): Eukaryota > Metazoa > Chordata > Mammalia > Artiodactyla > Bovidae > Bison > Bison bison. The sequence goes on along the minus strand of NW_011494716.1, from coordinate 2,201,244 downwards.
AGCACATATAAAAACAATATCCAAAGGAACTTTTAAAAAATAAGACAAAATCCAAACACTATGAAAGAGCGTACAATGAAAATTCAGATTTGTCTCCTGAGGGGACTCATGGCTAACAGAGTCTTGTGGATCCTTCCAGAAATTTTCTGTACATATGGGCATATATATTCTCTGTTTCTCTCTCACACTTTGCTCCTGGCGCCTGACAACGAATTCCACATCTCATTCATTTCCAGCTGCACGGTCTTCCAGAGTAGATGCGCTCTGGGTTATTTAACCACCTGATCCCCATCCCAGTGGCCATCAGGCTGTTTCCAGGATCTCCTCCCTAGCAACGGTGCTGCGGTGAATGACCCCAATTTACTCTCCAAGGGAAAGGCAATCCGGAGAAGGAAGGAAAAGAGTTTCCATGCAGAGTTGTGCCATAAAACAGGGGGTTGGACAGTATTCCCTCCTGAGCCCTTTGGCTCACTTAGGGGCACAGGAAGGGGTCCAGGCTGAGCAAGTTTTGTCCTGACTTCAGGCCAAGTCTAGACCCCAAGTCACCCCCACCACCACCACCACCAAGCTGTGTGTTCTGAAGCCTTGGGCTCCTCCCTGACACCTATTCCCAATGGACTTGTAGTCTGGACTTATAGTCTCTAGGTCTCCTGCATTGCAGGTGGATTCTTTACCATCTGAACCACCAGGGAAGCCCAATGCTTGTAGTGGGACTCTAGGTCCCACCCCACTCCCACCCCCGGAGCTAACCTCAGACTAGGGGAGGGAAGTCCCTTCAGGTTGGAGGGAATTGCTCAAGCACTAAGCTGCCTGGTGGGGAACTCCCCATCTAGAAGGGGCATCTGATAGAGAAGTCAGGGCAGTGCTAAGTTCAAAGAGGAGAGAAGGGTTAGGTGTGGCTGGAAGGTCTGTACAGGGTTCCCTATCTGAGAGCTGCAGGCAATATCCCTCACTCCTGGTTTCTCATAGAGGGGCCAGGGACCACCAGGGGGACTTGCTAAAAGTTTAGACTCCTGAGACCCTTCCGGCACACAGCCCCCCAATCAGAAGGGGGGTCATGCCCCGGAATCTGCATTTTACAAGCTCCCCTGGGGAAGCTGAGCTGCTGCTCCTCCCAGGGTCCTTTATCCTTTTTAGGTCTTCAGATCCCAACTTGAGTTTGAGTTTGTCAATGTATTGTTAGTAGTATTAGCATGTGTCTTTCCCCCTCCCTTAAGAGAAAGGCCTTTTACTGTTTTAGTTTTGTTTTTTTTCCCTTTCCTCATCTACGTAGCAGAACCAGGCAGCCACGGCTGGGAGAATACCTGTATCTGTGGAATGAGCCAATGAACGAGCCCACTGAAAGCGATAGACTCTTGCCCTCAAAATGTGCATTTGGACACACACACATTTTGAAAGCAACTGTAGGAGGATCCACAGACCCCCTTAAGCCCACCGCAGCTACCCCCTAACAAATAAGGTTTTCCCAGAATCTCTGTAACACTTCAACACTGAAGTCCTGTGACGGCAGGGACAACAGATGACCTAAAGCAGCCGTCCCCAAACTTTTTGGCACCAGGGACTGGTTTCAAGGAAGACAATTTTTCCAAGGACGGGGTTGGGGGGGATGGTTTCAGGATGATTCAACCACATTACTTTTTTTTTTTTTAATTGGAGGATAATTGCTTTGCAATGTTGTGGTGGTCTCTGCCATACATCAACACGAATCAGTTATATATATATATATCCCCTCCCTCCCCACAATAATAAACTCTCTCCTCCTAGTAAGGAGAAACTCCTAAATGGAGGTGCCAGGCATTGAACCCGGGGTCTCGAGCATGCTAAGCACACGCTCTACCATTGAACTACACCCCCTCTACTATACTTACTGTGCACTTTATTTCTATTATTATTACATCAGCTCCATCACAGATCATCAGGCATTAGATACTGGAGGTTGGGGGACCCCATGGCCTACAGGACACTGTTCTCAAATGCTCTGGGGTCTGGGGAAGGAAAAGCCTGTAGGAATCAACCTCCTTATTTTTTAAACAAAAAGCAGCTGGGGAAGTGACTGG
>NW_011494716.1:2198052-2199087 GCF_000754665.1 Bison bison bison | reverse complement strand
CTTCCCTCATCATTGCTCCCCATCTGAGCCCTTTGGCATCTCCCCTGAGGACTGGGTGCTCCTCCTTCCCAACTGGGCTCAGGACCCGCAGTGCCCTCCAGAGGGACGCTGAACGCTCCCTGCTATCAGGGCCCCACTCTGGCTCAGGGCCAGACCCTGGGTTACCGACTGTCTAACTGCAGCCTTCTCCGCGGGCACACAGCGCAGCAGGGCCCCGGCGTGACTGGCCTCTACTGGCACAGATGTAACTTGGCACATAGGACTGTGTGAAGTGTTGTGTGAATTATCTACAGGAATCCCCGATGGCGTGGGGTGCGGTTGTTACCACTGTTTGACAGAAAAAGGAAACTGAGGCTGGGAGCAGAGAGAAGCCTTGCTGAAGAGTCAGCTGACCGTTCATAACAGCAGGATTTGAACTCAGGCAGGCGCACTCCGGGGCTTCCCAGGTGGCTCAGAATCCGCCTGCCAATCTTAGAGACGCAAGTTCCATCCCTGGGTCTGGAAGATCCCCTGGAGAAGGAAATGGCTACCCACTCCTGTGGTCTCACCTGGGAAATCCCATGGAAAAAAGGAGCCTGGCGGGCTACAGTCCGTGGGATCGCAACGAGTCGGACACGACTTAGCGTCTAAACAACATCAAGGTGCACTCCCAAGCTCCCTTTTCTCAACTGCCATCGACAGTCCTACCACCTGAGAGTAATTCACTAGCTATCGGGGCATAGAGATCCGTCAGGCTGTCCCATCTGACTGGGGGCCCCACCTGGGTGTCAGCCAAGAAAAGGGAGCCCCGGTGCCCAAGAGGGGCATCCGAGACCCGGGTGAGGGTCCTCAGTCTGGGGCGCGTGCGCCAGGCCGCGAGTCAGGGGCGAGGGGGCTGAGGAGCGCGCTCGGGAGAGCCGCCAGCGCGCCCCCGCCCGCCTGCCCAGCTTCTCGAGTGTCCAGGCTGGGAGGTGGGGTGGGATGGGCCGGGTCCTCCCAGGACCCCGTGTCCCCACCCAGATTCCAGGCCGGGCGCCCAGCTCGCTCTAGCCTGGC
>NW_011494716.1:2189961-2197276 GCF_000754665.1 Bison bison bison | reverse complement strand
GGTCCTCGCGGGCCAGGAAGCACCGCCCGGGTGGAGAGTGGTGTGTCGGGCGGACGCTACACCCAAGGCGGGGGCGGGGGCGGGGGTGTGTGCACGGACAGAAGCACCGTCTAGGGGCGCACCCACGCGGTGAAGTTGAGCTGGAGCGGGGGGGCGTGGCTGGGGACGTTCACCAACGCTCCTTGGAGGGGCGCGCAGGTGCTTCTGGAGTCGGGGAGGCGAGAGGTGAGGGGACGAATTGGGGGGCGGGGAACGTGCCACCTGCAGCAGAACTTTCCGGCACCTGCCATCCTGCGCTCCAGAGCCTGGTTCGGAGGAAGCCGTGGGTGTGGGGTTGGGGGAACCCGGGCTGAGGCACCCCTGGTCCACACCCGCTACCCCACCCCGAGGTCTGCGGAGCTCCTGGAAGGGCGGTGGGGCCTTCTCCCTGAGTGATTTCTCAGGGGCGTGGCTGCCCCTAGCACCCCCCCGCCCCCCTCCACCAACCAGCGCCGAAACTGGCGGCGTCTCTGAGAGCCTCCGGTTCCCAGGGCCGCCTGGGAAGGGAATGACATGTCTCGATGTGTTTGCGTTGAAAGATGTGTTTGCGTTGAAACGGCAGCCCATGTCCGCTTGGTAAGCCTAATGTATTCACTTAATAACCGGTTTAGGGGAACCTCAGTGGAGATGCTGAGATTGAGGGAGGGGGCAAGACCTCAGACCCGTCCTTGGCCTCTCTCTAGGGAAAAGGAGGCAGGGGCTATAGCTGAGAGGGAGCCTTTATCCAACAAGGGGCTTCAGGCAGGTGGGGAAACTAAAAAAAAATTGCAGAGCCCACCTGCCCCAAGTGTATCCACCCCAAAGTGCCCTCATCTGAGACCCCTTCCCCTGGAAGCAGTCCCTCACTCCCTCCCAGGTCAGGGATGAAGGCGAGGAGACCCGGGCCTGTACTCCCACCCTGCCCCTGTGGTCCAGCCCAGGCAGACCTGTCTGACAGGTGCAGGCGCCCTGGGCATGGCGTGGAGAGGGTGGGCCCTCCATGTCTTTGTTCAGTCAGTTCAGTCACTCAGTCGTGTCCAACTCTTTGTGACCCCGTTGATTGCAGCAAGCCAGGCCTCCCTGTCCATCGCCAACTCCAGGAGCCTGCTCAATCTCATGTCCATCGAGTCAGGGATGCCATCCAGCCATCTCATGGTGCCCTCACCTGAGACGTAGAGGGTGGGCCCTCCATGCCTTTGAATTCTAGGCTTTTCAGAAACTCCACTCCCCTGTGACCCCACTGCCCCTTCTCCCCTCTGCCTTGTTTCAAGTTCAGAAGTATTTCTTTCCCTCCCCTCCCGGGGTCCCCCCGCTCCCACACACACCCCCCGCCACACACACATACAAGCCTCCCTGGTCTTTCCCAACCCCAGGGATTGGGCAGGGCTCTGCACGCTGCTCCTCAGTGGCCAGGTCCAGCTGGCTCTCCAACCCAGCTGGGGTCCCATCCAGTCCCTGAACTATTCTTTCAGATGTTGCACAATCAGGCGCTCTGTGCCAGCCAGGGAGGGCTGTGCTGTTCTTCCCTGACCAAGACCAGGGCCCCTCCAGTCCTCCACACACACGCACACACCCACACACCAGGAGATGGGCCAGCCTTGCCCTGTTCTCCGCCTCCCTCATCCCTCTGAGCCTCCCCTTCTTCCAGCTCTTCATCTGTCCAGTCCCCCAAGGGCTGGGCTTGGACCTAACAAAAGGTTATAATGAATCTGGACAATCTGGGAGGGTCTTGGCCTTCCCAGCAGAGAGCAGGAAGGAAGCAATTAACATCCTTTACAGCTTCAGGGACTCAGGGTTAATGGGCACGGGTCCTGCACTTCACAATACCCCTGGCCCAAGGCAGCCACCCGCTGCTCCTAGCTGAATGTGTGATCTCAGCTTGGAGGTCTCTTTCTCCAGGAAGCCCTCCCTGATTCTTCCCAAGATGGGACGAGATTCTTCCTTTGGGCCCTGTGGCCTTGCACAGTCACAGCCCTGTGTAGATGCCAGGTGACCGTGGTCTTGCCAGCCCAGCATGTTCCCCTTGGTGGAGACAAGTTCATGGAACAGATTGCACAGTTGAAGGTAGCCTCTTGAGTGTTACCCAGTGCTTGGCTCTGTACCCATAGCTCTAAGATGTGCTCGCTGGTCACAGGGTGCTGGCCCCCAAGTTACTGTTGCACCCTGAGTTTTCTGGGGGCTTCCTCTTCTGTCTGGGGGAGGGCAGGGTTGCCAGTGAGATTCAGCATTGAGGTGGTCAGTTGAACACCTCGCCTCTGGTTCCAGAAAGGCTCAGGAACCTCTATGAATCTCAGTTTCCTCATTTGCAAGGCAGGCCTGGTACTAATATCTTCCGTGTGGGGTTGCTGGGAGGAGCCAACATAACAATGGGGAGGATTTCCCCCACCCTGCCCCGCGCTCCCCGCTCCGCTGCCCCGGGCACATAGGAAGTGCCCAGAGTGAGGGTCAGCATCCCTGCCCCCAGCACAGGGAATTCAGGAGCCAGGTGACTTGCACACAACCCCGCTGTCACAGGCTTTGGATGGCACAAGTGAACAGAAGTTCGTGGAGAGCCCCTTAGGAGAAAACTGCCCCTCCCTGTTTGTCAGCCTTGTAGCAGCTGGAACTGGGTGTGAACTCTGCTGCTCCTGCTGCCCTGGTTTCTAATGACAGGTGTCGGAACTGGTGTTCACACCTGAGCTAATGACAGGGTCAGGCTGCTGCTGCAGGGTCACCAAGGATAGTGTCCAGCTCAGCGGGGAGGGCCTTGAGGGGCCCTGGTCCTACCGCCCTGCTTGGATGCTGAGAGTACAGCCCTGGCCAGTCCTTGCTCTCCAGCTGTGCCACCTGGGGACAGCCGCATGGCCTCTCTGAGCCTCTGCTTTCTCAGCTGTGGAATGGGCATAAAAATACTACCTGCCTGGTGATATTGTTGGCATGAGGATTAAATGAAATAATGCAGGGAAAGGGTTGAGAATTACAGGAAGCCTCGATCCACAGCAGCTGTGATAGTTATAACTGTTGAATACATTTAAGTAGGCACCTGCTATGTATCTGGGATTGAGCTGACTCCGCAATGGACAGGCAGTGCACTGCACAACTCCTGGGGTGCCATTCCGAGGAGTAGGGGTGGCTGTGGAGGAGACGTTGACAATCTCTACATTTGATGGAATTTTGCTTAGTTACCACTGTGGTTGCAGGACTGTGTCATGGTGGTGATGGGAACCACTGAGAGTTTGGGGGGACATAGAGCTGGACAGATGAGATTTCCAGCCTGACGGCCCTGTTGCTCCCTGACTGGTCTGAAGTGAGATCTGTCAGGGTTAGGGTGGAGACCTGGATTATCGGGGAGGACTTCCTGGGGAGGTGTCTGACCTGTCATTGCGAGGGATGGATGGTTAGACCCAGCTCTGCAGTTAGACTGAACTCTGCCTGTGTTTGAGCTTGGCAAAGAAATTTGGCCTCGCTAGGAGCCTCAGCTTCCCCCTCAGTAAAATGGGACTAATTTTGCCCCTCTACCCAGACCTGGGTCCCAGTGAGTACCCAGCAGCCTGGCCTCAGTTCTTGACCTCACCTAGGCAAAGTCTTACAAGAATGGCCCAGTCCTAATGGGGACATCCTGTGGGAGAGGCAGGGCCCAAGGGTTTGGAGGCTGGTGAAAGGGGCGTGTGTCCTCCTGGAAGCTAGCTGGGGTACCCTGGGCCCCTCGGTGATTAAGAGCGTGTCATCCAGGTGTGGGTCCAAGCCCCAACTTTGCCTCTCCTGAGCTGTGTGACCTTGGGCAGGTCACGAAACACTTGAATCTCAGTTTCCTCATCTGTGAAATGGGAGTGTTGCAGCAGCCATCAGTTGGTGAGGTCGCTAGTGGCTCAAGTGAGAGAATGCATGTGACGGGCCCAGCTCCCAGTGAGTGCTCAGTAAGTCATGGCAGAGACAGTGGTGAGTGCACACTGCTGTTAAAGATGAAAAGTGAAACTCGCTCAGTTGTGTCCGACTCTTTGTGACCCCATGGACTATACAGTCCATGGAATTCTCCAGGCCAGAATACTGGAGTGGGTAGCCATCCCCTTCTCCAAAGGATCTTCCCAACCCAGGGATCAAACCCAGGTCTCCCGCATTGCAGGCGGGTTCTTTACCAGCTGAGCCCCAAAGATGAGGATGGTGCTAAGAACGGAGCTGACCAGGCAGCTGGGCTCCTTCCAGCTGTGGAGGCTGTTGCCCCAGGGGCACAGGAGGTCAGCTGACTCCCATTCATTCACCCTAGCATTCATGTGGACCCCACACACACCTTAAGAAGACACATGGAAAGACACACCTGCATGCATTGATTAGTGTCAGTTGCAAAGCTCGAACAGTCTGCAGGAGGGTCCTGTCAGCAAATTTCCCCTCCCACTACGTGGGTAGCCAGGACTGGAGTGATCCGCCCAGCCAATTCTCAACACCTGCTGTGCACCCAGCACAGCCATGGATGTTTTATATATATATGTATATATATAAAATCTCATTCTGACACCGAGCCTGTAAGGCTGCTGCTGGTATCCCATTTCACAGAGAAGAACACTGAGGCCCAGAGTAAAGGCACTCGCCTTGCATTCACGGCTCACACATGGCCAATGTTGGGGCCCCTGGAGAAGGAAACTAGGGCTCCCCACCTCAACCTGGGGCTGGTGCTATCTCTGGGGACTGCCCCAGGCCAGATGGTGGAGTCACTGGGTTTTGTATCCCTGACTCCGCCCAGCAACCCTTTCCACCTCCCCTCTCTCTGGCTTTGCCCTCACTTGCCCAGTGCTGTTGCAGAGGGAACGAGACCTGGTGAACTAGATTCAGGACAGAACGGAGCTGAACATGTAACAGTGCTGCTAATGGTGGCATTTCAGACACAGTCAGGGAGCTCCTCTGGGGAGAGGCTTACCTCAAGTCATACCTTTTAGGCAACACTCCTAGGAGAGTGAGGGGCCTCTGGAGGGCCCTGGGGGCTGGGAGAGAAGCTGCCTTTGAGAACATGTCCAAGGCTCCTTGTCAAGAGATTTCTGGCTCCTCTCTGCTCCAGGCAGCGCTGTGTGGGGTGTTGCCAGCGCCACCTGCCACTCTCCAGCCTGCCTGCCTGCCTGCCCTGACCTGTCTTAGGAATGGGGAGACGGAAATGGCCCCTGGTCTTTGTTCTCTCTGCTTTTAATGGGTCTTCTGTCCTCCTGAGCCTAGGCAGCGAGGCCCCCGGTGCCCCTTCCTGCCTCCAGGTAGACTGAGCCCTGCCCTGGCCTCTTGGCTCCCTGCCTCCTGAGCGGGCAGCCCCGCTGGGCCCCCAGGCCCTGTCACCAGTGCCCCTGCTGCAGCTGCTTCACCATTCCTGCCTCTGCCCCATCACCCCACTCCCTCCTCCCCATGGCAGCCAGGGAGCTCTCTCTTGTTCAGTTGCTCATGTCCCATTCTTTGTGACCCTATGGACTGCAGCACACCAGGCTTCCCTGTCTTTCACTATCTCCCAGAGTTTGCTCAGACTCATGTCCATTGAATCGGTGATGCCATCCAACCAACCTCATCCTCTGCCATCCCCTTCTCCTACCCTCAATCTTTCCCAGCATCAGGGTCTTTTCTAGGCAGCTCTTTGCATCAGGGGGCCAAAGTATTGGAGCTTCAGCTTCAGCATCAGTCCTGCCAATGAATATTTAGGATTGACTGGTTTGATCTCCTTGCTGTCCAAGGGACTCTCAAGAGTCTCCCTGCCAGATGTCAGTCTGGTCCTGTCCACCCCCTCCCCGCTGGTTCATCCCACCCCAAGCTTCCCTTTCCTCTCAGGCCCTGGGAACCGCCACCCTGCATACTATGAGTTCGTTCCCCTCTCCTTTCCGTGACCCTTCCAGCCCCTGAGCCTTTGCGCATGCTGTTCCTCCCACCTGGAATGCCCTTCCGACCCCTCTGGGCTCACTTCTCTTCCTCACCTGGTCTCTGTTCCTTGGGGAAGCCCTCCCTAAACCTCTCTTTCCCCAGGCAGATCCACTTCCTGCATTGTCTCCCCCATCTCCTTGGTCACTCTTATCTCAGCGGCCGTTGGGTGGTCTGATGGAGATGAAGGTCTGTCTGCCCCAGAGACTGGCAGGGCGGCACGTGTGCTGAATGAGTGAATGAATGAGTGAGGGTGGCCCTGGGGGCCTGCAGAGGTTTCCCCCTCCTGAAACATCTCAGGCTGATGCAGACACTCATGCTCACACACAAGACACGCACGCACTCGTCCCCACCAAGAAACAGGGTGGGTGGGTGGGGCTTCTATCTAGCAGAAAAGAATAAGGGATCCTGAGCAGAGGGCCCCGGGCCCCGTCCCACCCCCGTTTTCTGTGCTCTCTGTAAGCAGGCTGCAACAATGCTGTGTGACAAGTGCAGAGACAGTGGAGGCAAAGGAGGGGGATGGGTGCAGAGGGGGCAGCAAGGGTCACGAGACAGCGAGGTGGGCGTCCACGCGCGTCGGCCTGCGGAGGCATCCCATGGTGTGAACAGAGCAAGCTAAGGACACAGACAGCACATTTGTGTGCATTTGCAAACATTCGTTCCGGGACTTCCCTGGTGGTCCAGTGGCTGAGACTCCAAGCTCCCAGTGCAGGGGGCCTGGGTTCCATCCCTCGTCAGGGAACTGGGTTCCGCATGGTGCAACTCAAGACCCCACGTGCTGCACCTGAGACTCAGCACATCCAAATAAATAAATGTTAACAAAAGAAGAAACTGAGAGATCATAGTAACAAAAACACTCTTTAAAAAATAAATAATTTAAAAATTCATACAAAGTAATTCCATGTATGTTTATAGAAGCAGACGCCGATATGTAGTGAAAGTTTAAGACAGGCTTAGGAAGAAACCTGTGTAGATCACAACAAACTGGAAAATTCTTCAAGAGATGGGAATACCAGACCACTTTACCTGCCTCCTGAGAAATCTGTATGCAGGTCAAGAAGCAACAGTTAGAACCAGACATGGAACAACGGACTGGTTCCAAATTGGGAAAGGACTACATCAAGGCTATATCTTGTCACGCTGCTTATTTAACTTATATGCAGAGTACATCATGCAAAATACCGGGCTGGATCAAGCACAAGCTGGAATCAAGATGGCCAGGAGAAATATCAATAACCTCAGATATGCAGATGACACCACCCTATGGCAGAAAGTGAAGAGGAACTAAAGAGCCTCTTGATGAAAGTGAAAGAGGAGGGTGAAAAAGTTCGCTTAAAACTCAACATTCAGAAAACTAAGATCTTGGCATCTGGTCCCATCACTTCATGGCAAATAGATGGGGAAACAATGGAAACAGTGACAGAGTTTATTTTCT
>NW_011494716.1:2158946-2189861 GCF_000754665.1 Bison bison bison | reverse complement strand
TTTTCTTGGGCTCCAAAATCACTGCAGATGGTGACTGCAGCCATGAAATTAAAAGACGCTTGCTCCTTGGAAGAAAAGCTATGACCAACCTAGACAGCGTATTAAAAAGAATACATTTGAATCAGTTCTAATGAGATGGATGAAACTGGAACCTATTATACAGAGTGAAGTAAGCCATAAAGAAAAACACCAATACAGTATACTAACGCATATATATGGAATTTAGAAAGATGGTAACAATAACCCTGTGTACGAGACAGCAAAAGAGACACTGATGTATAGATCAGTCTTATGGACTCTGTGGGAGAGGGAGAGGGTGGGGAGATTTGGGAGAATGGCATTGAAACATGTATAATATCATGTATGAAACGAGTCACCAGTCCAGGTTTGATGCAAGATACTGGATGCTTGGGGCTGGTGCACTGGGACGACCCAGAGGGAGGGTATGGGGAGGGAGGAGGGAGGAGGGTTCAGGATGGGGAACACAGGTATACCTGTGGCGGATTCATTTTGATATTTGGTAAAACTAACACAATATTGTAAAGTTTAAAAATAAAATAAAATTTAAAAAATGAAAAAAAAAAAAAGCAGAGACATTACTTTGCCAACAAAGGTCCAACTACTGATTTTTCCAGTAGTCATGTATGGATGTGAGAGTTGGACTATAAAGAAAGCTGAGCACTGAAGAATTGATGCTTTTGAACTGTAGTGTTGGAGAAGACTCTTGAGAATCCCTTGGACTGCAAGGAGATCCAACCAATCCATCCTAAAGGATATCAGTCCTGAATGTTCATTGGAAGGACTGATGCTGAAGCTGAAACTCCAATACTTTGGCCACCTGATGCGAATAACTTGGAAAAGACCCTGATGCTGGGAAAGATTGAAGGCAGGAGGAGAAGGGGACGACAGAGGATGCGATGGTTGGATGGCATCAGTGACTCGCTGGACATGAGTTTGAGCAAGCTCCAGAAGTTATTGATGGACAGGGAAGCCTGGCGTGCTGCAATCCATGGGGTTGCAGAGTCAGACACGACTGAGCGACTGAACCAAACTGAGGGAGAAACCAGCGGCTCAAAAATTATGCTCCCCCAGAGGAGGGGGCTCAGAGGGTAGTGAATAATAACACTGTTTTTGAAAAAAATCTGAAACACGTATGGCTGAGTGGGAACATCAGCGAAGTCTCGGTGGCATTCTTTTCCATACTTTTCTGCACATTTGAGCTAGGTTAAGAGTTTTCAGTTTTTAAAAGTGAGGGGTGGGCTAGACCAGGGGGGTTGGCAGCTGATCCAGCCTGGAGGGAAGCCTGCAGTTCTGGATCCAAGTCCAGTCAGCAGGTAGAGAGCAGGGAGGAAGAGGGAGCGGGCCTCAGCAGGGGGAGATGTCCAAGGCCTGGGGAGCAAGAATGGAGGGCTCTGGATGCGGAGACTCGGAAGTGTGGGAGGGAACCACGGCCAAGAGCGGGAGAGGTGTGGACATGTGACAGCCTCTGAGGCTGAGGTGCAGAGGAGCAGCCGTCCTGAATTATGACTGTACTGTCCTTCTTAGACATCAGTGCCCTTGTCTCTCTTTTCCAGGTGAGGCTCAATGTTTTAGAGTCTCAGCGGCTCTGAGCTGGGAGCAGATGAGCTGGCTGCAGAGGTGTCCCCTCTGGTCACCCAGCCCATCCTTTCCTGGACAGAGGGCTTGTCAGGTCTTATAAATGCACAGCTGACTGGCCAGAGGCTCCACCCCACCCGCAGCCCGCTGACTCTGGAAGGCTGTGGGGCTGCAAGAAGACAGCCCTGTGCAGAATTCTTTGCTCCTCCAGCAGCCGGGGCTCAGATGTCAGACTCGTGGCTTTGAGGGCTTTTCACTTCTCCATGCTGGGATGGGAACTTTCGGGTTCCAGCTGAAGGTTGAGAAAGGATTCAAAGTTTGTGCCGCCAGGAACAGCGGAGGCTCCAGTCCTGCTGCTCTGCACCAGGAACTTGACTCTTCCCAAATATAAACTGGGCAACGAAACCCCCATGTTACTGAGAGGGAAGCTGAGGCTGAGGTCAGGGATGGAGGTAGAGTAGAAAGAGCCTGGGTTTGGGAGCCATGGATCCGCTTTCCAGGCCCAGTTGTGCCTCTTGTCAGCTGTGCTGCTGCTGGCCACCTTCCTGCCCCACTGTGGGCTTCACGAAGGTAGGGGCTTTGCAGACCACGTGGTCACTCCCACACCCCCCGAAAGATGGCTCACACATAGTAGGTGCTCAGTGAGCAGCAGTGAGAGGTCTGTTTTGAATCTACAAATTAGAGGCGTGTAGAATCACGGAGATAACTGGAGATGATGTGTGTAAAGGCAGCAGGCACATAGTAGGTGCTTCCTATTTGGAGGCCAGTACTCCTTGTCCACTGGTTTTGAACCTGGAATGATGTCCTAACAACTGGGGTTGTCACAGTTGGCTTGAGGCCCATTTAAATCTTGGAAAAATCTCCAAGACACACCCTGGTGTTACTCAAAGAGGTTTGAACTTGTGTGTGTGTGTGTGTGTGTGTGTGTGTGTGTATGTGTGTGTGTCTGTAACGAGAGCCCAAAAGCACAAGCCTGACATGAGGCCCCGAGGTGGGGAGGCCTTCCCCGGGTGGAAGCAGATTAAACCATGAAACAGAGCTATAGTTACTCCACCAGCAGCCTTCTCACTGTAGAATCTACTTCCCCAGGATTAGTAGACAGTAAATTCCTCCACACCCAGCTAATTATCACTGAGGTTTCTAGTAGGGAGCCCGTCAGTCAGTTGACCTGTCAGTCTGGTAATTTTTGGATGCTTTCTGAGTACTGTTCTCTACAAGATTTCCTTCCTGCAGAGACCTGGGAATTCTTCCTCGACCTTGCAGCACATGACTCTGGTTTGTTTCCTTGTTCCCAGCCCTGCCAGCGCATTAGAATCACCCGAGTTTTGGGACTTCCCTTGCAGTACAGTGGTTAAGACTCCGAGTTCCCAATGCAGGGGGCCCGGGTTCCATCCCTGCTCGGGGAACTACGTCCACGTGCTGCAACTAAGACCTGGTACAGCCAAATTAAAAAAAAAAAAAAATTACGTGAGCCTTGCAGGTGATGTCCAGGTCCTATGGCAGACCAATTAGGTCAAAATCAGTGAGGCAGGGCCCAGACTTCAGTCTTCTGACTGAAGAAGCCGTCAAACCCCGTGTTTACGTAACTTGTCCGTAGAGTTACATGTACCTTTGTTGTTGTTTAGTCGCTAAGATACATCCAACTCTTCTGCAGCCCCGTGGGCTGCCCATGGGATTTCCCAGGCAAGAATACTGGAGTGGGTTGCCGTTTCCTTCTCCATGGGATCTTCCAGACCCAGGAATCAAACCCATGGCTCTTGCCACATCTCCTGCTTTGCCGGCGGGTTCTTTACCGCTGAGCCACCACTGCACCTTGCTGTTCCTTTCAAACAGCTAAAGCAGCAGTTGCCTGGTCTGTCGCACTCTATTCTTTTAGTCCCAACCTTCCTGTGTAATTTTATTTTAGATATGTGCCTTACAAAATGGCGTAGAGTTGGCTTTTGTCTTGTTTTCCTATTCTCCCCTGAGAGTCTTATCCTTTAGCGGGTGAGTTTAACTCATTCTCATTTATTGTACTGACTGCTGTGTTTGGACCTGCTGCTGCCATATATTTTGTATTTCCTATTTATCATGCTTTCTCTTTGTTTCCTTCTTGCTCTCTTCTTGCATTTTATGGGACTGACCTTTATTTTCACAATTAAATTAGGATACAAGGCCTGAAGTGGGCAGAGTGGATGAAAATACCCTGACCCAAACAGTCTGAATCTCTGGAATTACAGTTATTGGAGAGCTTTTCTAAATCCTGCCTATTATACCATAAACTTTTGGACAATAGGACTTAACTTACCTTTTGGTGGAGGTTCTTCTGTGGCTCTTAATTCCAGGATTTGTGTAGGCTGGGGGCTCAACAAATAGGTGTCGAATTAAATAGACATTTTAAGCATGTTGACAGCTCCAGGGACTTGGTGATGGAGAAGGGCCTGTCCCCAGGGCCTGTAAGAGGGGCAGAGAGATGACAAGGAGTTGGGGGTGTGGTGAAAATTTATTCAGCAATTACTGAATATCTGGAAATCTTGGCGATCTGGAAAGCTGACGGGGTGGCAACAGTCACCAGCATGGACACTAACCTTCTGGCCCCAGGCAGGTCTCCCTTCCTGCCCAGGCTCAGTTTATGTATCTGCACTGGAAGCAGTAATAGTACCAAGCTTAATGATGGGTTGTTAGGATCAAAGCAGGAACGCATGTCAGACACTGGGGGAGGGCGTGGCCCAGGGAGGGGTTCCGTCATACCAGTTCCTTCCCCCTGAATGGCCTGTTCAGAGGGACAGGCTGGGAGCCCCTCATGGTGGCATCTTAAGAGAATGAATGACTCAGCCTCACCTACCACCACTGATGGTTACTCAACCACTGGGATAATTATACTGCTGAAGATGCCAACGAGATGTAAGTCACTGTGCCTCCCCTGGGTGGTGAATGCCTTTCTGCTTTGTCTCATGTCCTTGATCTCTCCGCATCAGTTTGTGGAATAGTATTGACAGACCCTGATGCTGGGATAGATTGAGGGCAGGAGGAGAAGAGGGCGACAGAGAATGAGATGGTTGGATGGCATCTCCAACTCAATGGACATGGTTTGAACAAGCTCAGGGAGATGGTGAAGGACAAGGAAGCCGTGTGCTCCAGTCCATGGGGTCACAAAGAGTCGGACACGACTTAGCGACTAAACAACAATATTGACATCCCTTTTGTTCTGAGGAGGTGGCTCCGACACCTGTTCGGATCTTGACAGCCTCACTTCCTAACAGTGTGACTTTGAGCAGGTTTCTTAGCCTCAGTTATCTTCATCTGAAAAATGAGGAGAGAAGAATTATTCACATGCTATAAAGTGTCTGCTCAATTCAACATGTATTTATTGAGCCCCAAGCCTGTGCAAAGCCTGGAATTAAAGGCTACAGAAGGGTCCTCCCAAAAGATGAGTAAATCCTTACTGTCCAAAAGTTTATCACCTAATAGAATTAAGAAAAGTACCCCCAATTACCATGAGGGCATGTTTCTCCCAAGATTGCCAGGTGTCAGGAGGTGCTTCAGGAATAGGCCGAGCGGGTGACGGGCACCTAGTGAGTCCTCTCAGTGTCTGGCTGTGCGTTTCTTCAGTCATTTCCTGCACCTCCTGTGTGTGCCTTTGCGGTAGAGACAGGGCCGGTGTCCTGGAGTGAAAGCCTTTGCTCTCTCTAGCCTGGCAGTGTTTAAAGAAAGTGGGGTCTGGGGGCCACCTAGCACCCAAGATGAACTTGGAGGTTCCTCTGAGGGCTGCCTAGGCCCTGGAGGCAGGCAGGACCCAGAAGGGGTTGACCATGGGGAACAGGAGGCCAGGCCCCTTCTCTGAACTCTAGGAGGGGCGAGACTGGGACAGGCTGGTTCCCAGGAGAGGTGTGGGCTCCTGTGCATGCCAGACATTCCGAGACTGATCATCCGGCTCCGCTCGCACCCACTGAGACAGAATTAACCCCAAAAGGGAGGGACTGTGGACATCGTCAAGGACCAGAACGTGGGGACTGACTCAAGCCTGGAAGGTGAGGTGGTGCTGGCCAGGGAGGAAGGGCCATCACCATCAGCCACACCTGGTCCCTGCTGGTTCCCATCTTGATGCCCAGAAAGAAAAAGCAAGTTGGGCGTGACCAACAGGTGACAGAACAGTTCTAGGCAGGCAGCGACTGCTGGGGTGGGGGCTTATGGTAGGGCTGTGGCCCCTCTGTAGTGGTATGACCCCCTGGAGGTGGGTCAGGAAAGAGGCCGTTCTCCCAGGAAGGAGGATGGCGTGGCTGGAGCAGACTACGTGGCAGACTCTGGCCTGTGGCCGTGGGCAGAGACACTGGAGCTCTGGGGGCCCGGGAAAGGGTGTGGGGCTGTGGTCTGTGTGCTCTGGCGCTGCGCACCCAGGCACCACGCTCTGCTGAGCACAACTGGGAGCCCTGGATTGTTTTGAAGTCAGGCAGCCAGAGACCCATAGACGAGACCTGCCCTTGGGCAGGTGTCTGGCCAGTCTGGACACTGGCAAAGCAAAGGAAATGACCTTTTTTTTCCCCAATTAATTAATTTACTTGGCTGTGTCAGTTCTTAGTTGCAGTGCACAGAATCTCCACTGTGTCACAGGGTATCTTTCATTGTTGAGGCTTCTAGTTGAGGCTCAGTGGCCCCACGGCATGTGGGATCATAGTTCCCCCACCAGGGATCGAAGCCATATCCCCTGTATTGCAAGGTGGATCCTTAACCACTGGACCACCAGGGAAGTCCCAGGAAATGACCTTTTATTAAGTGGCTCTAGGGCACTAGTGGTAAAGAACCCACCTACCAATTCAGGAGATGTAAGAGATGTGGGTTCGATCTCTGGGTCGGGAAGATCCCCTGGAGGAGGGCATGGCAACCCACTCCAGTATTCTTGCCTGGAGAATCCCATGGACAGAGGAGCCTGGTGGGCTACAGTCTATTGGATCATGAAGAGTCAGACGTGACTGAAATGACTTAGCATGTACGCGTGGATGCTGATAACTACCTTATGATGTACGCAGGTGCCAGGCGCTAATGTTCCGAGCCTCCTCCAGCTTCATTATGGCAGAACTGATGGGCTGCAGTCATTGTGGGCTTATCGCAGAGCGGTCCAGGGGCTGCAGAATCACCCAGAACTATGCCGTCGTATTTGTTAACCACTTGCCATGTGAGATGTGCATAGAACAACCTGAGATGCCCTGCAAGTGTAAACCACATGCCAAGTGTTGAGGAAAAGAGAATGTAAACCGTCTCTTTAATAATGTTCTATTGACTATCAGAATAATGGTTTAGCTCTACTGTGTGTGAGTGTTAAGTCACTTCAGTCGTGTCTGACTCTTTGCAATCCCGTGGACTGTAGCCTGCCAGGCTCCTCTGTCCATGGATTTCCCAGGCAAGAATACTGGACTGGGTTGCCATGCCCTCCTCCAGGGGATCTTCCTAACCCAGGGATTGAACCTGCGTCCCTTATGTCTCTTGCATTAGCTGCTGCTTCTGCTAAGTCACTTCAGTCGTGTCCGACCCTGTGCGACCCCATAGATGGCAGTCCACCAGGCTCCCCCGTCCCTGGGATTCTCCAGGCAAGAACACTGGAGTGGGTTGCCATTCCTTCTCCAACACATGAAAGTGAAAAGTGAAAGTGAAGTCATTCAGTTGTGTCGGACTCCTAGTGACCCCATGGACTGCAGCCTACCAGGCTCCTCCATCCATGGGATTTTCCAGGCAAGAGTACTGGAGTGGGGTGCCATTGCCTAATACAGCATTAGCTGTATTAGGTTAAATCAAATGGTGTATAAAAGTTGAGTTCACCTGTTTCTTTTTATGTTTTTCAAATGGCTGCTAGGAAGATTTAAACTACAAATGTGCTCACATTCTGTTTTTATTGGACAGCGGAGGCCTTGAAAGCAAATCAACCTAGCCCCCACCCTATCTGCCTTGGGAACATTTTCCACCTATCAGATATGTCTTTCTGTTTGCTACCCAGTCAGTGGATCCAATAACCTCATTGTGCAGACAAGGAAATTAAAGGTAGGCAGGTGAAACAGCACATGTTGTTATTCCAAATGCCAGCAGCTGTTCATTAGATTACTGCTGGGACGAGCTCTGTGCCGGGCACCATGGACACAGCAGTGAGCCAAACAGACCAAAATTCCAACAATCCTGAGCCTTCCTGGTGTGACATGCACGTCCAAGGTCCAAAGTGTTTTATGAGGCTCCTCTCTTTGAACTGTCTCCATCCTCTGGATGGGGCTGATTCTTATTCCCATTTTGCAGATGAGAAAACTAAGGCACAGAGAGGCTAAGAACCTGCCCGAGCTCTCTCAGTCTGTGTTCTTTCCCTGGGCCAGGATGACTCAGTTTCCCTCCCTGCAGGCAGGATGGAGAGGAATGGACCAGTGGGTGCAGGGAGAGCTGACAGCAGGAAGGGCTGGGCCGGGTCCCGGACAGGAGAACGAGCTCTCTTCTGAGTGTGTTCAGAGCATCAACGAGCCTGAGGCTGGACAATGGCAAGATCTGGTTGAGTCTTTGAAAGATCTCTCCTACAAATGTGCAGAAGTTGGCTGGAGGCAGCAAGGGTCAGAGTGCAAGGAGATGGCTGGGCGTGGCCGTTACATTGGTCCAGGCGAGAGGTGATGCTCTTGATCAAGGTGAGGGCCTTAGGGCCAGAGAGAGGATGGAGGCACAGGGCTCTCTTCCCAGGCACAGGGCTCTCTTCCAGGTGGAGTCAGGGGCGGCAGAGGCAGGGGTCTGGGGTGGTCTTGGGGTTCTGCTTGAACAACTGGGTAGACAAAGCCTCTCCACCCTGCACGTCTGCACTGTCCCTGCTGCAGACCAGGGACGGCAAATCTCATGGTGGAAACACCCTAAACCCCTCAAATCCCAGACCTAGTGACCTAATGCTTACTCCAAACCCAGGAGGGTTCCTCCAGTCTGGGGCTGGGAGCTACGCCCTCTCATTGCCCATATATGTGCACAGCCCCTCCCCGCAGGAGCTGGAGGAGACAGTCCCAAATGTCGAGGTGACTTGTGAATTCTCCATGCCCGGGTGAGGTGACATCCACAAGGCGGAAGCAGAGTGTGTCTGGGCTTGCATGAAGATCAGCGTGGATGGCCCGGGTGGCCCAGGGACTTTTTTTTTCAGCTCCCCCATGCCTCTGGGTTCTGACATGGGGCCTTGGCTGTCAGCTTTTATCAACTCCTTAAAAGGAGCCCAAATCCCTGGGTGGTGACTCTGGGTGGAAGCAAAGAACCTGGGCTGCCTGCAAGGCACCACTTTGTATCTGTTCTCTCAACCGTGCCCTAGCCCTGAGGGGTGTGGACTACCGTGACCCCCAGTGACAGACGGGTAACCTGAGGCTCAGAAGGTTAGGTGACTGACAGCTTAATAAGGACTGAGTCAGGATCCAGATCTAGGTCGCCGGTCTTGGTCCGGATGCTTAACCACCAGGTTATACTGCAGTACGGCTTATCATGGAAAAGGGCCAGGGGCTCCCCACCCAAAGTAAAGCATGAAGGAGTGATTGGCGGTAGGTGGGGCTGAGGGTCCTGCAAGAGCCCTGGGTGCTCTGTCTTTCTCCACGTGGAGCATCCGCAGAGTCTGGGTGACCCGGAGTGCCACCTCTGTCCCCACTTCTCTGATCGGCTTTCCTGCCGGCCCACTGACCAGACCCCACCCCGCTGGGCTTCACAGCACGGGGTTCCAGCCCCGGCTCCCAAGTCTGCAGCTGACCTCCTGGGCTGTGAGCAGCCACCCGCAGAGCAGGCCAGGCTGTGCTTCTAGAGTTTCTAACTCCGGTGACAGAGTGAGGGTGCCCGATGCCCCGTGAGGCTCCCAGGCCATCTCCACGCAGCTCTAACTCCGAGAGCACATCCTGAGGGACAAAGAGACGCCTGTTCCAGGCTGGTGCGTGCGGGCTCAGACCCAGACAGCGATTGTTTGTCCCCGAGTGTCCTCAAACCCAGTCATGGGACTCTGAGGCAGCCCCAGACGTCCCCCTGGCCGTGCCCTCCTCGCACCAGGAGTCTCATACGCAGACTGGGCCAAGGAAACGGGGTCCCTTGTCATGCCTCAGATGGGACCTGGGCCCTCCTGGACCCTCGCCAGACTCTAGTGTCCTCAGCCTTGGAAAAGAAAACAAGGGCGGATTCTCTGGAAAAACAACCCCTGTCTGCAGGGTGTGACTCCACCTGGCTTGTGAAACCCATTCACCTTGTCTGATCAAAGTCTGGGCTGGGCTGAGAGGACCGTTTCTGGAGACAGCCAAGACCTGGGTCCCATTGCCCTTTATTAGTACCAGGTGGGGTCTCGGGCCATGGCACCCACTGCCCAACCTGTCAAGGTGGGCATCCCAGACACACCATTGCCCAGAAAGATCTGCTCCTATAGGGTAACCTGGAAATCTAGACGTGAAAAAGTGAGTGTTAGTTAGCTCAGTCATGTTTCTTTGTGACCCCATGGACTGTAGCCCACCAGGCTCCTCTGTCCATGGCATGCTCCAGGCAAGAATACTACAGTGGGTTGCCATTTCCTTCTCCAGGGCATCTTCCCGACCCAGGGATCGAACCCCCATCTCTTGCGTCTCTTGCGTCGGCAGGCGGGTTCTTCACCACCGCGCCACCTCTATGGTGGGGATACTGACCACGCCGGTGGAATGTCACCTCTCCCACAGCCTTCTCTTGTTGATCTGTCCTTTGCCTTTCCTGGCACTGCATTACGAGGTTACACGGATGGTTAGCACAGTCAGGATTTGAACCCTGTCTGGCTATGGACACTGGCTGCTCCCTGTGTGACCTTGGGCGGGTGCCTGCACTTCTGAGGGCCTCAATTTGCTCACCTGTGTAATGAGCAGGTGGAGCTTGATGACTTCCGAGGCACCTACCAGTGCCAATGGCCACTGCCCTCAGCATCTCTGTCCATGTTAAACTTCTGAGTGAGTGGAGGGAGGCTGGGTATGTCCCTCTCCCAGCCTGTCACTCAGATCTACTTCCCTGGCCCCTTCCCTTCTCTGGTGGGGTCGGGGTGGGCACCTCAGCTTTCCTGGCTCAGCCCAGAGATCCCCATCTCCGTGAGTGGGACCGGACTCGGAAGAGGCTGGTAGGGAAGAGCTGTATCTGGGCCTCCATCAGTTGGGCTGACAGCCCCCAGGGGCCGTGTCTGGCTGCCTCAGTGTGGCCCATTAGCTGGATGAAAAGCTGGACCGGCCCAGCCAGTTCTCAACCCTCTTGGGATTTGCACATACACACATACACACCACCCACACACACACACACTCACACCCGGTGCCCCTGCAGGTTCCTGACTCGCCCACATTCCTGTACTCCTGGTGTGGGGCTCTGCGGCTCTCAAGGGAACACATGTCTGCTCCTATGGCCAGCTGGATGGCGGGAGGAAGGCAGGACCCTTTGGGGCCTCTCATTTGGGACTCCAAACCCAAAAGGCAGAAGTGCTGAGACTGCTCCAGAGGCGTGGGTTGGAATCCCAGCTCTGCCTTGCTTTAGCCAGTGAGACTGTGGCCAAGCTAGCTAATGGCTCTGTGCCTCAGTTTCCCCATCTGTAAAATGGGAGAGCAGTGCTACTTCAGGGGGTGGTAGGATTAATGAGCTCACCTGGATGTGATTTGCTTAGCACCAGCCAGGCACATGGTCAACCCTCTGTGAGGTTTTAACTAGCACCTTCCAGGCAGCTGGGTGTAACCCAGAACTGGCCCAGCCTCCATGGAAGACAGGATAAAAGCTGGGGACCATTCAAGAGGGTGAGGGAAGAAGAAACACATCCCTGCCACTTGTAAATGGCACTTGCCAATGTTTTTATAACAGTTTTATTGAGATATAACTCACATACCATATAGTTCACTCATTGTGCTTGTGCCTAGGTGGTCAGTCGTGTCTGACTCTTTGCGACCCCATGGGCTGTAGCCCTCCAGGCTCTTCTGTCCATGGGAATTCTCTAGGCAAGAATACTGGCCTGGGTTGCCACGCTTTCCTCCAGGGATATTCCCAACATAGGGATCAAACCCAGGTCTCCCACGTTGCAGGCAGATTCTTTACCATCTGAGCCACCCGGGAGGCCCAGTTTGCTCATTAAAAGTGTACAATTCAGTTGTTTTGAGATATTCACAGAATTATATGACCACCACCATAATCAGGGGCTTCCCAGGTGGCACTAGTGGTAAAGAACCTACCTGCCAACACAAGAGATGTGAGAGACGTGGGTTTGATCCCTGAGTTGGGAAGATCCGCTGGAGGAGAGCATGGCAACCCACTCCAGTATTCTTGCCTGGAGAATCCCTTGGACAGAGGAGCCTGGCGGGCTACAGTCCCTGGGGTCGCAGAGAATCGGATGCGACTAAAGGAACTTAGTACACATGCACACCATAATCAATTTTAGAGCATTTCGTCACCTTAAAAAGAAACTCACACCCTTTAGCACTCACTCCCCTTCTGTCTTCCCATCCCGCCCCTCCTGACTATTAACCTACTTTCTCTTTCTATGAATCTACCTACTCTAGATAATTCGTGTAAGTGGACATTTTGTGTCTGGCTTCTGTGACTTAGCCTCGTGGTTTCAAGGTTTCTGCATGATGTAGCCTGTGTTAGCGTTTCATTTCTATTTTCCATTGTATGGACGTTCTGCATTTCGTTCATCTGTTCATTAGTTGAACCTTCGTGTTGTTTCCGCTTCCTGACTATTGTAAATACTGCTGCTGTGAACATTTGTGTACAGGCTTCTACGTGGGCCTGTGTTTTCATTTCTCTTGATATCTATCGGGTAGAATTGCTGGTTTCCTTGCTTGTAAAGGGGCACACACACCTCCCCCAGAGACCTGGGGTGAGGATGCTATCGGGGCCGTGTCTGTGGACGTGTCTGATGTCTGGTGAGGCGTGTGCACTAGGTTTCAAGTTACCACAGTGACTCTGTGGTCATCCCCAGAAGACAAATGGAGAGGCTGAGGTGCTTGCCTGGGACGGTCCAAGCAATAAGTGGTCCAGCAGGCCTTGGAAGCCACGCCTGTCTGACCACACGCTCCCACTGAGCTGTCCTTTATTCCCCACCAGGAGCACCAGGTCCATGGAGCCGGCTGTCCCCACCCCACCGCCCTGTGTCCCCTTCTGGTGCTGGGCTTCAGCTGGAGTAAAGGGCTGCCCAGGGTGCAGTCCAGGAGGCGCTTTCCTTGAACCTGTCCCATCCAGTGAGGGGCCTGGTTTGGGAGCTGGCCCCGTGCCCTGGGGTGCGGCTGGGCTGGACCCGACAGGGATAGAGGCCCCCACCTAACCCACACTGCAGGATTGCAGTGGTGGCCCTGGCTGTCACGGTTAAATATTTGGGTTGAGACTCACCATGTCTGACCGCTGAGGCCACAGTGTGGGTCAGCGGCTGGGGTTGGATTGAGGGCAGAAGTGTTCAACATTCGCCATGTGGTCTGCCCAAGCCAAGGTGGGGGGTGATGGGAGTTGGCCCATGGCCTGGCAGCCTCACCCCACCTTACTCAGAGCCTCCATGCACCGTCCCCTCTTCTGAGCCTTCCTGGGTGCTCCACTGAATATCAGCTTTCTCCACCACAGGACTTCTCAGAGCCTTTACTGACTTATTGAGAGGTCGGGTTTTCCTAACCACCTGGGTGACAAAGCTTTCATTCCAGGAGCAATTTACAAGACCAGGGTTCCTGGGGCCCCACTTTGGGAAAGGCTGCCTCCTTGGTTTTCTTCACAAAGGGTATGGCCTGGGTCTTGTTCGCCAAGACCCTAACCCTCTCGCCTCCTAGCACCTGTGTATCCAGACCTGGTACAGAGCAGGCCCCCAGGCAAGGTTTGGGCCTGAGCTGGACAGTCTTGCAGCTTCTGTTCGTGTGCCTGTTTCTGCCACCACTCCGGCTTCTCCCGCAGCATCAGTAGTATCTGCAGTGTTGAGCCTCAGACCCTGCTGTTGTTCAGTCGCTCAGTCGTGTCTGCAAAGTCGTGTCTTTGCAGCCCAGTGGACTGCAGCATGCCAGACTTCCCTGTCCTTCACCATCTCCCAGAGTTTGCATAAATTCGTGTCCACGGAGTTGGTGATGCCATCCAACCATCTCATCCTTTGCTGTCCCCTTCTCCTCCTGCCCTCAGTCTTTGGAGTCAGTGTGTGAGGTCTTTGATGGAGATTGGAGGACTAAGTGCCAATCTCAGCCACTGCTGGGTAGCCGTGTGGCGGGGACCAAGCTGCTTCCCTTTCTGGTCTTCGTTTCTTCCTTTGGTTAAAGAAAACAAGGAGCTGGACAATCATCATTAAGGCTCCTTAAGTATAATCATGAACCTTCATGAGGCTTATGGGGCACCCAGCTCTTTGCCTGCATAACCTCACTCCCATTCCTAACACCCAACTGGGAAAGGTCCATCTGATAGCGGGAAGCAGAGGCACAGAGAGGGACAGCAGCTTGGCCAAGTCACACAGCCCCAGCGCACATCTGAGTCCAAAACCAAGGTCTCCTCCACTCCCACATGGTGTTTGCCAGGGTGGGCTGAAGTGTGATTTTGCAGGGCAGACACATACAGCCAGAGGGAACACAGAAACGCCAAATGAGAAAGCCTTTCCGATTTCAAATCTCTCCCAGACACTCTGAGAACTCTCAGGAGGTCTCAGCTCGGTGCCAGCAGAGCTCTAGCTTGGCTGTGGGGTGTGCATGCCAAGCTCTGCCTTTAAGCATGAGAGGGCAGGGCTCAGTTTCAACGTGTGCAGGCAGCCAAGTGTCCAGCTAGAACTTAATGCTGTCCTTTTATTTCTATGGAATTTATTTTGGCTATTACCTCTTTATGGCAAGGGCTTCTGGTTTTCTGTTTACAATGGGGAAGCAAGTCCTCTTTCTTAGGAAATTTATTTAAATATAAAGAATGAGTAGATTGAAAGAAAAGTATCAGGTATTTAATAATAAGACTGCTGACACAAAAACTTGTACCCGAGTGTTCAGAGCAGTCTGAGCCATCATGGCCAAAAGGTGGAAACAGCCCAAATGTCCCATCAGTGGATAACCAGATAAATAAAATGTGACATAGCCAAGCCGTGGAATATTATGCAGCCATAAACAGGAATGGAGCACGGTCACACACTAGCTACAACACGGATGACCCTCAAGATATTGTTAAGTGAAAGAAGTTAGACACGGAAGGCCCCATGTTGTACGGAGTAGGCAAATCCATGGAGACAGAAAGTGGATTTGTGGTTGCTAGGGGCCATGGGGTGGAATGGTGAGGAGTGAGTTGCTGAAGGGGGTGGGGTTTCTATTTGGGGGTGGTGAAAATATTCTGAGATTACATAGCAACGATGGTTATACAACCTTGTGAATATACTGAAACCCCTGAATTATGCACTTTATTTTTCAAATTTACTTTTATTGGTTTATTTGGCTGCACCGGGTCTTAGTCATGACATGCGGGATGTGAACTCTTAGTTGCAGCAAGTGGCATCTCGTTCCCTGGCCAGGGATCGAAGCTGGGCCCCCAGCACTGGGAGCGTGTGGTCTTAACCACTGGACCGCCAGGGGATTCCCAGAATTAGCACACTTTTAAGGGGTGAATTTTATGACATGTGAGTTATATCTCAATAAAAAAAGTGGGAGAGCACAGTACGCTTGCTCTGCCAGCATGGCAAATAGAAGCACTGGGGTGACGGCCAGAGCAGAGGCTGATTCCCGGACGGCGCCGCCTCACTCTGTGCCTTTAGTGACATTGCCCTGGGGGTACAGCCAAGCTCCATTCCAGGCTCACTGGGCAGCTTCCCTCTGAGCCCAGGGCTGGGGATGGCCTGGGAGGCCGGGGCGCTGGCGGGACCCCGCCCCTGCCCTCCGGCCCCGTGGCTCACCTCCTGGCTCTCTGCCTGCAGCGTCTCTAACAAGGAGCTGTCGGAGCTCATCGAGCAGTTGCAGAAGAATGCCGACCAGGTGGAGAGGAACATCGTGGACACGGAAGCCAAGATGCAGAGAGTGAGTGCCCGCCTCCCACTCGGTGCCCCCGAGATGCCAGCCCCCTGGGGACCCGGGGCTCAGATGACCCCGAGGTTCTCACCTGGGCGTGATTCTGCTCCAGGGGACGTGTGGTCATGTCTGGAGACATTTTTAGCCATGGCACCCTGGGGAGTGCGGGGTCAGGTATCTAGCGATGGAGGCCAGAGAGGCTGCTATGTAGCCTACAGAGCACAGAATGATTCAGCCTCAAATGTCCAGTGCCCAGGTGGAGACACATTGAAGAGGAGCCTTCTTAGTGCTGTTAATACCAGCTCCTCCACCCCGGATACCGAGTTCCTGCAGCCATGGGCCCTGTCTGGAGCAGAACCGCAGTCTCAGGAGCCAGGCCTTGGCTAGGACCTTGGTTTTGCCACTTACTGTGTGACCTTGAGGAAGTCGCCTTACCTCCCTGTGCACCCGAAAGGGGAAACCATCACCCGGTCTCCTGGGCTGCTGGAGAGATTTGATGAGATTATGCAGGTGGCGCCAGTGGTTAAAGAACCCTCCTGCCAATGCAGATAGACCTTAAAGTGAAGTCGCTCAGCCGTGTCCGACTCTTTGCGACCCCGTGGACTGTAGCCCCCAGGCTCCTCCGTCCATGGGATTCTCCAGGCAAGAACACTGGAGTGAGTTGCCATTTCCTTTTCCAGGAGATCTTCCCAACCCAGGGATCGAACCCAGGTCTCCCACATTGCAGGCAGACACTTTACCATCTGAGCCACCAGGGAAACTCTTAAAGACCCAGGAAGACCTTAAAGACCCAGGTTCAATCCCTGGGTCGAGAAGATGCCCTGGAGAAGGAAATGGCAACCCACTCCAGTATTCTTGCTTGGAGGATCCCATGGACAGAGGGGCCTGGCGGGCTGCAGTCCACGGGGCCGCACAGAGTCGGGCACGACTGAGTGACTGAGCACAAGGCACGTATGCGGGTGCCATGCAGGGCTCCCTTTGATTAACAGCATCATCATCCTCGCTTCCCTACCACTGCCACTACTCAGACGCAGGCGGGCCAAATCATCTCCCCACTCCATGCCTCAGTAACAACCGGCCCGAGCCCAAAGGTTCTCCCAGGGATCCTGCTCCGCGGGCAGCCGTGCAGCCGTGCTCACACCTGTGAGCTGCTAAGCTGGCTGCCTCCTCTTCGAACCCCTCCCCACCAGCCCAGAGTGGTTGAGTTCATACCTTCTTTGTAGCTAGAGAGGGCCAGGATGGACTGTGTCAGTGACAGAGCTGACCTCAGAGCCATTCCCCCAGCCCTAGAGGGGTGTTGCCAGATTTAGCAAGTGAAAATACAGGATATCCAGTTCCATTTGAAGTTTAGGATGCAAATTTTTGTGGGTATGTCTCCCATGCACCACTTGGGATATACTTATGTTATGAATTATCCATTGTTTACCTGAAATTTGAATTTAAACGGGCATCTGTATTTCATCCACATTCCAGGCATGACTAAGACGCAGGTCCAGAGGAGCGCAGGGGCGTTGAGGGTGGACAGGTCATGAGGCTGGCTGGCCCCATGGCTGGCCCCAGGCCCAGACATGGCTGCCTCTCGGCTGACCGCCCAGGTGTCCACTCCCCTGAGGAACAGGGGTGGGTGGGGGGAATGACACCCTTCGGGTGAGAAGTAGGGGGTGGGGAGAGCTCGGGACAGGGGCAGGGTGGACGAGAGGGTGCTCTGCGCCCCTAGGGTCTCCTTCCCCCAGGACCTCCCTTCCCCCTCCCCGCTTCCGCCCCTCCTCTTTCTTTCCGGCCTCAGCTGACCCTCCAGCATCCCTCCCTCTGGCCGTGCCCTAGCCCTGATGCCCAGTCCCTCTGGCATTTTTTTTTTGTCCCCACTCTCATGATTGCTATGGTGGTGTGTGCGCTTTCCTAAATGAAAACAGCTTTTTGGGGTGTGTCATTTTTTCCTCCTAATAAAAGTAATATGTGTTCGTGACAAACATTTTGGGGCCAATAAACAAGTATAAAGAAGCAAATTAAGATGGCACATGATCCCACCAGCAGAGGGGAAGACCATCCCCTCACACCCGGTGTCTCTCTGACTTTTTCTGGCCTGTGAGAGTGTGAGGGAATAGACCCCAGCCCTCGTCTCATGGTATTTGCTTCGAGTCATGACTCAAAGTAGCAAGGATGTGTTTGGAAGATCGTTTTGAATTTGTTCTTTGTTTTAATTCAAATGAACAAACCAGATTTTGGAGATGGCACGGGCTCATCTTTTTGTCTTTTCTCTTCCTTCTTTTGGAAGAAAACATCATTATTAATTTTATTTTATTTAATGTTTTATAAATAATAATTTAAAACTATTCATAAATAAATATATCTATTCATTTCTAAGTTAAAATTAATTTTATTAAAAGAGAACCCAAAAGTTCTCTTTAATTTTCCTATTTTCTAAAATGGAAGTGAGGTTCACATGAGATAAAGTGAAGCATTTAAAGTGTAGAATTTCATGGCATTTCATACGTTTATGATATGCAATGACCACGTCTTTCTGGTCCCAAGGTGCTTTCATCCTCCCAAAGGGAACCCCTGTGCCCATCTGCCCGCGACTCTGCCTTCTGTCTCCTTGAATATACATATTCTGGGTATTTCATAGAAACAGAATCACACAGTGTGTGGCCTTGTGCACTGCTCTGCTTTCCCTGGTGGCTCAGATGGTAAAGAATCTGCCCACAATGCAGGAAACCCCTGTTCAATCCCTGGGTCTGGAAGATGCCCTGGAGATGAGAATGCCAACCCCGTCTAGTATTCCTGGGGCTTCCCTGGTGGTTCACATGGTAAAGAATCTGCCTGCAATACGGGAAACCCTGGTTTGACCCCTGGACTGGGAAGATCCCCTGGAGAAGGATATGACAACCCACTCCAGGATTCTTTTTGTACCTATCCCAATTTTTAAATGCCAGAAAAGCCGGAAGGCTTGGGGAACACCTGTAACCTCACCACACAGATCCTACCAGTAACCGTCTCCTGGATTTGCTTTATTGATTATCTGTCCGTCAGTGTGGGCAAAATTTACAGGATACGTCGGTCCCTATGACTTTTTTTTTGTACTTAAAAACACTTGTCTGTGTTAAGTGTCCAACTTTTAAGAGTTCACGCTTGTGAGTTTTCGCGTCAGTCGGTACCCATGGAACCTTTACTCAGGTCAAGTCAAAGGACATTTCCCGAAAGGTCCTGGGGGACCTTTGCAATCAATGTCACCCCCCCCACCCCCAAGGTAACCACAGCGCTGACCTGTCCTCATTGATCAGTCTTGCCCGACTGTGGACTCTTGAACGCCTGTGTGGCATCTTTTGGCTGGATATTCTCTCTCGTTTTGGCTGGACACATTTTGCATTCCCACGAGGCCCTGCACCTCTGGGAATTAGGAGATGATTAATTTACTTCCTCCTTTTGCAAAATTAATCTTTGACACGGTCATTGCCCAGCAGAGCTTCAGATCAACTGGCGAAGATGGAGCCGATAAAATTCCACCCAAGCCAAGAACCATGATGTTGAAACTTTTTAACCAGCCAGACCTACCCGCAGTGGGGCGATGGTCCAGCGACTTTGACCTTCTGCCACATGGGTCTCACCTCCAAAGCCCCACCCCTCGCTGCCCAGCCCTCCCAGAGTTGGCCCAGGAAAGACCTGGAATGTGGGCTGGATACCATCTCTTCCTCCAAGAGGGAGCTGAGTCATTTTACACCGTACCAGGCACACCACCACCTCCGTTCACTTCTTTTGCCTTTTGCTGTTTCTGCCTTTTGTGCTTTTTCTTTTTTTTAACAGCTTTATTGAGGCGGGTTTTACAGATCAGAAAATGCACCCCCTTCGAGCACACAGTGCAGTGATTTTTTTAGTAACATCACCGAGGGGTGCAGCCATCCTCACAGGTCGGTTTCCAAACCTGTAATCCCTTTGTAAGCTCCCCTGTGTATTGACTGCGGATTCCTGCTCCCATCTAGCCTCTTTTATGGATCCACCTACTTGGGGCAGTTCCCATAAACCAGTCCTGAGGGGCGTGGCCTTCAGTGCCCGGCTCCTCTCACTTGGTGGTTTTGAGCTCGTCCCCATCTGTACTCCCATCTTCTGGCAGCTGAGGGATAATCCCCTGGTCCCTTGGCTGCCTCTGCTGAAACATGGGTTTCTCTTACTGCCATTGCAGAGATGGGGACACTGACCCCCAGCTGGGGGTAGAGAACTGGCCTCCGAGGTCCCTTGTGTGATCCCCCCCGCCCCACCTGTGCTCAGTCCAGTCTCTGACTCGTCCCCCTGCCCACCCCCGGGCCTGGCTCAGAGCCCATCTGCGCTCCATGAAAGTCCACTAAGTGGATTAACAGGCTGTGTTTAACCTGCTGTTCCCACTGCCAGTTCATCATTCTTCCCTAAATTATCAGAGACCCTGGACTCATAAACCCTGAATATTCGTGGAAAGGTTGATGCTGAAGCTCCAATCCTTTGGCCATCTGACGAAAAGAGCCAGCTCTTTGGAAGAGACCCTGATGCTGGGAAAGATTGAGGGCAAAAGGAGAAGGGGATGGCTGAGGATGAGATGGTTAAATAACATCACTGACTCAATGGACATGAGCAGACTCCAGAAGATAGTCAAGGACAGGGAAGCCTGGTGTGCTGCAGATCCATGGGATTGCAAAGAGTCAGACATGACTTAGTGGCTGAACAGCAACAACTGGGACTCATCATCGACTGAGCAACTGTACCTCCCAGACGTCCACCCACTCTGTTCATTCTCGCCATTTCACTGGCAACACCCCAGCACGGGCCACCCTCAGCTCTCGCCTGGGCCTTGTCGCAACACCCGACTGTGCCCCTAGCTTGGACCCGCTCCCCTGAGGACCCCCTGGAGGAGTCGCCTTTAAGGATGGGTGGCACCATGCCCTGTCCCACCCCCAGCTTCCTCCCCTGACCGTCCTTCCAGTCATCATTTCCTGCCACAGGACCTTCACACAGGCCACTCCCTCTGCCTCCAATACTCTTCCCCTTCTTCCTTCATTCTTAGCCTGTGTCACTGCCTCGGGGGAGGCCTCACTGAATCCCAGAGCCCGAGCTCAAGCAGGTCCCCACGTTCCACCTCTGCTGTGCTTCCTTGGTAAACTCCGACCTGTGCAAACTTTGTCATCTTTGTTCCCTGACCAGGGAGCGAACCCATCTCCCCCTGCAGTGGAAATGTGGAGTCCTAACCACTGGACTGCTAGGGGGTTCCTGAGGTTTATTTATTGACAGGCCTTTCCTGGGGTCTCCCTCCTCCCTTGGTGGCACAGTGGTAAAGAATCTGCCTGCCAATGCAAGAGATGCAAGAGCCGCAGGTTCTATGCCTGGGTTGGGAAGATCCCCTGGAGGAGGAAATGGCAACCCACTCCAGTATTCTGGCCTGGAAAATCGCATGGACAGAGGAGCCTGGCAGGCTACAGTCCACGGAGCTGCAAAGAGTCAGACAACTGAGCGCGCGCACACACTGCCCTCCTCCCTGGGCTGGATGGGCCATGTCTCTCTGTGCACAGCCGTGTCCCGAGCCTGCTATCTCAGAGCAGGGGCTGGGCAGGGCCAGGGGAGCCCCCCGATCCTGGCTGTGCCCCCTGAGTCCCTGCCCTCTGTCTTCCCCACCCCTTTCTCGTGCCTCTCGCAGGACCTGGCCCGGCTGCAGGAGGGCCAGCAGCCCGAGCACCGGGATGTGGCCCTGCAGAAGGTGTCAGACTCTGAGAAGCTGCTCTACGTGCTGGAGGCGGACGCGGCCATCGCCAAGCACATGAAGCACCCCCAGGGGGACATGATCGCTGAGGAGTAGGTCCCCTCTGCTTCTGGTCCTGAGGGAGCCACTCGGAGTCAGAGCAGCGGGGCTGTAGCCGCTCAGTGTGCAGACACCTGAGTCAGGGTTTGTGGAGGGCTGACGGTGGGGCCAGCCCTAGCTGAACACTTCACGTGATCCTTCCAACAACCTATTTCACAGCTAGGGAAATTGAGGCTTGGAGTACCCGGGTCCCCTGTCCTGGTCACAGTGTGATCGCAGTCCCCGACCTCCAAGCTTGTGAGTGCACTGTCCCCTGCCTGATGCCTGGCTGGCTTTCTGAGCTCCTGGCTCTTGCCTCAGCTCAGACATAGACAGAGCACTGTCCCTGTCACAGCCCAGCCCTGGGCCCTGCCGGGTGGATAGTGGGCTCCAGAGAGCAGCAGACTGGCCTGTTTGTTCTGGAAACCTCTATGGCACATAGTAGGCCCTGGGGAAATATTGGTGGGGGAAGGCAGGATAAAAGAAAGTGGGCAGGAGCAGGGCAGGGAGTGACTGCCTGGACCCAAGGCCACTGTGACCCTGACCTTCCAGGCCACTGAGCAGAAACCTGCGACTGGGGCCTGGGTGGGAGACCCACCTTGAGGCAGAAATACTACACCTGCCCACCAGCCCTGCTAACCAAGGTGGTCTCTCCCCTTCCCACTCAGCATCCGTCAGCTGAAGGAGCGTGTGACCAACCTCCGCGGGAAACACAAGCAGATCTACAACCTGGTGGTGAAAGAGGTGGACCCGCAGGTCAACTGGGAGGCGCTGGTGGAGGAAAAGCTGGTACGGCCCGGGCTTCGGCTGGGGTGGGGCCGTGTAAGGGCCAGGAGCCCTCCCTCCATTGCATGGGCACTGGTGTCCTGCTGTTCCTGGTTATTCCCTGATGTCTTTGTTGATGAGATGAGCAAGGCTCAGAGAGGTGCAGTGCCTAGCCCAGGGTCACACAGCAGATGTGGTGGAGGTTGGAACCCTCCCAGGATCGTTGGGGTGCTGGTCAGCTGGGGGCAGCAGCCAGGTTTCTGGCTGGCCGCTGGTCTTCCTGTGCCCTCACCAGCCCATCTCCACCCCGGAGAAGCCCGGCCACTGGTGTGATCCTGAGCAAGTGACTCCCCCAGCCGAGCCTCTGTTTTCCCATCTGTGAAATGGAAACCACGAGGGCCTCTGAGGTTGCAGTGAGATTAAATGTGATCAGGGTGACAACGTCTTCCCTCCTCCCTCCGGGGCTACTTAACTGCCTCCTCGGATGGCGCTGTGAGGAGGAGGGCTAAGGTTCCCGGGGCATGGGTCCTGGGTGGCCTGCGAGTCCTGGGCCCCCGGCCCATGCCCGTGTGTGTCGTGCCCCCGCCTCCCTGGCCAGGACGAGCTGAGCAGCCAGGGCTTCGGGACGGAACTCCCGCTGGTAGGCCAGCAGGTGGAGCAACACAACGTCTTTCACAACGAGGTCAAGGCCATCGGGCCCCACCTGGCCAAGGTGTGTGCCTGGGGGGAGGGGTAGAAGGGACCCTGGGGAGGAGGGGCTGCTGCCTGCAGCCCCCCACCCTAACCCGTGTCCTCGGCCTCATCCTCAGGAGCAGAATGGTGAACTCCAGGCCAAGTACCAGAAACTGCTGGTGAGACGCCCCCAGGACCGGGATGGGAGGGGATGGGAAGCCGGGCTGTGGGCAAA
This sequence comes from Bison bison bison, assembly GCF_000754665.1. Classification (NCBI taxonomy): domain Eukaryota; kingdom Metazoa; phylum Chordata; class Mammalia; order Artiodactyla; family Bovidae; genus Bison; species Bison bison. The sequence goes on along the minus strand of NW_011494716.1, from coordinate 2,166,868 downwards.
GAAGTGTGTGCGGTTAACACTTCAAGCAGGATGGAGGGGGATGAAGTGGGGAGAAGCAGTATCCCGAGCCCCTATCTGCGAGGCAACCCTGATTGCCCTTTGCTCATAGGAAATCCCAAGAGACCCTGTGATATAGTTTATCCTACTGTTTGCTGCTTAATTTTTCATTGAGCACCTACTATGTGCCAAGTACAATGCCAGGTGCTTAATAAGCAAAAGTTCTCTATTTCTCTTTTCAAAACCTTCTTTTTTATAACTGCACGTGATGCGTAAATGCTTTCTTGTTGTGAATGTTACAGACACCTCAGACAAGAGAATGTAGGGACGGTAACAGTGTAGCTCATAGTAGGAGGCTCTGGAGCTGGGCCGCCTCCACCCCCTTTAGGTGGGGAGACCTCAAGCATGAGCTGCTGAGTCTCTGGGGACCTCAGTCTCCTCATCTGTAAAATGGAGTCACTTCCACTCCTTGGCTTACAGGAAGCTTTCAGGGTTGCATGAGTTGATGTTGGATAAGTCCTTTGCACAGTCATGGGACATGGTGGGCTCCCCCGTACGTGTTCACCACTGTTCTCACTTGCATAGTGGAATTCAGACACCCCCTCCCCACTGCCCTGTGGTAGTTTGCACCATGACATGTTAAGGACAAAAGCAGAAGCGTAGCTGCTGACGTTTATGGAGCACCAACTGTATGCCAGGCTTGGTGCCCTATGAGATCTGTGCTGTTATTCCCATTTTGCAGATGAGTAAACCGAGGCTCCACAAGCATGTCTATTCTGTGAGGGTTTTGTCTCGCTCACTGCTATATCGCAGGGCCTGGAGCCATGCCCAGCACTTGCATACATGCCAAGTTGCTTCAGTCATATCTGACTTTTGTGACCCTATGGACTGTAGCCCGCCAGGTTCCTTTGTCCATGGGATTCTCCAGGCAAGAACACTGGAGTGGGTTCATGCCCTCCTCCAGGGGATCTTCCCGACCCAGGGATAGAACCCAAGTCTCTTTGTGCATTAGCCCAGCACTCAGTAGATGCACAATAAACGTTTGCTGAATGAATGAAGGGGTTTGGGAGGGTCAGATGACTTATCCAAGGGAGTCCAGCGGGGCAGGAGGTGTGGAGGGAGTCCCTTGCCGGCGAGGCTGCAGCCCTGTTCTTGCCTGCCTGCAGGCGGCGTCACAGGCGCGGCAGCGGCACCTGAGCTCACTGCAGGACTACATGCAGCGCTGCACGAACGAGCTGTACTGGCTGGACCAGCAGGCCCAGGGCCGCATACAGTATGACTGGAGTGACCGCAACCTCAACTACCCCAGCCGCCGGCGCCAGTACGAGGTGGGTGCTGGGCTCTGGGGGTGTGGGGCAGGGGGCCCCGGAAGGAGCTCGGGGCTGCCCGGCTGGGCGCTGAGCCCCTCCACTGCCCTCGCTGCAGAATTTCATCCACCGGAACCTGGAGGCCAAAGAGGAGAGGATTAACAAGCTGCACAGCGAGGGTGACCAGCTGCTCGCCGCTGAGCACCCCGGGAGGAACTCCATTGAGGTGCGTGAGCCCCAGGGAGGGACACTTGCTTCAGGCTGGCCTCCAGGTGACCTCTGCTCTGGGCTCCCTGCACTCAGGCAGGCCCCAGGGTCCTGTGTCCAGTGTCTGTCTGTCTTTCCACTTTGCCGTCTCCCTTTCCTCTGTCTGGCCCTGCCTCCTCTCTCGATGCCCTGGCCCTCGGTCCCTAGACTTCTGAAGCCCACGTGGTGCCTGTATTAGTTTCCTGTTGTTGTTGTAACAAATGACCACCAATTTGGAGGCTTTAAACAATGGAAAGTTATTCTCTCATAGTTCTGGAGGCCAGAAATTCAGAATCAAGGTGTTGGCAGGCTTGTTTCTTCTGAGGGCTCTAGGGGAGAATCCTTCCTTTTCTCTTTTCTTGAGTCTGGTGACTGCTGGCAATCCTTGGCTTTCCGGCAGTTCAGTTCAGTTCAGTCGCTCAGTCGTGTCCGACTCTTTGCAACCCCATGAATCGCAGCACGCCAGGCCTCCTTGTCCATCACCAATTCCCGGAGTTCACTCAGACTCACGTCCATCAAGTTGGTGATGCCATCCAGCCATCTCATCCTCTGTCGTCCCCTTCTCCTCCTGCCCCCAATCCCTCCCAGCACCAGAGTCTTTTCCAATGAGTCAACTCTTCGCATGAGGTGGCCAAAGTACTGGAGTTTCAGCTTTAGCATCATTCCTTCCAAAGAAATCCCAGGGCTGATCTCCTTCAGAATGGACTGGTTGGATCTCCGTGCAGTCCAAGGGACTCTCAAGAGTCTTCTCCAACACCACAGTTCAAAAGCATCAATTCTTCAGCGCTCAGCTTTCTTCACAGTCCAACTCTCACATCCATACATGACCACTGGAAACACCATAGCCTTGACTAGACGGACACCTCCTATCTCCACCTCTGTGTCCACATGGCCTTCTCATCTGTGTGTCCTCTTCTTTTCCTATAAGGACACCCTGAATCTAGGATTTCATCTTGATATTCTTAACTGATTATATCTGCAAAAGTCCTATTCCAAATAAAGCCACATTTTGAGTTCTGGTGGACATGAATTTGGGGAGTACCTTGTAAGATTTTTTTAAAAGCACCACGTGGTCTGGGCAGACATAGCCCCTACTTGTCCCTTGTGCAGTGCACAACCTGTGCGCCCGAACATGGCAGCCCTGCTTGACTCCTCAATACATCCTCCTCTCTCCTCCTCCCACTCCTGGGCAGGAACTGGCTGGGAGTCACACCCATGCAGAAGCCAGATGCCCCTCTCCTCTACCCTTTTCTGGTCTGGAATCCTGCCATCCCGCCCCTGGTGTCCCAGATACCTGTGTGTGTGTGTGTGTGCTAAATCGCTTCGGTCATGTTCGACTGTTTGCTGCCCTATGGACTGTAGCCTGCCAGGCTCCTCTGTCTGTGGGATTCTCCAGGCAGGAATACTGGAATGGATTTCCTTGCTCTCCTCAAGGGGCTCTTCCCGACCCAGGGATCGAACCCACATCTCTTACATCTGCTACAATGGCAGGCAGGCTCTTTATTGCTAGCGCCACCTGGGAAGCCCTGCCCCAGATACCTGGCCAGCAGCAATGTGCCCCCTTTCTCCTGGCAGGCTCACATGGAGGCTGTCCACGCAGATTGGAAGGAATACCTGAACCTGCTCATCTGCGAGGAGAGCCACCTGAAGTACATGGAAGACTACCACCAGGTGCCTGCCAGCCGGGCCCCATGGGGGGAGCACCCAGCGCCCACTTGGCTCCCTTGTGGGCTCAGCACCGCTTCCTCGGGAGCCTTTCAGAGCTGCCTTCCCACGCCTCCCAATGTCTCTGGTTCTCATGGTAGACATGCATGTGCCCTAAGATTTCCAGGCCCTTGTCTGCCTCCCGTGGGGGCTGGGACTGGAGAGTCTTAACTCACCAAGATGGCACAGGTGCAGGAATAGGTGTGTGGGGTTTTCGTTTTGGGATATGTATTGTATGAAGTTTGCCATTTTAGGCATTCTTAAGTGCACAACCCAATGCAGTGATTATATTCACAATGTTGTGCAACCACCACCACTGTCTTTCCAAAACGTGTTCACCACCCCAAGTAGAACTTCTGTACCTAATAAGCAGTCACCTCCCCCATTCCAACCCCTGATAACCACCCCTCTACTTTCTGTCTCTTTGGATTTGCCCATTTTAGATATTTCATAGAAGTGGACTCACATGATCTGTGGCCTTTTGTGTTTGGTTCTTTCACTGAACAAAACGTTTTCAAGGTTCATCATGAACCGGAACTTCATTCCATTTCACGGCTGAATAATATTCCATCGATTCCATTGTATGCGTGGACCATGTTGTGTTTCTCCATTCACAATGTTGATGGATACTACAGTATTTCCACTGGAATGTGTTTTTAATAAGACAGCTGCACGTGATTCTTGTGAGCAGGCAGTTTGGGGACATTGGAACTCAGATGGCACTGACATAACTAACTCGGCGTCATAGTGTCTCAGTCCTGCCGGGCTGTGGACTTCCCAGGGATCCCAAAATCATGTTCAGCTGCAGCCCAGGGGACAGCTGTCAGTGAATGATTCCAGAGCTGATAGGCTGAAAAACGGGCAAGAGTTTCCCAGAACCAAGTGGGGAGGCTTGCCTTCCATGTACTGAGGCTTAGAATAAGTCAGGGTGTTCCCAGCACAAAGACAGGAGTGGAATAGAGGAGAACCCTAAGGTTACTGGTGTATGGACGTGAAACCAGCTTGTCATAGAGGTGGCATTGCATGGATTCCTGAGAAGGGACCCAGTCTCTCCCTGTGAAGCCCCCCAGGAAGGTGGGCTGGGGAGGGCTGGGGGTGTCCCTGTGATTCAGGGTGAGTGGGAGGCCCAGCCCCACCTGGGAGTGGGCTTCAAGTCACAGCCAGGATGAGCCTCAGGCATCCTGGTGGACTCCCACCCATGATGGGGCCCTCTGGTCTCCCCTAGTTCCACAAAGACATGAAGGATGCCCAGGAGCTGCTTCGCAAGGTGGACTCAGACCTGAACCAGAAATACAGCCCTGACTTCAAGGACCGATACCAGATTGAGCTGCTGCTGCGGGAGCTGGATGTGAGTGCTGCCCGCCGAGTAGGCCCTTCCCCGACTCCCTGCCTGCTGCCTGGAGAGGGCTGCGTGGTCTCACCTGGGCACTCCCCTCCACATCCAGGACCAGGAGAAGGCTCTGGACAAGTACGAGCATGTGGTGCGGGGGCTGCAGAAGCGAGGGCAGCAGGTGGTGCCCCTCAAGTACCGCCGGGAGACGCCCCTCAAGCCCATCCCCGTGGAGGCGCTCTGTGACTTCGAGGGTGACCAGGTGAGCCCCTGCCCAGGTGTTCCAGGTGCCCCAGGCAGACTGGGCCCAGATTGGCCTCTTCTCCACTCACTGAAAGGTCTAAGGGATGACAGGGAGGAGACAGGACCTCAGATGTTTTCAGGAGCCTGTGTTCATCTCCATCATTGGGGTCACTCTCTGCCAGCGCCCCGTCCCCCGCATGGTCCCACCTGCTGCCCTGGCCTTCTGTCCCACCAGCTTAGAGGCGCCAGTTATTCCAGCAGATGTCTCAGGGAAGGTTCTCATTGGCCCACTCTTGAGTCATGTGTGCAGCCTGAACCAATCACTGCGAGTGCCATTCTGTCATTGGCCAGACCTGAGTCACACGTTCACCCTGAGCAGTCAGAGGATGAAGGGAGGAGACTTCCTGGGCTGGGCCTGCATGGGCGGAAGCGGGTCCCCAGAGGGAAGTCCAGGTGGGTGTTAGGCTGGCAGAGCCTCTCTTTATGATGAAACGTCTTGAGGAGTTTCTGAGAGACAGGCTAAGGCTCCCCAGGTCCCAGAGTTCGGCAGTGATGGGCTTCCGGCCACCAGCTGTGATAGGTCTCTCCATGTGTCCTGACTGGCCTGTTCCCCACCAGGGCCTGATCTCTCGGGGCTACAGCTACACCCTGCAGAGGAACAATGGGGAGAGCTGGGACCTCACCGACAGTGCGGGGAACAAGCTGACCGCCCCGGCCGTCTGCTTCATGATCCCGCCCACTGACCCCGAGGCCCTGGCTCTGGCTGAAAGGTATGGGGTAAAGGAGGAGGAGCTGGTGTGGTGTGTGGCCGCACCCCCTTGGCTCCCAGGCCCCATTCACAGCCCTGGGCACCACAGCTGAGCCTCAGGGTGCCACTTATGTCCTACACGTGCACCCCCTTTGGAGGCTCAGGTGGGACAGCAGCAGATCCCACTGGCCTGGCCAACTTGTGTGTGAGTGTCTGGCTCTGGGCACATTGCAGGGAGGGGCCTTTCTGCAGGTGCCCCTGGGCCTGGGCATGCGTAACTCCCTCCACCTGCACGTCAACCCATCGCTTTGTTGACTCAGACCTTTTGGCTTGAAGACCCCAGCCCCGGGGGCCACGTCTTCTGTGAAGCCATCCCTGATTGCCCCCTCCCCTTGTCCTCCACTCTGGCTCCAGGACAAAAGGCTGCCTCCTCTTGGCTCCCAAGCACCTTCTCCCACCTCGTGTGCTGCTCTCATGAGGCTGCTCTGTGTCTGTGTGTCCATCCCACCGGGCAGAGGTTCCTTGAGATGTGGTATACTTTCAGGGTCTTATTCCATACCTGGTGCAAAGCAGGCACCAAAGAAATCTGTGTTGAATGAGCAATTCAGGAACTCCTTCATTTATTCGTTCAGCAGATATGCATTGAACATCTGCTATGCATTGCTCCCTCGGAGGAAGCATCGTGGTGGGGAAAAGTTATGAGCAAACAAGACCATTGTAGGTCATAAGACTTGCTACAAAGGAAAAAGAGAGGAAGAAAGGAGAGGCGGAAGGGGCCCACTGAACCTGGGAGCAGAGAGAAACCGGTGTTTCAGCAGATCCTCTGTGTGCATGTGTTGTGTTGACTTTTCAAAGCATTTTGAGGAGCTGCCTGACTCCTCAGGGCTGCCTGTTGAGCCAGAGCCCAGGGTCCCGCTAATGTGGGTGGTGGGGGCATGGACTGCCTCAGGGTCTCCAGCCCATTTTTTGCTGTCACAGCCTGGGCAGCCAGTACCAGAGCCTGCGGCAGAAGGCAGCTGGGAGCAGAAAGGCGCTCCAGGAGCGGCATGAGGTGCTGAAGGCAGAGAGCTCTGGAGGTGGGTACCAGGGCCACTGCCTGAGGCTCTGGGGGGACAGGGAAGGGGCCCGGATCCAGGGTCTGTGCAGCAGACAGAACAGCACGGTAGGTGGGGGGGCACACGCTGAGCTGACCCCTAAACACCCCCAGGGCCCCCACGTTCCCCTGACTCTGACCTCCTCCAGCAGATGCCTCGGACCTGCAGGGCCGCCAGCTGCTGGCCGGCTTGGACAAGGTGGCCAGCGACCTGGACCGGCAGGAGAAGGCCATCACGGCCATCCTGCGGCCGCCGCTGGAGCAGGGCCGGGCTGTGCAGGACAGCGCCGAGCGGGCCAAGGACCTCAAGGTACCCAGGGCTGGGGGCACAGGCTGGCCCCGTGGGCTTCCCAGGGGCCCTGCCCATGGTCTCATGCCCGTGGGGGCTCTGGGTGCTCCACGGGTCTACTTGCCATGTGTAACGGGAAGCCGTGAGTCGCAGGGAGAGGTGCTGTTTCTAGGCTGAGAACTGAAGAGGTACCAGAGGCCTGGTACCCCCAGACATGTCTCCAGGAGAAAGGGCTCTTGATAGAGCTGATGACGGCAGCACTGCAGCCCAAGCAGGTCAGCACCCAGCTGGGAGAGAGGCGGGGCGCCCGGTGGCCCAGGGGCTCTGGGCCGACAGAGCCGGCCCCCTTGCCCTGACTGCAGACCTCAGTTTCTTCAGTAAAATGGGCTGGCTGCCCACTCAGGGGGCCTCGGGAGGATGGAGCACAGGAACTCCTTCACACACACACACACACACACACACACACACAGAGACAGAGTTTCTGGGGTCCTTGGCCCCCTCCGTCGTGGGTACAACCTTCCCCGGTCAACAGAGGAGGCTTGGAACTCAGAGCAGCGCCGTGGCCCTTGATGGGGCTCGTGCCAGGGCTGGGAGGGGCTGAGCCAAGGCCTGGTACGGGGGTGGGGGGCGTGGCTGCAAACTCCTAAGCCGCATGGAGTCCTACGCATCTCGTCAGGGTTCCCCCCAAAGATGAGTAGCACCATCCCCGTGGAGTAGTGGGAACTGGAAGTGCTTGGTGTCACCTGTTGGTTTTCATCAGTCCTGAGTCCCTGTCGGGTGCATCAGAACCCCCAGGGATGCTCATTCTAGACCCCGACTCCTAGGCCAGTGCCCCAGATGCCCAGGCAGCCCCCACCCCAGGGAGGGTGTCCCGGGGGAGAGGGGCCGCTGGTTGCGGCCAACACGAGGGCTCTGGTCCCCACAGAACATCACCAACGAGCTGCTGCGGATCGAGCCCGAGAAGG
>NW_011494716.1:2157662-2158807 GCF_000754665.1 Bison bison bison | reverse complement strand
GGGCCACCCTCCACCCCTCAGCTAACTCCTGACTCGTGTCCTCAGGCTCGACATCGCCAACCGCCTGGAGAAGAGCCTGCAGCAGGGCCAGGAGATGCTGGCCATGTATGAGACCCAGCTGGCCCAGGAGGACACGGTGCCCGAGAGTGGCCAGGCCCTGGACAGCAGGAGGCAGGAGCTGGCGGTGAGTGTGCAGACTCCGGGCCCCGGGAGCCCCTTGCTGAGCTGGGCGTGGGCTCTAAGGGCCCCCGTTTGCCCTCCACCTCTGGACAATCGAGGGACCCAAGGCCCAGGACAGCAGGTCTCTCCAGGTTTGGAATCCCAGCCACACAAGGGGTTTGTGCGGCCTGCGGAAATCAGGTGCTGGTATCTTCAAATCAGGTATCAGCGTAGCCACCCCCTCTCCCTGTTTCTCTGAAGGAGCAGACCTGGCCACCTGTGCTCAGACGCCCGCCGGGCAGGTCAGCCGAGCAGAGGCAGCTCTGCCCCTCGCCCGGCACCTGCCATCTTCATGGTGCCACTGGGCCACTCTAAGCGCCAGTCTGTGAGCCCGTGGGAGGCCCCTCATTCATGAACCACCTCACAGACCCCTTGCCTTGTAGCGACAGCCTCACTGGGAGTCCAGGAAGCATGCTCGGAGGGCAGCGCCTCCGCCGGGGGCCCTTCCTGTCCGTGCGCGGCGTCACCGGCCCGCGCTGTGCGCCACAGGGTTTTAGAAGCTGTTTTTCCCGGGTGGTGTTCATTGTCACGGGACGGAAATTGTAGAAGTGACCTCAGGTTTGAGGACCAACTCAGAGGCAAAGCCCTGGTCACTGACCGGGCCGGGCCTACCACCCCTTCTAAGCGGGCGGCCCCAAGCACTCTGGGCCCTGGAGCCCTTGGCCACGGCGCCCGCCACCTGCCTCTCCACCCCGCAGGCCATGGCCTCCGAGCTGCAGGCCCGGAAGGCCCTCCTCGGCGAGGTGCAGCGGAACCTGCAGGCCGCCAAGCAGTGCTCGGGCTCGCTGGCCAGCCGCTTCCAGGAGCACTGCCCGGACCTGGAGCGCCAGGAGGCCGAGGTGCACAAGCTGTGCCAGCGCTTCGACGGCCTCTGCCAGCAGGCGGAGCTCAGGTCAGGGGCCATGGGGCGGGGCTGGGGGGGGGGG
>NW_011494716.1:2157403-2157542 GCF_000754665.1 Bison bison bison | reverse complement strand
CTGGGGGTGGGGAGTGTGGTCTCGGAGGCCTCGGCTGAGCTAGTCTGCCTGAGGCACCCAGGGGGGATTTCTGTGGACAGCGCTGAAGGCTGTTTGTTTTCCAAATAATTGCCGCTTTGGGGAAAAAGCAATACACATA
>NW_011494716.1:2148183-2157303 GCF_000754665.1 Bison bison bison | reverse complement strand
ACACATACAAAATTAAAAAACCCAAAGGGGTTGTAATGACCAAACCGTTCCCCCGAAGATCAGCCCTGCTGTGAGTTTCTCGTGAGTCCTTCCAGAGCCACTCTGTGTGAGCCAGGGTTGGTAGGAAATGTAGGAACACCCATCGTGTATTTTCCTGGCCTGAACAGTCAGGAAGTGCTCCCTCCTCCTCTTGTGTTTTCTGAAAAAGGGTCTGTGAAGACTGGGTATTACTTCCTTAAATGCGTGGTAGAATTCACCCTGGAAGCCATCTGGGCCTGCAATTTTTTTTTTTTTTGGTAAGAAGGTTTTTAACTACAAATGCAACCTCTTTTATTAGATATTGGACGATCTGGGTCATCTGATGCTTGAGCAGCTTCACAAGTTTGTGTCTTTCAAGGACACACTGTACACCTCGTCAAGCTGTTGAGTTTTTGGCATGAGATGGTTCATAATATTCTCTTATCCTTGAACGTCTGCGAGATCTGAGGGAATGTCCTCACTTTCATTCCTGACATCGTATCTTCTTTTGTCGTGTTTGTTTATTCTGTTTTCTCCCCCGATGATTCTGTCTGGGGTTGATCACTTCACTGACTGTTTCAATGAAACAGCTTTGGTTGCAGTGATCTTTCCGTTTTCCTGTTTCCTGATTCACTGAATTCTGCTCATCATTATTTCCTACTATAGCTGCTTACATTAGGTTCAGTTGGCTCTTCTTTTTCTTCCTGAAGTTAGAAGCTTGGACTGTTGATCTGAGAGTCTGCTTTGTTTTTTTTTTCTCCCTCATCTAAGCACTTAAGTACATCTCGCTAAGTACTGCATTCGCTTTGTCCCACAAACGATGTTTTTATTTTCAGTGACTTCAAAAGATCTCCACACCTCCCTTGTGATTTCTCCTTGGATCTGGGAGTTATTTAGGTCCTGGGATTCACAGTGGGCATCACCTCAGGTCCGCACACTCGGGCCTGCCTGCCTTTAATGGAGGCCGTGCAGTATTCCCACCCAATACTCCATAATTTACCTGACTACTCCCCTTCCTGGTAAACGTCGCGCTGACTCCCAGTTCAGTTCCCTTTGGTAACCTCTAGAAAGGGACAGCAGGCAGCTCTCGGTGCAACCCGAGCGCTCAAAGGCCTGGCTGGCTTTGCCCCGCAGGGTCCAGAGCCTGCAGAGCGCCCGGGCTGAGCACGACGCCTTCTGCAGCGGCCGTGACCGCCTGCTTCAGTTCCTGTCCCACATCCCCAGCTACGAGCCCCAGGAGACGGACGGCCTCGGCCAAGTGGAGACCAAGCTGAACAACCAGAAGGTGAGCAGGCTGGGGGTCAGCAAGCCCCTTTGTGGATGGGCGCCTGGTCACGGTCCTGGACCAGTGGGTTCCCAGCACCCACGTCTCTGAGCTTGAGGACAGGGCCCCCCTCACCAGTCCCTCCCCAGTCCCCTGCACAAGGCCTGGCCTGGAGCAGACCCCCCCTCCCCACCACAACCCCGCGCAGGTCTGCTAAATAAGCGGATCACTGCAGGGTCACCAGTGAGCCCTCGTGGGGGGAAACCCATTTCCATAGCCCAGAGCCCTGGCTCCCCAGAAGACAGCAGGGCCTTGGGATGAAGGACGAGGAACGGAAAAGCCAACAGCCTGGGCTCAGATCCTGCTCCCACCCCCGGAGCCACGCACCCGCAGTCCAGGCACTGCACCGCTGGACCTCCTAAACTGGAAGTGAGGACGGTGCTCGTCTCAAAGAATGTGGGGAGAGTCAGGGAGATAATCTCAGAAACACACGTGCTTAGCCTTAGCACCGTGCCTGACACCTCCATGCACTCAGTAAACACTGCCTTCCTGGCAAGGTTCGTTAGCTTGGCCCTTCTTCACAGGCCCTTAAAACCACCTTTTGGAACCAACAAACGTAAACAAGGAAGCTGCTCATTATACCCTATGCTACAGGAGAATTCCAGACTCTAAGGAATTCAGCTACTCTATCTAGGTTTAGGATTTTTTTTTTTTCCAAGTTTTTATTTTTAAAGTCTCTGTTGTTGTACAGAACCTACTAGATGAAATAGCAAGAAGGGAAGAGGAAGTGCAGAAAGTCCACACGCACTCCCAGCAGTACCAGCAGGCTGTCAAGGTGAGATGCAACACCCCAGCAGCAGGGCCTCTTCCCCACCATCCCCACCCCCAACCCCCGGGCTGGCCCTGGGGGTGTCCTCAGGCACTGCTGGTGGCTGTGCAAACCGGCACCACCCTTTGGGAAACAAGATGGTACCAGGCATCAAATATCAGAAGGGTTTTCTACTGTTTAAAGCAGTAACTGGGGGGAATTTATCATAAAGGAAAAGATGTGAAAAAATGATAATGTGGGATTAACAAAATCAGTATGAAATAAAAAATTATTTACAATAGCCAAAGAGACAAACTAGAAGTAATCTAAATGTCCAGCATTAGCAGTGGAGACAGCTAGGAAGTTATCATCCAGCTACTTGATGGATGTTTAAGTCATCAAATTGACCCACAGAAGGATTAGGGCGGCATGAAAAAAAGCTTACGGTACAGAGTGAGATGAAGACAGCAGGAAGCCACTTTCTCTGGGCCAGGGGCGGCCTGGAGGGAGGGAGTGCGCTTTGGGGACAAAGGGGTTTGTGGGCCCATTTTCTTTTGTCTCGTGGGTCGTCCAGGGATGTGGTTGTGTGCCGTTGATGGAGCGACAGTTCTCCAAACCTCCTGGCAGTCAGAGCAAGGTGTGGCTGAGCGGAAGACCTCCGCGGTCAGCCAGAAGGGGCACAGGAACACTTTGGTCTCACCTGCTCTGGTCTGCCCTTTGCCTCGTGTCTCTTACCCAGGACTACGAGTTGGAAGCAGAGAAACTCAGGTCCCTCCTTGACTTGGAGAATGGAAGGAGCAGCCACGTGAGCAAGCGGGCCAGGCTCCAGTCCCCTGCCACCAAAGTGAGGGAAGAGGTGAGCTCCGCGGGCCCAGCCTCCTGGGGCTCCATTCCTCCAGGGAGCATGGCATGCAGGCCTCAGAAGGGCACGCACAGTGGTAAACGGGGCTGGGGGCCCTCCTGGGTGCCAATAGTCTCAGTGGGAGAAGACGATGAACTTACTCTGGGCCAGCAACAGTGCCACACCTGGAAAGACAGCCTGCTGGGAGTCGTGGCTGGGGCAGTTCCCCTTGCTCCACGCCGAGTGGATCCGCACACAGAGGGCTGACGTTAACCTGTTCCTTCCAAACACGAGCGCCTTAAGGCTCAGAGACGGACCTGCTCAAGGTCCCTGGGGGTTCAGGCTTCTGACTCTAAATCCAGTTTTCTCTCTCACAGTTGAGACTAGCAGAACTCCAGGTAGGAAGTGGCAACTCTCTTTGGCATCTCTCCCCCAATGCCAGGTTTTACTCAGACACCTTACTCAGCTTGTTGATTCCTGTCTGTCTGCTCTCCTGTAGGAAGCAGCTCTTGCTGCCAAGTTTACGGAGGTTAATGCCATCAACAGACAGAGACTGCAGAACCTGGAGTTTGCACTGACCCTCCTGAGACAGGTAATGGGTCTTAGGAAGGCATCCTACTGAAAACTATCCCAACAGCTAAGACACTAGGCTCGCTCTGCCTCAGAGAAACAGAGGTGGCCGGGGGGCGTGTGCCCTCGCTGGCAGGGCAGGGCAGTGGGTGGGTGACTGAGCCAGGGTCTGTCCACACGATGGAAAACGATCGAACTGTCGCACGACAAGGTGGGTCTTCTCTGGCTGCTGCAGATTCTCTCATAAGCGCAATCAACAGGGTACATGCAGATTGGGGACCACCATTAGCGTGGAAAAGATAAATACACATTGCACACAAAAATATATGTGTGACAAAGGTGACTGTATCCTGTAGGATGCTGAGCTGCCTTGGTGGCTCAGACGGTAAAGAATCCGCCTGCAATGAGGGAGACCTGGGTTCGATCCCTGGGTTGGGAAGATCCCCTGGAGGAGGGCATGGCTACCCACTCCAGTTTTCTTGCCTGGAGAATCCCCATGGACAGAGGAGCCTGGGGGGCTGCAGTCCATGGGGTCGCAAAGAGTCGGACACAACTGAGCGACTAAGCACAGTACAGCACATCCTATAGGAACAGGACCAGAAGGGACAGGTGGCCTTCACGTCATACCCTTCTGTGGCTTTAAGATGTTTCCCCAGATGTGTTTAAACTAGTGTTTTTAATTTCAAAAGGAAGCCTAGGGCTCTACCGGCCCCGACACTGAGCGGGGGGTGGGGGTGGGGATGTCCCTTGAGGACCACAAGACAAGCATTGTGAGCCTTGGAGGGTGGGGAGACGGGGACCAACTGCACGGAGTCCAGCCCTAACCCTGCATGGTCTCCCCCTTCCCAGCAGCTGGAGGCAGGTGCAAGCCAGGAGGCCCTGCCCGGGAGCAAGCCAGGCCCTGGAGCAGAGGAGACGTGGAAGATTCAGAAGGAGCTGGATGAGGAGATGGAGCGGCGGCAGCAGCTGGAGCACGAGGTCCGGAGCGCCCAGGAGGAGATCCGGGCCCTGCGGAGCCAGAGCCCGCAGGAGGCGGTGGTGACCAGGGAGGTGCTCAGGAAGGTGCCGGACCCAGCACTGGAGGAGAGCTTCCAGCAGGCGCAGCAGACCCTGGCCGAGGAGCAGCACAAGAACCGGCTGCTGCAGGGGGAGGTGGAGGCGCTGCGGCTGCGGCTGCGTGCCCTGGAGGAGGCGGCCCGGGCCGGGGGCCAGGAGTACGTAGTCAAGGAGGTACTGCGCATTGAGCCGGATCGGGCCCAGGCTGACGAGGTCCTGAGGCTGCGGGGGGAGCTGGAGGCGCTGCGGCGGCAGAAGGGCGCCCGCGAGGCGGAGGCGCTTCTCCTGCAGCAGCGAGTGGCCGCCCTGGCCAAGGAGAAGCGGCGGGCGCGGGAGGTGGTCACAGAGAAGGAGGTGGTCAAGGTGCACAATGACCCCCAGCTGGAGGCCGAGTTCCGGCAGCTGCAGGAGGACCAGCAGCGGGAGCAGGGGCTCCGGGAGAAGCAGGAGGAGGAGCTGGGCTTCCTGCAGGACAAGCTCAAGAGGCTGGAGAAGGAACGGGCCATGGCCGAGGGCAAGATCACAGTCAAGGAGGTGCTCAAGGTGGAGAAGGACGTGGCGGCCGAGCGGGAGGTGGGCGCCCTCCAGCGCCGGTATGAGGATGAGGCCGCCAGGGCCCGTGCCAGCCAGAGGGAGAAGACCGAGCTGCTCCGGAAGATCTGGGCCCTGGAGGAGGAGAACGCTAAGGTGGTTGTGCAAGAGAAGGTGCGCGAGATTGTCCGGCCTGACCCCAAGGCTGAGAGTGAGGTGGCCAACCTCCGCCTGGAGCTGGTAGAGCAGGAGCGCAAGTACCGGGGGGCCGAGGAGCAGCTCAAGAGCTACCAGAGCGAGCTGGAGGCGCTTCGGAGGCGAGGCCCCCAGGTAGAGGTCAAGGAGGTGACCAAGGAGGTCATCAAGTACACGACGGACCCTGAGACGGAGAAGGAGCTCCAGAGGCTCAGGGAGGAGATCGTGGACAAGACCCGCCTCATCGAGAGGTGTGACCTGGAGATCTACCAGCTGAAGCAGGAGATCCAGTCCCTCAAAGAGGCCAAGCCCCAGGTGCAGACCAAGGAGGTGGTCCAGGAGATCTTGCAGTTCCAGGAAGACCCCCAGACCAAAGAGGAAGTGGCGGCTCTGAGGGCCCGGCTGGCTGAGGAGCACAAGAAGCAGGTAGACCTGGAACGGGAATGCGTGTCACAGGAGGAGAAGATCCAGGAGAAGGAGGAGGAGCTGGCCCGCGGGAAGGAGGTGGTGGTGCAGCAGGAGGTGGTCAGGTACGAGGAGGAGCCGGGCCTCCGGGCGGAAGTGAGCGCCTTCACCGAGAGCATCGATGCGGAACTGCGGCAGATCGACGGCCTCCGCGGCGAGCTGCGGCGGCTGCAGCGCCGGCGAGCCGAGCTGGAGCACCAGCTGGAGGAGCTGGAGCGCGAGCGGCAGGCGCGCCGCGAGGCTGAGCTGGAGGTGCAGCACCTCAAGCAACAGCTGGCCCAGCTGGAGGCGCAGGAGGGCGAGGCCCACGAGAAGGTGACCCTCACACAGAAGGTGGTGCTGCAGCAGGACCCCCAGCAGGCCCGGGAGCATGCCCTCCTGGCCCTGCAGCTGGAGGAAGAGCGGCACCGCCGGCAGGGCCTGGAGCACGAGCTCGAGACCCTAAAGCAGCAGCTGGAGCACCTGGAGAAGATGCAGGTCAAGGAGAAGGTGGTCTTCTCCGAGAGCGTCCAGGTGGAGAAAGGCGACACCGAGCAGGAGATTCAGAGGCTCAGGGGCAGTCTGGAGGCCGAGAGCCGAGGCAAGAGGGAGCTGGACGCCGAGGTGAGCCGGCTGGAGGCCAAGCTGTCGGAGCTGGAGTTCTGCAACTCCAAGTCATCCAAGGAGCTGGACTTCCTGAGGGAGGAGAACCACAAGCTGCAGCTGGAGCGGCAGAGCCTGCAGCTCGAGGCCCGCAGGCTGCAGTCGGAGATCGAGATGGCCGCGGCCGAGGCGCAGAGCCTAAGAAGCTTGCCCACAACGACTGGAGCCGACCCCGGGGCGCAGCTCGACTCACGCCTGCGGTCCCTGGAGCGGGAGCTGGACGACCTCAGGAGGCTCTCCAGGGACAAAGACCAGGAGATCGAAGAGCTGCAGCGTCGCCTGGGGTCCGTGGCCGTCAAGCGGGAGCAGAGGGAGAACCACCTGCGGCGCTCCATTGTGGTCATCGACCCTGACTCGGGCCGTGAGCTGTCCCCCGAGGAGGCCCACCGCGCCGGCCTCATCGACTGGAACATGTTTGTCAAGCTCAGGAGCCAGGAGTGCGACTGGGAGGAGATCTCCGTCAAGGGCCCCGGAGGCGAGTCCTCCGTGATCCATGACAGGAAGTCCGGCAGGAAGTTCTCCATTGAAGAGGCCCTGCAGAGCGGGCGGCTGACCCCCGCGCAGTACGACCGCTACGTCAACAAGAGCATGTCTATCCAGGAGCTGGCCGTCCTGGTGTCAGGGCAGAAGTAGGCCCGCCCCCGCTCTCGGGGAAGCCGCCGCTGGCTCGCCCCTGCTCGGAACCCTCCCCCGGGTCGTCTCTCCCTGGCCCCCCGCACAGCTCCAGTCCACTCAGAGCCCCGTGTGCCGCCACCCCAGCTGCTGGGCCCAAGCACAGGCGGGACTGGCCCCCGCTGAGCTATGTCCCTCAGCCTGGAAAGCAACCCACTTGTCCCCCGATCGTTCTCGCCTGCAGTGCCCGTCTTCCTCCCCGCCTCTCCTACACTCCTCTATCAACAGACTCCCCCGGGTCACCTGGAAACACTGACGTCTACCACTAAAGCACAAGACAGGCAGCAGCCCCATGGGCCAGCCTGCTCCGCACCGCACTGGCCTCCACACCCCAGCCGGGGAAACTCAAGGCAGGGAGGGCTCCATTCAGCAAAGCCCCGGCCCCTGGGGGCCGCCACCTGCATTCACAGCCCTCCGGATTCCAGCTCAGCTGACTCGCCATCGAGGCCTCCTGGGGAAACCGATCTCGGCGCTACGCCAAAGGAGGCGCAAAGAAACCAGAACAGCGTCTGACCCTGGTGCTTGGGTGAAGCCTAACTGTCGAGCCAGACTGTCCCAAGAGAACGCACCGTCAGAGGACGTGTCGTGGTTCTGTAACTGAAGTACCTTCCTAGTGGACTGTCGCTGTCAGCCTTGGATTCGGTGCCTGGTCTTGCTTATTCTTTCACTGCCACTTAAGACTCCACAGTTGATTTTTTATCAAATGAAATTTGGGTTCTCTGTATCTCACGTATTATGTAAGAAAATGGGAAGTAAGAGGGAACTCTATTTATAGCGTGAAAATAAACACCTGCTGGCTTGATTCTAATTTCATGGAAAGTGTGTTTCTTCCTCTCTTTCGAGTGAGGCTGATTCCCCAGGGCCTGCTTGGCTTTCAGCCAGAATGAATGTTCCCCAACTACCAGCTCCTAAGGGAGAAGAGAATTACTTGCAAATATGGTAAAAAAGAAACGCGAAAGAAACGATGTTCTGGAAACCTTGAAACAATTTATTGTGTTGCTTTATACAAGATTAACAATTTCCACACCACCCCCAACACCAACATAGTCGCTGCACAAAAGCCACAGCCCTTTCACACCCAAGAATCGCCAGCAAGGGGAGCCCGCAGCATGGGGGCCGGGACGCCTCCGCCTGCAGCCCTCCTTGCCGTGGCTCAAGTCACTCACTCTTCCGTTACCACAAATAAAGCATCAACAAGGAAAAGAAACCTCATCAACTCCCCATCAAAGAAACGTTTCCCTGAGGCAAGAGGCATCACTAGATTCCTAGGAGGAGGGCATCCTGCTCCGGCGAAAGCTGGGTGGTGCCGGGAGGTGGGGGCGCGGTGGGGAGGGGCACCTCGTGTCCTCCCGCCGCTCAGCGCTCTTGGACGGACGGCCTCTGCGCCGCTCTGAGCTCAGCAATACCAATCTCTTCTTTGGCTCTTTTGCTACTACCTAAGACTAGTCTGTAAACTGGAAACCCAAATTGCAAAAAATAGATATAGTAAAGGGACAAGGATTCCACTTGGCCCCATGTGACACACGTGTTGGTTTTTCTGTTAAAAAAAAAAAAGTCAAGCAGAGGCCTGGCCGGCTGGCTGGCCAACCGCAGTCTTGCTCCCTGGGCAGCCGGACAGCCTCTGAGAAATCGCGAGACACCAAGAGTCATATCCTGGGAGTCAGGACCCAAAAGAACTGCCCATGTCTCCACGTAGGCAGGCGCACATTCTGAGGAGGCTATTTACTCTCAACATAAGGGAAATGACTTAGCTGGAACAGTCAGTTCAGACTTCACAGGACAGGCAAGCGCCCGAAAATCCTTGAGAAGCAGCCGCTGGCTGAGTGGGGCACGGCCTCGTCCACCTCCCAGTGAAGGCAGAGCCTGCTGTCTGGAGAGCGCGGACCTCAAGGCCTGCTTCTGCACAGCACACACTTCCCAGGGGCCTGTTCCCGGAGCTCTGCCTGAGCATGGTTTTACGATAAACTGGAATGTCTACCTGCAGCCTGGAACTCCTCACATCCTCAGCCCTCAAAGAGATGAAGAAGGAATTCGGGGCTCTGCAGCCCACCTGCATGA
>NW_011494716.1:2145942-2148083 GCF_000754665.1 Bison bison bison | reverse complement strand
TGAACTTGGGAGAAACAAAGTGGGGGGCCCTGGCTGAGCTGGGACCTGGGAGGCGGGGCCCAGGTGACCTTCCAGTCAGGATGGCCCAGGTTGTGATGTGCAACCATAGAAAACTCAAATAAGCTGGCTCTGTCTTAAATACAGACATGTCTTTAAAAAGGTCTTCATCTGAGACCCACTCAGAGGGCCGAGTGGACGTGTCCAGTCCTGCTCCACCATAAAGGCACTGGAATTATGTCTTTCTAGGAACAACATGAAGTGCGGAGAACAGTCCGATTCTATCCAATGCGTTTAATGGTAAGGATCAAAACTGAGCCAAAAATAAGTGTCTTTAAAAATCCTACCATAATTGTTGAATCTACAAAGGTCTTTTGTCTAAAAGAGCTTCATTGTCATGTTCAGTGGAGAGACTGGCCCCCACGATGAGCACACATTGGGTGTTCTGAGTATTTTTCAGAGAACAAGGTACCTCTCCCAGCTGGGGTGTGAGCCCGGAGGATGGACGGACACTCTAACCAACCAGGGAGCCCACTGTGGCCAGAAGGAGCCCCCGACCAGTACGCTGCGCTGAGGTACTCTGGCCAAACGCGAGGAGCTGGGCCACCTCCTCTGCCCCGCCACCAGAGCGCCCAGCACGAGCTGGCATGCTCCTTGGCCTAGCGCTGCCCCTCCAACGATTGTCTGCAACAGAGCCGCGAGGCGCCGAGCACCAGGCTGGCTAGGGCCCCCAGAGAAGCACAGGGCTGCTCCCTGAACTGAAGGCACATCACACGTGCCAAGAGACGCTCCACTTAGCACTCACGCCTTCTCCAGAAGAAAACCAATGGCAGAGCGTAGTTATCATCCAACTTCTGAGACCTCCTTGTGCAGCTTCCAGCCTTTGCCCTGAAAATCACAATTTCCTTGGTACACTGGGCCCTTTCCCATGAAGCTGAGAAGCATCTGAAAAACAGTAAGCAAAAACAGAACACAAGACTCTCAGGACCTCCTTGAAGGCAGCAGTAACCAAACCTCAAGGGGACCACTTCTGAAATAGCAAAAGTCCCCGAACACTGAGTGTTCTGGGGCTCAAAGGAGCCGGACGCGCTGGCAGGTTATCTGCGGCATGGGCAGTATGCTGGCGCTGGGAGGGCGGCCGCTGGCTGAGCACTGCCTGTGCCGCAAGGGCTGCTCCTGTTCCCAGCCACAGCTGCCATCCTGGGGCAGAGCCCGGCTCCTCGTGAGGCCTGTCAGATGCAGTGAGCACCTCTCCACTGCACACCTGGGGCCTGAAGGGCAAGCTCACAGGTGCTCGTGTTCTGAGCCCACACGGGGAAGAAAGCAAAGCAGACATGAGTCAGAGCTGAGACAGCAGAAGGCTTCTCACCGATGACCACTCAGTGTAATCCTACAACACGACGAGTGTCATAAGAGAGACATTCAAGTGGTCTCTTACAGCCCAGATGCTTTTCAGACAGCCTTTTAACTCCCAGAGGAAAAACAGGAAAGAAATGGTATAAGAAAACACTTTTCCCTTTTTTCCTGAAAATTCCACACATCAGCAGTCACGTTTCCAATAGTACTCCAATTATTTTCTGTTTGAGAGTGTTACCAAAAGCAAACAGGCAGTGCAGTCTTTCAAATGTCACCCGCTTTCGCCTGGATGGCTCAGAGACCACCAGTTTGTGGACCAAGTCCCTGCTTTCTCCATAAGAGCAGGGAGTAACTGCTGGTAAGGCTTAGCCCCGCTTTCTTTCTCTGAAGAAAGCACGGTTCTGTCTGAGAGACCTGCAGTCCACGCCTGCACACAGATGGCCTCTGGCATTCACTGTTAGGCATCAGCTTCAGGACGCTGAGCAGCGCAGCCCCCAGGCCGTGCCTGGAGCAGGTGCGGAGCAGCAGGGAGCAGCCGGCCCTGCACCACGTGCACCGAGAGCCACGGTCCCGGGACGGGGCCAGGCAGACCGCCCACTGGGCACGCGCTGGCTCGGGGCACATGTGCCCTCTCCTTGCGCTGTGAGCCAGGGCTTGCAGGCTGGCCCCTTCTGCAGCCACTGCTGTGTGCAGGGCAGACGCAGGGAAGGACGCTGCTCAGTCCTGCCGTGCTCCCAAGCCCCCGCATCACCCCGGACTGAAGCGCACGCTGCTCCTCTCCTGGACGC
>NW_011494716.1:2145636-2145842 GCF_000754665.1 Bison bison bison | reverse complement strand
GGGGGGGGCGGGCGCCCCGCATGACCCCCTGCCACTGTCCCCTGCCACTGCGACCGGACTTCCCCTTTCACTCACACTAAGGTCGAGTCCTGTTAGCTGGTCCCACCTGGAAGGGGTGGCAGTGTGAACCGAAAGGCCTGCAGTGCCCCAGCTAGCCCCTGGGAAATCAACACCATCACCCCTCCAGTCTTGGTTACGTTGAAGAG
>NW_011494716.1:2116303-2145402 GCF_000754665.1 Bison bison bison | reverse complement strand
GGTGTCAGCGTGGGAGAGACTGCATCCCTCGTGCCAAGTACCACAAAGACGCTCGAGCCTCCGATGACGAACCCAGATGACACAGTGATGACAGGGGGAGACGTTGTCCTTGGCAGCAGAGAAGGCCTCTGATGGAGGGGAATGGCCCGCAGTGCACCTGGAAATTACCTGGCAGGCTCTGCGGGAGGTGGGTAGACACGGCAGTGTGCGGGAGAGGCGCGGCACGAGGCGGGCTGGAGTGCACGCCGGCCAGGAGACCTGAGAGGAGACAAGAGGGAGAGGGAACAAAACACACGCTGAGACGGAGGAGCAGCCTGGGCCCGGGTGCAAACCCCAGGGTGGGAGGGCTCAGCACAGTGCCGGGGAGGCTGCCCACACTCACACACCAGACACACACAGGAACCCAGCATGGGAGAGCAGAACCCGCCAGCACAGAGGCCCAGGGGTCCCTCCTGTGCTCCAGTACGAGGGAGAAGGGAGACACTTACTGTGGCCAAGGCCGTGGTGGAACGTCCCGGGGGCAGGGCCGGTGACGATGGCATCCTTGGAGACCCCCGCTTTAGCAGAGGAGTCAGCACTGAAGGAGATCACGTGGAGGGGAAGCTGGGAGATAATCCCCAAGGGGCTCGAGTTCAAGGCCCCAGGGAGCTTGGGACTGCCAGCCTTGTAGGATGAAGACAGCAGGTTCAAGGATGAGGAGCCAGTCAACAGCACAGCCCCACTCGCTCCTTTCTGGGGAAGAAGCACAGAGGGGGGTCAGGAGTCCAGCCCCGTCCGAGCCCACTCACAAACCAAAGCTGGCACCGCACCAGGGGTGGGTTGGGGAGGGTTACATGCATGTCAGCTGCCCCTCCACTGCGGCCCCGAGGAAGGACCATTGCAGAGAACCAGCACAGAAGGGCTCCCTGAGCAGCGTTCACTTTACAAAGCAGGTATTAATTATGCCTCCTTTGTGCAAGAAAGGAATGAGAGAGTATCCTACGTGGATACCCACCAATACAGGGATATAGCAATGGCTGTATACTTCCCTCCATCACACACACACACACACACACACAGAGGCATTTACCTTTGGTTTTTACAAAGAAACAGAAAAAACCTAGAAACTAAGGAAGGCAGTTACAAGGGCTGGGGAAGGCAGACAGAGACGAGTGAAGCTTTGCTAAACACACCTTTCTACATGTTTGCTCTTTGCAACCACACGATCTTATATATGGGAAAAACGGAGGGGAAAAGAAGCTCTCATTCCCCAACCTTCATGCAAACCTCCTGTAATCAATCACCTGAGGCGAGCCTCAGTAACCAAGGGCTGGGTCGCGGCACCTTTGTCTCACATGTGGAGTCTCCCCAGACCCAACAGAATCACCCCGAGGACAGTCTTCTGGTCATGACATCCCTATAACTGACACCTGAGGGCAGGACTCGCTTCACATGCTCACTTGGAGAGAGGACAGGCAGGAGGCTGTGCAGGGTGAGTTTCCTGACTCCCTCTGGCCATCCAGATCCACAGCCTCCCTGCACGTGCAGTGCTGCCCAGTCCTGCCCTGTTCGTCCTCCCCGGGAGACTTTTCAGGCTTTCCTGGGAGTCTGGCCACCAGAAAAGTAAAGGCCTGAAAACAGGGAGCCCGGTCCTCCTTCCAACTGGCGGGCTCGCTGTTCCTACCTGACCGTGAGCATCAGCTCTCACTCTCAGACCAGGGCGAGGCCAGTGGCCCCGCCCACAAGGCCCACAAGGGCGGCGGGCTGCAGCAGGACACTCACTGGCAGGGAGGTAGACGATGTCACGCTGCTCACCGCGCTGGGCTTCAGGGAGGAGGTCAATAACTTGGCCACACCCTGGGTCCCCCCACTAGAATCTCCATTGGGACCACCGGGAGGGGCCACCAGGGTCAACTTCTGGGGTACAGGTGGCTTCTTCACTGCAGGGCCAGGGACGGGTCGGCTGGTGGACTGTCCCGTGGAGGGAGGCTGCGTCGTGGGGAGCAGGTTCCCAGAAGCAGGGCTCTGAACCGGCGTTCCTCCAGACGAGGGGCTGCCAGACGACACCCCATGTTTGGAGGCAGAGCCCAGGAAGGGACTGGTCTTGTAGGGTGGTCCTGAAGAGCTGGCTGAGTGTGGTTTTGCTGGATGGCTCACGGCAGCAGAGCATGAAGCTGGGGTCTTATGAGAGCTGCTGCTGGAGGCTGGCGTGCCCGAGGAGGCTGGCATGGAAGCATGGAAGCTCTGGCTTTTGGTTGCTGTCTTGACAAGCTGCAGGAGGGATCGGTGACACTGAGGGGAGCCAGGCTTCGGGCCCTGAAGCTTATTGACAAATGGAGCCGGAGGGGTGAAGCTCTTCTGCGGCTGCGTGCCAGCATGAAAGACCTTGACCTGGGGGCCGGGCACAGCGGTGCCCGCCGGGGGCACGTGAGACGTCCGCGGCAAGCTGTGGTGCTTGGCTTTCGGCTGCTGCCCTTCCGGCGGGCCCTTGCCAAGAGCAGCCTGACAGGACAGCTCTTTGTAGCCAGAACTCTCTGTTTTTTTCTCCTGAGAGGACTGCCCCAGAGCCAGAGCCTGTTCAGCCAGAAAATTGAGGGGTGACTGCAGAGAGCTAGACGGTGGAGGGGCAGAAGAAGGGCTGGGCTTTGGAAAGTTCCTTTTTTCTTCTGGACATAGAACACCCGCGAGCTTCTCTGCAGGCACTTTCACAGGTGTGGGCAGCGGGAACTCTGAGCTCCCACCAGCCCTGCTGTGCAATACAGCCAGTTCCTTGGACACTGCCTCCAACGAGGAGGCAGAATTATGGACCAAGTCTCCATCCAACGAGTCCTCCAGGTTGATAGGAGCAGGGTGAGCGAGGCTGCCAGATGCCTGGGACGAGGGCTCCCTGCTTGTGGCCCCCACGCCCAGGCCTCCTCCCAGGTGCTCTGAAGGCAAAGCCAGGGGGCTGCCCGTCTGGCCTGATGAGACGGACACCTTCTTATCTGGCTTAGCAGATGATTCCTAGAGGCAAGCAGAAAAGCTCGTGTTTACAAACATCCAAAGGTGCCAACCCTGGCCCTGCTGAAGGGACTCGAGTGTGAGAAAACATACAGGCAGCAGGCCTTCCAGCGTGATCGCGAAGCCAGGGAGGAAAGGAACAGGAGGCCTGCGTGGATTCGGAAATGCTGCAACCCCACCACCCTCTGGCCACAGCTGGGCGGGCTGGGCTGACCCAGGCATTCTGCCACCCCAACACACACAAGGAAACCATTGTTTCTGAAAAACCGTACGACTTGAACAACAAGATGTGCTCCGTTCCGGCCCTCAACCCACCTCAGCTCCCAGCCACGGTCAGGATGAAAGGGGACTGCTTTCGCTCTCTCCCTCCTTGTTTTCGCCAGCACCTAACTCCCCTCTGGGCTCACAGTCCTGTTACTCCTGCCTCCCCAGCACCTGGTGCAGTGAGTCTTAGGGACATCAGAGGAGATCAACAGACACTTGGGAGTAACTGATCTGCACGCTCCTTCCCTTGGGCTGTTCAGGGACGGTGAGGGGCGCTACAGAGCCTCAGGAATTGGCAAAAATTTTGGTGAAACGGCAATTTTACTACATCGAGAGAGCTCTGCAACATCGAAGTCATTTTGCAGTTTTCAGTCTCCAGCCATCGCACTCCCCTCTGCGTCTGTCAGTCAGCTGGACAAAGCCTCCTGCCTGCCCGATGCCAATCCAGGCTCACCTGCACTTGGCTCAGGGGCGCTCTTCTGTAAAAGGTAAGGACAATTCACCAAGAAGACCTCATTTAACTTCACAACAACCCCAGGAACTGGCCAGGTAGGTGATGCTTCCTAGACCTGGGGCTGGAGGGCACTGGTGGCCCAGGTCAGGTCTCTGTCCTGCAGACCCCAGGCCCCTCCTGTGGGCCAGGCTGCCTCCTGGTACAACCTCATCCCGAAGAGCTGTCCCCAGACCAGCAAAGCTCCATGAGCTGCCAGGAGCATGGCTGCAGAGAGCTAAGAACAGGTGGCACATGACTGGGCAGGCTGACTCACCTTCACCTTCATTTTGCAAGAGGCCATTACTTTCTTCTTAGCCCTGTGCAAAGGAAGGAACACAGGAAAGATTCAGAGGAGATCCTCAGAGATAAAAATGCCAGTAGTCCTAACAAGTGAAAACACTGAGACACTCACAGAATTGACGTCAGGTGCCCGTGGCCTCGTCTGCTCTCCTTAAACAGAGTCCTGGAACAAAGAGACACGGGGAAGTCCTCACGAGCCCCTGAAAGCAGTCTGCTCCCCGAGCCTCCCCACCTCCCCAGTATGCAGGGACTGTCACCCATTAATGTCAGGGGGCTGCTGAGGGGGCCTTATGTAGCTGCCTGGCCACCCGAAAGCCACAGAGCTAGGATTCCCCCAAAAAAGCGAGGACTCTGCCCCCAGACCTCTCAGAGTGATTCTTCCCCTAAGGGCAGGAGCACTCTCCTTACTACCTGTTCTCATCCCCCTTCAAATGCCCAACTTTTCCCAGAGAAGCTCAACAGAATTTTCTTTATGCCCTTCCCTACGTACCGTCGGGAGTTCAATCTACAGTGAGAAGAGCAATTCCACTTGAAGGGACTCTAAGAGAAGGCCTACTTGACCAAGAACACTCCCTATCTCCACGGGGAGGGTCCTAGGAAGACGCCGAGCAGGACGCACCAGGTGTGATCTCCCACCTGGACAACTACACTACACTAGCCGAACCCATCTGATGGAACCACTCTGTAATTTCAGAGGCTGGTCAAGCTTGCAGCTTCCAGGGGAGGACTTAGACAAGTAAACTGTGCTTCATCCTGGCTCTCAGCACAGGAGCAGCCACCCACCCCCCACCTGGTGGCCCGCAGCTGCAAGTGTTCCTGGAGCAGCTTGCACACAGCTTGGAACCAGCGTGGGAAAAAGGACCTTGTCTCCAAAGACCAGGGACCTGTGCTCTGATGGCCAATCGCTGCTTCTGATCATGGGGGTGGGAGGTGCACACAGGGCAGCAGCCCACTGCTGTCGCACTACTGGCTGAAGCAACTGCCAGGGGACTTAAAGGGCCAGCACCCCCTTTGCTGCCGCTGCTGCTAAGTCGTTTCAGTCGAGTCTGACTCTTTGCGACCCCATAGACGGCAGCCCACCAGGCTCTGCTGTCCCTGGGATTCTCCAGGCAAGAACACTGGAGTGGGTTGCCATTTCCTTCTCCAATGCATGAAAGTGAAAAGTGAAAGTGAAGTCACTCAGTCGTGTCTGACTCTTAGTGACCCCATGGACTGCAGCGTACCAGGCTCCTCCATCCATGGGCTTTTCCAGACAAGAGTGCTGGAGTCGGGTGCTACTGCCTTCTCCGAGGACCCCCTTTAACCTCTTCCTTTTTATCATTTCCGCCCCCTTTGGAAGTTAGACGTTAAAGACTAGAGCATTAAAAAAAAAAAAACTACATATGTGGGAGAAATCAGACAGTGACTGCATGTGGCTAGGGAAACGCTTGGAAAAGACGTAAGAATAACACGTTAAGTTCACACCTCAGGCTGATCCTTGACATAGAGACAGCCTATGCTAAAAACAAAACTCAAAACAAGCAAACTCCAGGAAAAGGGGAGAATCTGATTTTCGGAGTTACCACATTATTAGATTCAAATGTCTGCTGTTCAACAGCAACAACAAACACAAGGGACATGAAGAACAGGAAATACGGCCCGTTCAAAGGAAGACACAGATCACAGAAACTGTCTGAGAGAAGTCCAAATGGCAGACACACCAGACAAGATCAACTGTCCTAAAGGTGGACAAAGAACTAAAGGAAGACGTGGAGAAAGAAAATAATGTGAAATAATATCAATAAAGAGATAAGAAACCTGAAAAGAAACCAGAAAGAAATTCTAGAACCGAAAAGGACAATAACAAATGAAAAATTCAGTAGAGAGATTCAAAGGCAGATTTGAGCAGGCAGAAAAAAAACAAAGAACCTGAAACAGGACAATGAAGATGATCGAGACTGAGGAGCAGAAAGAAAAGACTGAAGAAAAGTAATCAGAGTCTGAAGGACCCATGGGACCATCAAGCGCGCGCACACCCTCACAACACGGACGTCCCCAGAGGACAGAGAAAGGGGCCCAGAAGAGTGAAGAAATAACGGCTGAAACTTTCCAAATGTGAAAACAGACCACGTAAGCGTAAATATATGAATATAAATATCCAAGAAGTGCAAAGAACTCCACATAAGATGAAATCGAGAGACCCACACCAAATACATGATAATCAAACTCTCAAAAGCCAGAGACAAAGACAGAATATTGAAAGCATCCAGAGACTATTGAATCATCACACACGAGGGATCCTCAATAAAATTATCAGCAGATTTCTCATCAGAAACTTTGGAGGCCAAAAGATGGTGGGCTGATACATTCAAAGTCTAAAGTAAAAACAGTGTCAACCAAGAACCCTGTATCTGACGAAACTGACCCTCAAGAGTGGGGGAGATGTAAATCAACTATACTTCAATCGAAGAGTGGAGGATATCCCCAGATAAGATAAAATTTGAAGCTGTTCATGATCAAAAAACCTATCCTGTAAAAAATTCTCATGGGTCCTGAGGGTGAAATGAAAAGACAGCACCTCAAAGTTACATGCACAAATAAAGATCTCAGAAAGGTGAATATACGAAGACCACTAAAGAAGCCAGTGTCATTATAACAATGGTTTGTAATCGTACTTTTTAAAGTATGATTTAAGAGACTAATACTAATTTAAAAGCTGGTAAATATTATGACGACTTTGGTTGGTAACTCTAAATCCTGTCTTCTACATAATTTAAGAGGCATTTCTAAAACTACTAGTTGATGTTTTGGGGCACACAATGTATAAAAATACTTCTGTGACAGCAGCAGAGCTGTATGGGGGCAGAGTTTTAAGATGTTAATCAACTTACAGAAGTATTAGTAACTACTTTAAAAAATAACAATTCAACACTCTAATCAAAAGACAGAGACTGGCAGAATAAATAAAATACATGATCTGATCTAACTATATGCTATCTGTTGCTGCTGCGGTGCTATGCTCAATCGTGTCCAACTTCGTGCGACCCCATGGACTGTAGCCCACCAGGCTGCCTGGGACGTGGGATTTCCAGGCAAGCTACAAGAGCCAAAGACAAGAACAGACTGGAAATAAAAGGACTGAAAAAGGTACTCCATGCAAAAATAACCAAGAGAGCAGAGGCAGCTATATTAACATCAGACAAAACAGACTTTAACTCGAGAAAGGTTACAAAAGATACAGAAAGCTGTTACACATTAATAAAAGGCTCAATACCGCAGAAGATACAGCGATTGTAAACACTCATGCACCTGAAAAACCTTTCAAACATACGAAACAAAACTGACGGAACGGAAGAGACGAGTAAACAGCTTCACAATAAAAGCTGGAGATTTCAGTACCCCTCACAAGAGAGAATAATCAGAAGATAAACCAACAGAGGACTTCACACAATAAACCAATTAGATGTAACAGAGAGACTCAAGACACTGTACCCAACAACAGAATACACTTTCTCAAGTGCACATGGGACATTTTCTAGGATAGACCATATGTTAGGCCACAAATGAACTCTCGGTAGATTTTAAAAGACAGATACCATACAAAGTATCTTCTCTGATCACATCGGAATGAAGTTAGAAATCAGTAACAAAAGGAAAACTGGAAAACAAAATTGTAAGAAAAAAAAGGCAGATACATTAGACAAAACAACTTTTAACAACATACTTTTAAACGATCAATGGATCAAAGCAGAAATCACAAAGACAATTAGAAAATACTTAAAAAAAAAAAATGAAAATGAAAACACAACATACCAAAATCTATAGGACAAAGTGAAAAGTGGTGCTAAGAGAGGAAATTTTTAGGTATAACTGTTTACATTAAGAAACAAGGAAGGTCTTGAATCAACAACCCAATTTTATAAGGAACAGAAAAAAGAAAAACTAAACTTAAAGCCAGCAGAATGAAGGATATATTAATAATAAAGATTAAAGAAGAAATAAGGAAAACAGAGAATAAACAATAAACAATAACAGGCCTATTTAGACTTCCTATTTTTTTCTGATTTAGTCTTGGTAAGTTTTGTGTTTTTAGAAACTTGTCCATTTCATCTATGTTGAAAGACACTATCCATAGAGTAAAAAGGCAACCCAAAGAACAAAGAAATATTGGGAAATTATGTATCTGATAAGGGATTAATATCCAGAATACATAGTGAACTCTTAAAACTTAACACAAAAAAAGCACACCAATTTAAAAATGGGCAAAAGACTTGAATAAACACATCTCCAAAGAGGATATACAAATGTACAGTTAGTATGTGAAAAGATGCTCGATATCACTAATCACTAGCAAAGTGAACTATGGGGCACCACCTCATATCCATCAGGATGATTACTACCAAAAAAAAAAAAAAAAAAACCAACAACTGTTGGTGGGGATGTGGAGAAACTGGAACCTTGTGCACTGCTGGTGGAAATGTAAAAAGATAACAGCTACCATGAAAAACATTACGGTGGTGCCTCAAAAGTTAAACACATCATCATACGATCCAGCAATTCCAGTTCTGCTGCTAAGTCGCTTCATTCGTGTCCGACTCTGTGCGACCCCATAGACGGCAGCCCACCAGGCTCCCCCATCCCTGGGATTCTCCAGGCAAGAACACTGGAGTGGGTTGCCATTTCCTTCTCCAATGCATGAAAGGGAAAAGTGAAAGTGAAGTCGCTCAGTCGTGTCTGACTCTTAGCAACCCCAAGGACTGCAGCCTACCAGGCTCCTCCGTCCATGGGATTTTCCAGGCAAGAGTACTGGAGTGGGGTGCCATTGCCTTCTCCAAATTCCAGTTCTAGGTGTACATGAAAAAGAACTGAAAGCAGGGTCTCACAGAGATGTTTGTATGTCCACGTTCACAGCAGCATTATTCACAATAGCGTAAATGTGGAAGCAACACCAAGTAACGTCGATAGATGAATGGATAAACAAATGTATATATACAGGACGTTATATTTCAGCTTTAAAAATGAAGGAAGTTCTGATCCATGCTATAACTGATGAACCTTGAGGACATTATGCTGAGTGGAGTAAGCCAGACACAAAGACAAACACTTTGTATGAGTCCACTGATTCGAGGTACTTAAAGTAGGCAAAGCCACAGAGAGCAGAATGGTGGCCTCCAGGTCTGTGGGGGGGAATGCGGAGTTGGCGCTGCTGTACAAACATGTGAGTGTATCTAACACCACTGAACTGTGCCCTGAAAGATGCTAAAGTTTACATTAGGTATATTTTACCATTCCTCCCCCTCCAAATTTTTTTAAAGAACACTAGTTATAGGAGCCTGGTGGACTGCCTTCAATGGGGTCGCATAGAGTCGGAAACGACTGAAGCAACTTAGCAGCAACAGCAGCAGCAGTTATAGGAAACTTTGTGTATTGCAGATACAATCCACT
This sequence comes from Bison bison bison, assembly GCF_000754665.1. Taxonomy (NCBI): domain Eukaryota; kingdom Metazoa; phylum Chordata; class Mammalia; order Artiodactyla; family Bovidae; genus Bison; species Bison bison. Next base: position 2,135,942 of record NW_011494716.1, on the reverse strand, counting down.
CATACAAAGCTAAGTAACACAAAGTAGCCTGTTAGAAGAGTCTGGCACTTGGCTCTAAGTAGTAGTCACTCCTGCCAGTTTCAAATAAGAATTCTGTTCAGAAAATTAAAATGTTCCTGACATGCACCTGTCTCTCAACTTCCAGTAGGTGCCATCATGTCACAGCAGAAAAGGGCATACAGCCACAGAACTAAGTGGGATAAAGAATGACAAAGACAAAATCCCACAAATAACTCCCTCTTCCCGGGGAGACAGAGAAGCCCCTAGTTTCTCAGGTGAGATCAGAGTCCAATCCACCAGCCTGTGACTCTGAGGATGGGGCTCTGGTGGCCTGGCACAGAAGAATCACTCACAACATCTCTTTACCACAAGAATAGGCTTCCCTTGTAGCTCAGCTGGTCGAGAATCCACCTGCAGTTTGGGAGACCTGGGTTCAATCCCTGGGTTGGGAAGATTCCCTGGAAAAAGGAAAGGCTACCCACTCCAGTATCCTGGCCTGGAGAATTCATTCCATGGTCTGCAAAAATGCTCCACCCTAAGGTCACACTGACTACAGTGGCTGCCCACGGGCCTCACCTGGCCTGCATCCAGCCTTTGGGCCAGAGAGGTTTGACCTCAGCATCCAGAAATGCCTTCACGTAGTCCTCCCAGGACTGGGCCTTGTTCTTCTCCAGGTCAAAGCTCTCCAGTTTTATCTTCACCACTTGACAGAGCAGCTCCCTGCAGAGTAGGCAGAAGTCACAACCTTTAAACCACCCAAACGCTTCTTCAAGGTTTCAATCATGTGCTTTCAGCAGCCCTAATTAAAGAAAAAGATTCTAACCTTCATTAGAAACACAGGAACATGCTCAGACACTGGCCCCACAAACCCTCCACTGAGGCAAGGTCCCAGTTTGGGCACACCTGATTTCATCACTCCACTGGAACTTCTTCCGGGGTCCCATTATCCTCCGGCCCCCTTTCTCTTCATCTTCCTCCTCATCAGAACAGACCCGTTCTCTCTGCTCCTTGTCTTTCTCCTCTTCCAGCATCCTAGAGAGTGGGAAGAATTAGGCGGGACCCTAAGGTCACCACAGACCCGCTTCCTCCTGCCCACCGCCCCCGCCCCCACCCCCGTGACTTCTCAGAAGAGGTGAGGATGCCGAAGGCAGCAAGGGAACGCACTTACTTGGCAACCTTGGCTTGCGTGTGGGCCTGGCACTCGTCCTGGTACTTGGCCATCTGCTCGGGCATGGCCCTGCCGATGGCTTCCTTAAGTTTCTGGAGCGGCTCCTTCAGACGCCCACCCTGCTAAGAGCAAGACCAGTCATGAGTCTGGTTTACACGTCACTTTTTAGGCTGAGGACACACTCTAAGCATAACCAACTGCACGGAGGCCGTGCAGCAACAGCTGTGGCACCTGTGAGAGTGTGCCACCCTCTCCGCTGGGCCCGAAGCCACAGGGCTCCACTGCAAGGTCACCCACCTGCTCACAGAGGTGCAGTTTTCGCGCGCGCTTGACCAAGGTGTCTTTGCTGCAGGGCAGGAAGGAAGCAAGGTAGGCATACACTCCAGAACGGGTCTGGCTGCTCAGCTCCCGGGTCTGCGCCTCTATGCTGAAGAACAGAGCAGAGTCACCCACCGCAGCACCCCTTGTCTGCAGGAGCCAAGAGTGGGCGAAGCCTTATCTCACCATTCACACAGCATCACAGAGTGGCCAGCACAACAAACCCGACGAACTTAGCTAGGCAGAGTGCACCAAGGTTCTCAGGTCAAAGACAAGACCGAGTCAAGGTGTCAAGAAAACCGAGTCTCGAAGAGTACAAGCTCTGAAGTTCTAAGTTTCATAAACAAAGAAAGCATAAATGCTTTCAAGCTGGGAAGTAATCGAGTTGCTTGGGGTTCCAGCAGAGCTTCCCCTTTTTTCCCCTACAGTTCCAAGTTCTGTCCCTGACTACGTGGTCAAGGAAATCCTCACACCTGCAGCATCCCGAGACGAGCAGAATGCGGTCTGTCTTCCATCCCTTGAGCTCTCTGGATCTGGCACGCTCCAGGGCACAAACCCCTCACCTGTGCAGACCCTCAGGTGCTCCCTGACCCAAATGGCCAATCTCCCTCTGTCCTGGCCAGGCAAGGTCCTTCGCTAGAATATCCCCTGGTCTTGACCACTGGTTTCACACATGCAAAACCCTCAGCAGTTGCGTAATCAGCTTCGTCTGGTACACGATACAACCAGGAAAGAAACTGGCAAAGCTGGAGGGCCAGATACAAAGAATCTGGCTCGGATTTTTACGTGTGTGTTTTGGCTTTTTTTTTCTTTTTAATCCAATTCAGACGGTAGGGTGTCCCAGAGGCTGGCGTGTGTGAGATGGGGAGTGGGAGGGTGAGCACTGGCCTCAGAGCACAGGTGCGACTAGGAGGAGAAGGACCAGGCTCGCCGAGGAGTGCCCCCGAGGGCAGGGCCCGGGCCTGCACCGAGCCGTCTCTCCCTCTCCTCAGAGACGGGCAGGCAGCGCCTGCTCTCTGCTCTCACCTCACAGGTGCCACAACACCCTCCCCAGCGTGCCGTGACGAAGACACAGAGTCCCAGCAACATCTGCTGCCTCAGGTGAGGGTGGTCTAGCAGTTCCTAGATACAAACATCTGATGTCCCCGCCCCTGACCTCTATTTTAAAAAACCACAATAAAGCAAAAGAAACCAATTTTTAAAAATCTCATCAGGGCTTTCTTTTCCCTCAGTTGTACTCCCACTTCCCCGGGTCTGCTAAACCCCTGCATGGTAACAGCAGATGCAAAGAAACGAAAGATACTCACTCCAGGAGGATGCCGTTAACATCGTGGGTGAAGAACTTCTGCCTGCTCTCTCCCTCCGCAGCTCTGGCAGCCTGGTTCACGGCAGACAGAACAGCCATTAGTGCCCTGGCCCCATAGCGCCCGCCACTCACCCACAGGCCTAGAGAACGCCGGATGACCAAACCCTCCCCGAGCCCCGCCCTGCCCCGCCCTAACCCGGACTAGGTTCACCTATGACCACTGCACGCTCCCAAAGCGGCGCAGCCAGCTCTCTTCACAGGCTGCCACAGCATCTACGGACACACAGTCCATCCTTCCCAGGACTTGACACAACAGTCATGTAAGAGGGTTGAGTCTTATGTGAAGAAAATTAGAGTCAAGGGACTCATGAATCTGATTCAGTCAGCAAGCGAGCTCCTCTGCCCAGCACTCTATCATCTAAACGGTGAGTTGTGTTTTCCATACCATCTACAGCACAAAACAATCAAGAACTTTAACAAACCTGCCATATTTGAAGGCCTTTATTCACCAAAATAATATTAGTAACAATAATAATGTGCTGCTTCAGCATTTAAAAACCACAATTCTTTGAAAATTCATAATCTATTTAGGGTATGTTATCACAAACAGACCACTGGAATGACTAACCTGACTACCCACTAACACAGATACAGCAGGCTGCTATGGCGCTATGCTTCCCATGAGTGCACAGTTAACAAGACCCTGGCTGGCCACCCTGGAGACCCCTGAAGCAATCACAGGAGGCAGCCAAGCCACCAAAAGCATAAGAGAGGAAAGCAGCATGCAAAGGTCTGGACCAGGGGTTCTCTATTTGGCCACGTGCACCGAGCGGCCTTCCGCACTCTAGACGCATCCCATCGGAATCTCCCGGGAAGGCCTGTGTTCCTTAAAAGAGGCCCCAGGATTAGGACCCACCAAAAGAACTCTGGCGACGAGCATGTAGAGGATCGAGAACCACTGACCTACACCCAAGAGGTTCCTGGTTCAAAGTCAGTTGCTCAGTTGTGTCCGACTCTTTGTGACCCCATGGACTGCAGCTCACCCGGCTCCTCTGTCCATGGGATTCTCCAGGCAAGAATACTGGAGTGGGCTGCCATTCCCTTCTCCAGGGGACCTTCCCGACCCAGGGATCGAACCTGGGTCTCCTGCATCATAGGCAGATTCTTTACTGTCTGAGCCACCAAGAAGCTCACTGGTCCAAAGGCTTTAGGCAAAATAAAACGTCAGGCTTGACATATAATACTGATGGTAAACAGAGACAGTAAGGTGATTGTCTACAGTGAAATGATCAATCCTGATCAACCCCTGGGAACACCTACCTTTCTCCAGCCCCTTAGGCCGTCCCCTCACCACATCCTCTGGGTCCTGTCCTGACCTCCTAGCTCTGCCCTGTCTCCTCCACTAGCTCTTAGCTGCAGGCACGCTCCCAAGTTCCATCGAGAGACCTCTTCACCCAACAATGTCTCCCCCTCAGCTTCAAAATAATACATATGCACAAAATAACAAACACAACCTAAACCTCTATCCTCAGCTCTGGACCAGAACTGTCAATTATCTCCCTGAATGAAAGACCCTGGAGTATACAAATCAACTTGTCCAAAATCTGAACCACTCCTTTCTGCTCTTCCTCCCGAGTTCCTACAACAGCACCTCACCCTTCTTAAATCCTCTCAGTTTTCTTTACAATGCTTCGGGAGGCCTTCCTGAGCCTAGAATCAAACCCAAACTCCTCCACCTGGCAGTCAGGGTTCTCCAGGACATGGCCTCACCATCCTCTCCAGCCCCCACCTCCCACCACATACCAGGAGTCCCTGTTATCCAACACGTTGCCTGTTCTCAGCCCTGTGCCCTGGCTTACCAGAAGGCCACGTCACCCGAGAGGCTGGCCAAGCCTGCTGCTTCCAGTCCTATCCCTATGGACCCCCAAGAGCCGCTCTTTCCCTTCCTCAAGTTTGGCGGTCCACTGGACCATCCTGTTGGCCGTCCAATCATGACAGCTTATTTCACCCTGCTCTGTCCCACAGCCCGCTGTTTACATGGCTATTGGTCTGTTTGTACAACAAGCTCATGGAGAAACGTGAACTGAATCTTACTCATCAACATGTTTCCCACAGCAGCCCATCACCTAACAGCTACTGAGGAAAAGTCAGCTGAGTGGGTGATGAATGAAAACACAAATGAACAGATTATCGCTGCAAGGATGAAAACTAAGAGGAAGGAAAGCTCAGTACCAGACAAAACTTGAAGAGGATGTGAAAATTTAGCTCGGCTAGGGGAGGGGCAGAGGCCGGAGATGGCTGGCAGAGAGGGAAGGAAGAGAGGGCGACACTAACGTCTCCTGTTACGCCTTATGCTGTCGGGGAGTTTGCAATTCCCCTGTGGCACATTTAATGTACTGGGATTGTGAGTTCAGTTTGCAAGAAAACAAAATGGAGTCATTCTTTCAACTTAGAGACTGCTGGTTACAGGGCTTCTCAGGTGGCGCTAGGGGTAAAGAACCCACCTGCAGGAGATGTAAAAGACATGGGTTCGATCCCTGGGTCAGGAAGATCCCCTGGAAGAGGGCACAGCAACCCACTTCAGTATTCCTGCCTGGAGAATCCTGTGGACAGAGAAGCCTGGCGGGCTGCAGCCCCTGTGTGCTGTGCACAGGGTCGCAGAGTCAGACACGACTGACGGGACTTAGCACCCTGCTAGTTATAAGATGCAGAAGCGCCTCTAGATTAATTCAACCTAATTAACATGCACTTCAAATGCCTGTTTGTCAGACCCAACACCTCCTCAGGCTTCCAAGTTTTATTTGTTTTTGGCTGCACTGTGCGGCTGGTGGGATCCTAGTTCCCTGACCGGGGACTGAACCCAGGCCCTGACAGTGAAAGCAAGGCATCCTAACCACTGAGCCACAAGGGAATTCTCTCCAATCAAGTTTTTAGATATCAGCCATTTCAGAAGCTTTCTGGCTATTTAATTTTTTTTTTCCTGATGCCTTCTGAATCATGCAGAACAGTATCTCTGAGGATCTGGCTTTATGCTAAAGTAGTCAAGGGCTGCATTTTTAAATAAATCTAAATAAAAAAGCCACTGACTATGTAGTTGCTAGTGTGCCAGAAAGAACTGAGATCCCTCAACCCTAATGAGAAACACCCTTGCTGGAGGTGTTGTATGAATCAGTTAAATCACTCCGAGATTAGCTAGGAAATGAAATAAAACCAGACAGCCAGATTGTGCTGATTTACAATAGTTTCAATAGCCTTTTAATGAGCTCTTTATTCATTATTAAGAAGAGCCACTTCTAGCCTTTCAGCACCTAGATCACAACTTTATATACTGTACCTGCTTTTACTGAATAGAGTGAAATCTGATATGATTTTCTTTACAAAGACCAAACCGGTTGGTTTGTTTTTAGGTTGCACCGTGAGGCATGCAGGATTTTAGTTCCCCAACCAGGGATCAAACCTGTGCCCCCTGTACTGGAAGTGCAGTCTTAACCACTGGAGGTCTCAAACAAAGTTTTTTTTTTTCTATCTTATTCTCCGTGAATCCGTGTCTCTCTAGTTTTGCAATGCAAGGGTTCTAACTGTACAGGAGGGTAAGCAGTGAGCAGGTAGAAGGGTGGGCAACATGTGTCTCTGTTTCTTTTCTATTTTTAGTATCACTATCCTTTCCATTTTATGCTTGAATGAAGAGGAAACAGACATGGGTCATCTGCACAGAGGAGGGTGAGTAGCTGCCAAACTCTATCAAGACAGTTACCTATCAAGGGGCAATGTTATCTGAGCTTTCCAACAACCAAGACAAAAGACACAACCAACACATATTAGGAGCAGACAGACAGGGGCAAGGCCATCAGGTCAAACCACTGGGCTCCCTGGGGCCCATAAACAGGCACAGCACAGGGGAGTAGGAAGTGGAAAGTGGGCTAACAGTGCTGGAGTGCTCCCTCTCAGAATAGCTCTTTCACACATGTACATTTTCAAATATATTTTTTGAAGTTTTAAGAATAACATCTAGTTAGAAGACAAATCTTATTTTTGCTTCCAACTGTAAAATATTTTTCCCTGGGAGACTGACGCACATCACACTGGAATCTGCTTCAGCACCATGGGGGACCGCACACAGGCCCACGGACTCTCCCGTCCCAGGACGGGGGTCCCCAGGGGAGGGGCCGGTGGCTGGTGACTTACTTTCCCAGCACAGGGCAGCAGAGGTGCACACCACCTCCAAGGCTAGGGCCTGAGGGTCTGCTGGCTTTCACCTTCACCCTCTGGAGATACTACCGCGAGACTGTCCTGCCCAGAACGAGAGACGGGAGAGGCCCTGTTGTCCCGGCTGTCCCAATGCCCAGCTATCTTACCAGCTGAAGGCGGCCTGAAAGCCACCACATTTGTGGGGTGGGGTAGGGTGGGTTTAGACACAGTAGAAACTGATACATGTACCCCCTAGGGCCAAGATTTAAAATCTCAACAAAGTATCACAAAAACAAAGCAAGGAGAGAAAAAAGAAAAAGAAGGGAGTGAAAAATAAAGTGAGAAACATAAACACTGCCCATGTTAGTTATACACACCAAGTTTAATTTAAATTAAAAAAAAAATAATGTCCACTTCAAAATCTAGGACAGGGCTTCTTATTAATGATCCAAAGATCCACACGTGACTTTTGAAAATCATGTGTAATTTCTGTGTACACAGGCGTCTTTCCCTGGGAGGAACCTCTGCCAGCGACTCTCACAGCAGGGCCTGGGGAGAGAGTGCCTGTGCACACGTGCAGGCGGCGCCAAGTGCCCCCAGCGCCGGGAGCCCACACAGCGGCGTTAAGTCACTTTCTAAAATAAGCCTTCTTTGTCATGCAATCATTAAAAATAATGAGGGCTTTATAATAATATTTATTAAGTGAAAAGAGCAGAAAACAATTATTCACAACTACAATCACAACGGCATAAAAACATATACACAGAGGCTAGAAAAGAGAGTGAGTTGAAAATAGTTTTCAGAGTGGCAGCATTTTCCCAATTTCCCGTTTCTTAATGCTGGCACTGAAGGGCCAGGTGATGACTTAAGTAACAGTTTCACACGTGAATATATGTTCAAGCCAGTACAGTGACATCTCGTCACCACCTCCTCACCAGGACCTGAGCCTACCTTACCTATGGGCTCCTGACCTGTCTCCATCACGCCTGAAAGACGACCGAGACTCGGCAATTCCTGAGGAAGGAGAGCCTGCTCGGCGTCCACCTGACGGACTCCACAAAGTAAGGTTTTCTCACATCACGACCCAACGCTGTTCCACATGACGCCGCTTTGTTTCCACCAGACTTGTCCATCCTTCCCAGGAAAATGCAATAATGATTCTCAGTTATTAGACTAGGACACCCCCTGTGGTAGAAGCAGAGACGCATACAGAGCCACTTTAACTTTCCTCTAAGGAATGACTGGCCTCTGCCACACACATCTGACTTGACTCAAGGCTTTCAGAATCTACAGGATAATCTGATTACAAACCACAAGATTGAAAAGAAGAGATAAATTTTTTTTTAACGTATATTCTGAGTGCAACCATAGGACAGTAAACTCATACACACCAAGTTCCCATTTAACTACTTCTCCCTTAACATCCTGTTAAGACAAATCCTGAATCCTGACAGGGCATAATTTATTTAAATGGGTACATTCAAACAACACTGTGCTCATTCCATAAGGATGAACAGGGCTCCGAATAAGACGTCTGAATTATTTCACATGCCATGTTCAAGTATTTTTTGCAAATGAGAAAATCATTTGCAGAAGTTGTTAACATTTTATCCTGCCCTGGTCCTAGTGTATATGAGGACTAGTATACACAACAGAGATTCTGAAACACTGAGAGTCACTGGTTTAAAACTGAAGCTCTAGAGTGTAAGTGTCCCCAGGGTTGTCACAAGTCATGATGTCCAAGGTGAAATGGTATTTTAACTAAAACACACTATAACTAATGACCCGTGCTTGGCTTATCATCAGTATTCATGGATCACGGAATCTACAGTCCTTAGTGCTCTAGTACTAGATCAACTCCCCATCCCCAGGGGGAAAACACGCGGAATGTCCGCTATTTTCCAAAGACCGTTACTGTTTTTAACGTGGGGCTGTTGGACAGTACTTACGGTTCAGCCCTTCTTACTTATCACAATTCCAGATTCCTATAATCACTGCTGCTGCTACTGCTGCTGCTAAGTCGCTTCAGTCATGTCTGACTCTGTGCGACCCCACAGACTGCAGCCCACCAGGCTCCCCTGTCCCTGGGATTCTCCAGGCAAGAACACTGGAGTGGGTTGCCATTTCCTTCTCCAATGCATGAAAGGGAAAAGTGAAAGTGAAGTCGCTCAGTCGTGTTTGACTCTGTGTGACCCCACGGACTGCAGCCTACCAGGCTCCTCCGTCCATGGGATTTTCCAGGCAAGAGTACTGGAGTGGGGTGCCATTCCCTTCTCCACCTATAATCACTACCTAACACTAAACCCAGCAGCAACTAAGCATATGCCCCACGCCCAACATGTCTGCAAACGTCTATGAATGTTCAAAACCTTCAGAAGATTACTAAAGAGACGTATCTCTGCCTCAGCTGCCTGCTGCCAACATGAGTATCTGTCACACAAAAGGAAGGATAGTCGGATAGGCACGAAGGAGGAGAGAAAAATCTCTCCAGAAGAAAGTAAATTTTCCAACGTGAAGGAATCACAAAAGGACAGGCAGAGCTGACCCTGTGCCCTTGCTTGGGATGGGAAGAAAGCCCAGAAAAGCAGACAATGGGAGCACCCACTGACTAAGGGCTGCTCTGGGCCGTGAGCTGCAAGTGGTTCCGGACCAGCAACGATCCGCCCGATCGCTTCCAGGAGAGCCCAGCCACTCCATGTCACCATACCTGAGCCAGCTCCTTAACGCGCTTCTCCAGGGGTGCAGGCAGGCCTTCAGGAAGGGAAGAGGGCTGCCTGAATTCCTGGTCCAGTCCCACCCCAAGGGAATCGCTTTCATCATCCATATCGCGGAAGGGGCTTCCTTCTGGAGACTCACTGAGCAGTTGCTCCAAGTCCAAATCCGTCAGCGAGTCCATGGCAGTGGCCGCCTGCAGCAAGTCACTGTCAGAGGCAGAGCCGAAGAGCGAGAGCAAAGGGTCGGAGGCACCTTCCAATTCCCGCAAGCCCTGAGCTTCCGCTGATGACACTGCTATGGGCTTATGCTCTTCGTCCCTCTTTCTCTGAGCCTCTTTCTCCTTTTGGAATTTCTTCAGCATCTCTTTAACACTCAAAGCCCCAGAATACTTCTTTTTCTTCTTCTCCTTACTGGCATTGAGGGCTGTAAAGCTGCAAGTAAAAGGGAGAAGTCGGTTACTAAGACTGCAGGACCCCTCGCAAGGGAAATTTCCAGAGGGGCTTCAGCCCCGCTCCCAGCACAAAGGTCTCCGGGAACCTCAGCCACAAGTCCACCCCGTCACTCCTCACCCTCCTCTTGGCACACGGAGCTCCTCCTTGCTGGGACCAAAGCTTGAGACTGAATACAGGTTAGCAAAAAGTAACACAAAATGCTAAACATCCGATGGGTTTTTTAAAACCACTGCCAGGCTGAAACAAAAGGTTGGAAAAACAGGAGGGGCAAGAAAGACATTTAAAGGGAGAAAGCAGGAACAGCAGCAACTTGGAGGGCGGCTGGGGTGAGACGGAGGCTGAGGAAGCAGGACCGGAGAAGACAAAGGGGACAGAGACAGAGGAGATCGGGGGCAGAGGAGGGTGCTCAGAACAGGAACGTCAGCAGCCACACAGTGACAGAGAGACCCGCCAACACTGACGCGGGACAGAGCGCACTCTGATGCCCGACACACACACGTGAGGGCCCTGACAAGGCCACGTGGCACCGTGACCCGCGGCCCCGAGAGGCTGTGAGAAGGTGGGCGCGTGGCCGGGCGGCCCTGACGGTGCAGAGTCCTCCTAGCAAAGAAGCTGCTGCCTCTCACCCGGCTTTGGAAAACTTGGACTTTTTCGATTTCTTCTCCTTGTCATAAGTGTCATCTTTTTTCTTCTTCTTTATCTTCTCACCACCTTCCTTCAACTTCCGCTTCTGAGAATTAAAGACAAGGCACAGTTACACGGCTCCCGAGCTCCGGGAGCAAGTGCACTACGCAGCACTGGCCTTCTCCGCCCGGGGAACATCCTGAGAGCTGTCTTACTTCCTCCACGAACACACAATTTCAGCTCAGTCCTTGGACCACAGACCTGCAGGTCAGGACAGCATTCCCACTGACAGCGGCTCCTAGGAAACCCAGGCCAGAGGCAACAGAGGCCCTTCTGCAGCCTGAACCATTTCTGTTTTAAAATGAGCTGTGTGGGGGCCTACCTCACATTTTAAACACCCAGGCAGTGACAGATAGCTTTCAAAATAAGCTTATCTTAGGGCTAACTCATTTTCGTTGGGGTGAAGTCCTCTAATGTCCACAGATGAGATACAGTGAGCTGGTGCACACGTCCCTCACTCCACACCCGTCACTGCCCTCGTCCCCGCCCTGGGGCCACCTCGAGGAGCAAGTCCCCGCTGAGCCTGCTGGGACACAGGCACGGACACCATGACTGAGCCTCCAGGGTCACGGCACACGTGTGAGAAGGGAACCGCCAACCTCGGCACAGCTGGTGCCTCTCCGCCACTCTCCTGAGCCATCCTAAACCGCACAGATTCGGGCAAGTCACCTACTGATCTCATAAAGGCATGTCAAAAAGCACTTCTGAAGTCCAAAACCGAGCAATGTTCTAACCTTGGGAGATTTTTTCTTCTTTTCCTTAATGAAGTCATCCTCAGATTCTGACGCTTGTCTAAACTGCAGGGTCCCCGAGTTGATGTAAAATCCTCCATACTTGGTAGTCAAAGAAGCAGGAACAAGCTCATCGTACTGAAGGGGAAACAAACCTGGGTCAGCTCCAAGGCCTGTGCTATGGCCACAGGTGCGGAGTGCATCTTGACAGAACAGATGTGACTGTTCCTCTGTCACTTTTCAGACAGCATACGAAGGTATGCTTCCGGTCAGTCACCAACATCCAAGTTAGGAGGTGTGTTGCACAGATCTGATCACCAGAGGCCCAGATCAAGGTGTCACTTCCTGTCCCTTCAGAGCAGCTCTCTCCACTGCACGGGCACCCCCACTGACCCAGCCCAGCTCCAGCACTGTCAGGAGGGGCCTGGGTGCCCCACTTGCAGTGGTTTCAGTGGTCTCACTAAGTACTCACCGCTTCAGAGTTATCAATGAAGGAATCGGATTCATCATAACCATAACCCATATCAATCAAGTCCTGTATTCGGTCTTTTCTACGTTTCTTTCCACCCTAAAATTTAAAACAGATCACATGCTTGTTTTTATACTTGTGATAGGAACATACAACACAAAATCTAAACTTTAAACAAATTTTTAGGCCCAGGGTCACAGGACTTTTTTAATACACAGAATTAATTGTTGCCTTGAACTCCAACAGCTAATGACTAAAGGTTATAAAACACAGGACCAGTCTCTTACACATCCCCCAAAACCTTGTTCCCTGAAGACCTTTCAAAATAGGACAGATTTGTAAATGCATAAAGTGGCCTAAGACTGAAGAAAGAACTAAATGGCCTCATATGCCTTGCATCAAAATACTTATTCTCAGGATAAATTCTAAGGGTAAAAGCCTCTTTATGTTTATTTATCCATTTAGCGCCACATGAGTTCCTGCCATATGCACTTTCTGTACCTTAACGCATTTGTTTAATAACTTCATTCTGTTCTCTCCAAGCTCTATACTTGTTTCACATTAGTGTTGATTAGATAAACCACTAAAGGAATATGAAAATGTCTGAAAACCTCTCCCACCCGACAAGGTTGTTCTGTTGCCCAAGAGAGAAATCTTACATATTTTTCTTCAAATTTCCTAGCAAGGGCCTCCACTTTATGCCTTTCCTTTTCTTCATCATTGAAAGGATCCAAGAGATCTTTCTTCTGTAAAGAGACCATTCCACAAAAATAAGATTCACAAAAAAGTTCCCACAAAGCTATTCATTGTACCTTCATTGATTCCACACTGATAAACTGTATAATAAAAACAACTTTTTCAGAAAAGACAAGGTAAAATACATGTTACCTCCTCATCCGTGTTTACCTTACTTGTTTGAAAGTAAAATTCCCATTCATGAGACTCAACAGAACTTGATTAAATACCTACAGTCACCCACTGCAGTACTAGGTCCTGCTGCTGCTGCTACTGCTGCTAAGTCGCTTCAGTCGTGTCCGACTCTGTGTGACCCCATAGACGGCAGCCCACCAGGCTCCCTCGTCCCTGGGATTCTCCAGGCAAGAACACTGGAGTGGGTTGCCATTTCCTTCCCCAATGCATGAAAGTGAAAAGTGAAAGTGAAGTTGCTCAGTTGTGTCCGACTATTAGTGACCCCATGGACTGCAGCCTACCAGGCTCCTCTGTCCATGGGATTTTCCAGGCAAGAGTACTGGAGTGGGGTGCCATTGCCTTCTCCCAGTACTAGGTCCTATAGTGCTCCAAATATGGCAAAGGGAGTTTGGTCGGGGGATGCTCACCCCGTGTAAAACTGCGTTCGAATATAACTGGTTTCCTTTGTAATACTAAAAATCATTTTATGCATTTAAAAACATTATTCTAAGAAAAGGTCCAAAGGCTTCAACCAGACTTGCAAAACAGCCACTGGCTCAGAAAGGTTAAGAACCCATTGAGCACAAGCTCCTGACAGCTATTCAACCTTAGTGGTTAGAAGAGTGGTATGAACTTATTCTTCTCTCAGTGTTATCGATAGTCAAACCCAAGTTCGTGCCATTACTTTTCCTTGGAAGCCTATCTTGAAGGATCAATAATCTCCCTTCCCTCCCAATCTCAATACTACCTCCAGATATTTTCAAGCAGTTTTCCAAAGTTTATACTCCATAAACCTTTCTATTTTTTCTCAAATTTTACAGAGTTGGACCTTAAGCTTCCATGGCAAGGAATCTTAATTTTAATAAAAGACTTCTGTATCAAATACACTTAAGACTTTGGAGTCCAAAAACACTAAGACTGGACTTTTACTTCTTCTACAACGATCACATATAACCTAAGTGGTTCAAATAATTTTAAGAAACCCCACTCGTCTGGAGCAGCACTGGATTTAATGTTTGCTCCTTAACGCCCTGCAAGCAGCAGTCATCCACTATTTCCTGAATGCATGAAGGTCTGCCTCTGCCTAAACACAGCATCCGGGATGTAAGCTGCTTTCCGTCCAAGCCCTCCAGGGCCTGTCTCCGTCCCAGACTTTACAATCACCACGCTGTGACTCCTGTTACTTGTGTAGGTGTGATTCTCCTAAAACATCTGCAAGAGTGCAAAGCTCCTTTGAGGTTCCTCTGAGGACAGCAGCCTCCCCACCTTTACTCGTCCTCAGCATTCTAGCACAGGGCCTTAACATTCTAAGGCACACGTGCTAAGTGAGTTAATATATAAATGTGTCAGATTACATTGTGCTCGGAACGCTGCAGAGTAGACAGGGTAATTTAGGAGTTCTAAACCTGATGCCAGAAGTGAATCCCCTGAAATTGGATCTGAAGTTCTCTGTGTAAGTCCCACGCATTTTTCTGCAGTTGAGGAGGGCATCTGAACCCCACAAAAGGTGAAATCAGAGCACTGGAGTTCTAATCTCAGTTGACCTACTGATTTAGTTTGAGCCCATAAATAAATCACCAATTCCTGCTACTTTCTCTTCCTCTCAAGGAAGAGGATACTGTTCCTACTTTGGAGAAGAGTTGATGAATGGATGTGAAATTACTTTTTCTCAGCCTACCTACTGGCCCTCATACAACCTGGCACAGACTGAAATGGCTTTCATTCAATCAATCAGATCTTTATTAAGGAAACACATTTTTATCTAAAAAAAGTGGGTAGTCCTTCGGACCAAAGGCAGCCCAAAGAGCACAACCACAGATCAGACTGAAGGAACATGGCCCATAGGAGTCAGGCACCTGCATGATTTCTTCAACCCCAGACAGACACTGTGAGCCATGCCAGCCCAACCCCCATGTCCCTGGAGCCAGTCTAGAGACTGGAACGCTGCCAGCACAGGACCCTGCTCACCTTTCCCACAGAGGCTGGCAGAGCACACAGGCTTATAGCAGGTGCTTAAAATAAATGCTCATGACCCAGCTCCTACTCAAACTGCATGGTTCCATTGACATGAAATACAGAAACATGCAAAACTGATCTCAGCTATTAGAAATCAGGACAGTTGTCACCCTTGAGGACTGAGGTAATATTTTGGGAGGGAAGAAGGAGGGTTTCTATTAGCCCCAACAATGTCGTATTTTGTAATCTAGGTGCAAGTTACAGGGGTATTCGTGGAAAGTCCATCAAGTTGTGTGTGTATCACATTTGCACTTTCATTATGCACATAATTCAGTTAAAAAGTTTATAAAAAATTGTGCAATGTTAATGAATTGCCAAAACATCAGTAATAACTGAAGCTGGGTAATGGGTACATGGGGGCTTATCATACTGTTCTCTCCAGACTGCACACATTTGCAACGCTGCACACTAAAAACGTAAAACAAGTCTGCCAGGAGAGTAAACAGATCATTTAACCATTTTAAGAAATCAAGCTGATTATCAAAAGCCATAAAGGCTGCCCATTTCTGGCAGGGGAAAAAAAACTTCAAAACTCCCAACAAAAACAAAACCCACAAAAATAGGTTTCTATCCATCCAAGTAAAGAAACTGTCCAGAATATTACTGTGCTTAGAAGAGAGGAGCAGTCTGTATCTTTTTTTGTCTGCCCTTGTATTAGGCACAATGAGATTCCCTCGGAAAAAAGTAATGCCCAGCATGAAATTCCAGCTCTGGAAAAGGCAGGGGCTAGTCACACTAAGATGCAACATTTATAGCCTTGGCATGAAAAAATCTGGTGTTTATTCGTATTAATTAGCCATAATACAAATTAGCCTTGGATGTGCCATACATTTTCTCTAGCCTAAAAAAGGAAAATGGTTATAGAAAGAATTCTAACCCTTCCCTCCAGAGGCAAAACTGGCAGACCGTGAGCTTGCTTTGTGGGGGAGGCCAAGCCTTTGTATGCTGCTTCCGCCCTCCGGAGCCCTTCTGGCACACTACCCTGAGCATTAGACCCGCAGAGCGAGCTGGGGCCACGGTGTACCTTGTCTGCGGGCTGAAGTCCTTTCACCTTCCCTCGTAAGTTCTTCACCAGCTCTGGGTAGAAGAACTCTGGGCAACGTTTGTGATCCGGCTCAAAGAGGGTGAGTGTGATCCGAACAGCGGCCGCGGCCGGCTCCGAGTCCTGATGCTGCTCTGCTCCCCCAACTTCCTCTTTCCGGGATTTCTTCAAAAACGCAGGATTCAAAGAACCTGGGAGAGAGGTGAACTGGACCCTGTGGGGCTCCGACATGGCTACCAACAAGTCTTAGCGGGTGTCACTGCATGGCTTCTGTTAACATTGAAAACAAGAGCCAGGTCAAACCAAGATGATAAAAATGGTGATTTTTTTCCTGTTCAGTTTTACAGATTTAAATTAAAAAAAAAAAATTCACTGTCAAGAATCATCGTTAATTTATCTTAATTACCGTTTACTGCTTTTTTCTGCCTAAATACTATTTACTTTAAATATAAAAAACTTCACATAGATATGAAAAGCATCCCAAATCCTATACTCAGAGATAATCAGTGTTTAGCATATTTCCAGTCATTTTGTCCAATGCATATTCACTAGATCCTTGACACTAGAGAACGCATGCTGATACAGCCTTAAAGAATCCTCAGAATTGCAAAGGAACGTAGAGAAAACTGGTTTTCATTTAATTTATCCAATATACTTTTTTAAAAACTTCGGACTGAGAATAATCTCCTTCTTAAAACCTCTTTATTTTCAGCAGTTTACTTTCATGTAGGGCCATTCTTCACAACGACAAAGTTTTCATCAGTTCATAGAAGCTCTGCCCGCCCCAGGATAAGTTTAAGACCACTGTCTAAAGAGCAGTGTGGCTGAACTCACTTCCTCATACCAGTCTGTCACTACCCAAATTTGGGCCTCAGCAAAGTGACAAAATATCACAGGCCAAAGAGGTTCCAGGGGCTTCCCCAGTGGCACTACTGGTAAAGAATCCTCCTGCTAATGCAGGAGACGCAAGAGATGCGGTTTGGTCCCTGAGTGGGGAAGATCCCTTGGAGAAGGAAATGGCAACCCACTCCAGTAGCCTTGGGTGGAAAATCCCATGGACAGAGGAACCTGGCAGGCCACAGTCCATGGGGTCACAAAGAGTCAGAACGACTGAGCATGCGCACAGTATCCGCATACATTATGGGTATGTGTATACGTGCAATATTCACTTTGTGACCGTAAAATTGTGACCTATAAAACCAGCTAAGGGCATAAAATATCTAAAAATGAAGTTAAAATTCTAATTAGGGAGAAAAGCAACTGGCAGCAAAACAGGTTGGTTTTTGGCAGGAAAAAACCACCATGCACTAAGATGTCAAAAAAATTCCCCTAAAAGAAACTTCAAGGCCCCCACGACATCTGTGATGCACTGGATTATAGAAACAAACTCAAGGTGAAGACCTAAAAGTACGCACTCATAAAAGCAGGCAAAGTCCCACCATATGAAGAGAATCTGCACATTAACCAATGGAGGATGTAGAAAGGTCAAATTGAAGTGCTAACTAGGTCCCTGCCTGACCAGTAGGTAATTTAAAAATGTAACCTTATCTTGGCCCAAATTTTAGATAGTATGACCTCAGTCTACCTAATAGTAAAAAATACATCTCGTGGTTATTAATTTGAAATCCTTAGAAAAATATAAAATTGAAAGTGTGTTTTTCAAAGACCTGACTTACATCTGTAAGTTTATTAGACTTACAAGAGTTAAGCCTTGGAAAGATTTAACTTTAGGTTTACGAGTTCACTGTTGTAGAAGTTTTAGGTACTTGGGAGAACAACCATATAGAACTTTAAATGCAGTTTAAAACACTCAAAGAAATTTTATTTTTTAAAAAGTTCATTGTTTATGAGAATTTAATGTATTAAACTTGAACTGTGGTGTTGGAGAAGACTCTTGAGAATCCCTTGGACTGCAAGGAGATCCAACCACTCCATCCTAAAGGAAATCAGTCCTGGGTGTTCACTGGAAGGACTGATGTTGAAGCTGAAACGCCAATATTTTGGCCACCTGATGCGAAGAGCTGACTCATTTGAAAAGACCTTGATGTTGGGAAAGATTGAAGGCAGGAGGAGAAGGGGACAACAGAGGATGAGACAGTTAGATGGCATCATTGACTCAATGGACATGAGTTTGGGTAAACTCCGGGAGTTGGTGACGGACAGGGAGGCCTGGCATGCTGCGGTTCATGGGGTCGCAGAGAGTCGGACATGACTGAGCAACTGAACTGAATTGAATCTATTAAACTAGTGCTTTAATTGAAACTGTCAAAAATCAAATTTTTTTTCAAATATTTGAAAAAACCTAAAATGTTTATTTTTATGTATACATTCTTAAGATTTATAAACAAGATTTGTTTAAAAAGCTTAAGAGGCTTAAGTATTTAAATACTCAATTGTAAGAGTTGACTCTTAATTCTAAATAAAAGCACAGTATTCTACAAATGAAAGCACCCCTCTTAAAAAACCTCAACCCAGGTTATCCAAGAAATTCAGGCCTCCTTTTGTATCTCAGATTATTCCAAGGAATGGTACTTTCTGTTGTTTCTATATACCCTCTCAATCATATTTTCAAACTGATTATTGGTGAAATTTAGAAAAATCCACCGAATATTGAATGCTAATTTTGTAATTAGTCTCTTCAATGAATTCCTAACTATTTTAATGGTTTTCCCTTAATTCTGTTTTTCAAAATAGGCTATCCTATCCTATCACAGAAATAATAATTTTGTCTCCTCCTTTCCGAAAAATAATATTCTATTTCTGTTTCATGTCTTATTGCATTGGCTAGAACTACCAAGATAATATTAGACAATATATTTACTCATTACTATGTTCCCGGCTCTATCACAAATGTCCTTAGGGTCCAGTCTGATACTGATGTACAATTCGTGAATTTTACTAAGTCATTATTTCTCAAATTTCTCAAAATTTCTCAAAAATTAAGAGTTCTTAAACTAGGAAGATGTGTTTAATTTTCTTATTTCCTGGAAACTTAAATATGCTTAAAAAAGATCGGTCTAGTCTCTAAAACAACATGAAATAGTTACCAGTGAATGACAGCTCCTGAAACTAGCTGTCCTGAAACTAGTACTTAGAGGAAGCTGACTGTAAAGAGAAACCGGGCCGCGAGTTCGCTAAAACGCCATTCTTACAACCAGTATACCTTTGGGAGACAGAGTGTAGACCTGCCACCTTTTTTTTTGAGCATAGGATGGCTCAATAAAAGTCCGGTTCTAAATTAAGTCAACATCGACCTTGAGTTCTTTGGGCTCTACAACTAGAACTGGGGATCTTAAAAATTTTTTATTTTCTACCTGGGCTGTTGACGTGTAGGCATAGCTGTGCTCAACTGCTGTCCCCACTTCCCCATTGAACGGCTTAGTCTTAACTCACTGATAAACTACGCCTTAGCATCTGCTGCCTTCCTGCTGTCAAAAAACAGCCTGCTCCCAACTTCCCCCAAAAGTGTCAAACTACAACAAGACTGACATGAGAGCCCGAACCCGACAAAGACACGCACCTTTGTCCCCGGAGCAATGCAGCCTACGGCCCCGCGGGTCGCTTTCGTGCCCCCCGCTGCCGTCTTCATGCCGGCCCGAGAGCCCGGGCGGCGGCTCCGCTAGCGGCCGGCCCCCGAGCCA